>NC_141066.1:38510796-39110796 GCF_041138505.1 Cibotium barometz
ATCTACATCACCTGCTAGAACCTTCTCTCTCACAAAGTGATAATGCACCTCAATGTGCTTTGTTCTAGCATGGTATAGTAGGTTACTAACTAACTGTATGCTACTCATGCTGTCACAATAAATGACAACTGCCCTATCTACGGGCTCACCCATATCACCAAGGAGCTTTTGAAATCAAGCTACCTCACAAGCTGCCGTAGCAGCATCCATGTACTCTGTCTCTGTACTCGACAAGGCAACTGTTGGCTGTTTCTTACTACTCCAACTCACATTAGCACTCCCAAATGAGAACATAAAACCATTGGTAGATCTCTTGTTTGCAACACTTCTAGTCCAATCAGCATCAATCAGCATCTGTGTATCTCTATATCAGTCTCATAGCAAAGTCCATAATCAAGTGTGGACTTTGTGCCTGAGAATCCGTCTAGCTGTATCCATGTGTGGCTTCCTAGGAGCTTGCATAAATTGACTCACAAGTCCAACAACATAACTCAAGTCTGGCCTAGTAATGGTCATGTAGATCACGCTACCCACTATGCGTATGTATGTAGTGGGGTCCTCCAAAAGCTCATCTGTATCTGTGGAAAGCTTTGTGTTATGCTCCAATGGCACTGAAATAGGCTTACAGCTTATCATACCATACTTGGACAACATGTCCAAGTTCATAGTCACAAGGGACGGGGACGGGACGGGAGACGGCTATAAGTAGGGAATGGGGACGGGGGAGGGAATGACACTCAAAAAATACTTTTAAAAAAAAAGTTTTTCTACTCTACAGTGTACACTTATTCTACTTTGGAAGTACATTAAAATGAGCACAAATTTACACTAAAATGGTAAGCTTTTGAGTTATATTAACAAAATACGCCGATAAAAGAGTGAAGGCGTTGACGGTTGATTGTATTAATAATTAAGTAGATACAAAATGAGTCATGACTCAAGAGTCAGGACTAAGCCTTAAGAAGGCACAATACATGGAAGGACTCAAATGAGTCAATGACAAAAAGTACTAAAGCCTAGAGGCTAGAGCTAAGTAGTAAGGTCCATGAATCATGATCCATGAATGATCATCCACGTGAAGTGCTCACCTCATGGTCATGGTTAGCTTGTGCCAAAGGAGTATCAAGCTCATCCTCACTGGTCTCCATGGTGGTAGCCCACTCCGCCACAAGCACATCCGCACTCTTCCCGGTGCCGGATGCATCATGAGATGAGATGAAGTATATCTCTCTGCGGGAATATGCAACCACACCATGAATACTCCTCTTGCGGGTGTCGCTCCATCCATCCATAATGAGGGAGACTCCGTTCCTCTCCCATTGCCGCTTTGTGTTCTCGGTTGCTTACTCTACAATGCGCTTCTCCTTCTCGAGCGATGTAGTGCGCAAGCTCTTGGATGAGGGGGGCGTATAGGTTGAGCCATACTCCCCAATCTTCTTAACCATGACCTTGAAGTATTCCGACCTATTCAAGAAAGCAATTTACTAATGAGAAGGGGACTAGGATGATGAAAACATGAATGATGAAGTGGCAATGATTGATCGCAGCTTGAAAGGCAATGTGGTCGTGGAAGAAGGAGCGGGTCACCGCCATATCCACCTCCTTCAACAACCTCTCTCTGTTTGGCGGTGGGCGCTCGTGGGCTGGTCGTGTTGGGCTTTGCTGCTTGCTGGTTGTGCTGGTAGCCTGGTCGTGCTCGGCACTCGCTCATCGTAAGAGTCTCACTCTCTCTCTCTCTCTCTCTCTCCCCCGCACAGGCCAACCTCTCTCTTTCTCCCTCTTGCACTCGCTCAACTCTCTCTCTCTCTCTCTCTCCCCCCGCCACTCTCTCTCTCTCTCTCCCTCTCCTGCAACTCTCTCTCTCTCCTCTCTCTCCTCTCTCTCTCTCTCTCTCTCTCTCTCCCGCAACTCTCTCTCTCTCTCTCTCTCTCTCTCTCTCTCAATGAGGTAGAGAACAAACTACACCGGCACATCATGGCCCTCGAAGCACTGGTCATGGACCTTGAACAAGAGAACACGGCACTCAAGGAGGAGGTGAGTGCATTGAAAGTGGAACTGGTAGCCGTCAAGAACACCGAGAAGGAAGAAGGGGAGATCAATGACAACACTCACGGCCATCAAAGAAGAGATCTCCAAGGAGATCACAAAGGACATGGAGGGAAAACTCGAAGCCAAGGAGGATGGGTTGAGGTGGTGAAGAAGAACATCTGTAAAGAAGTTAGGGAGGAGACTCAAAGGGAAGAACACCAAATCATTCACACCACCATTGAGGAGGAGAAGATGAGGCATGCCCGCCGCCTCAACATTCGAGTCACAGGTATAGCTGAGACACCTGACCCCACTCCCGAGAAAGATGGACAACTTCTATGCATGAAGCTTGGCTACAGGGAAGAGGACCCTCTCCCCTTCACCAAAGCATGGAGAGCCGGGAAAGACTCAACACGCAAGCGAGCCCTCATCCTACAGTTTGCAGGAGAGACGAAGAGGGTCACCTTCATGAGGAAGAGGGTGATTCTACGAGGATTACAAGGAGATCCCATCTATTTGGATGACGACCTTACAAGGATGCAGATAGAACACAAGAAAACATGCATGCCGAGAGTCCTACAGGCCCGGAAAGAGGGCAAGAGAGCATTCTATCGCGATGGCCGTGTCATCATCGATGGCAAGGCCACCGATTAGGGCCAAGCGGCGGCCTATGGGACATCGGCTATGGAGGATCCAGATTCACAGATACACATAGCAGTTTGGAACTACAATGGAGCACTTTGGACACATCCTGGGAGGATGGAGGAGGTCATGGAGGGATGGGACATCATACTACTTACAGAGACGCACCAGAGCCCAGAGAGGGGGCTACCCAAAGTAGAGGGCTATCTGTGGGAGTTTACATACAGGGGGACCACATGGCAGAGCACATCGAGAGGATCTGGAGGTATAGTGGTACTCTTCAAGCGAGAGCTACAGGAGTGCCTACAGGTGGTAGCACGTGACTAGGAGGCTAGATACATGTGGATTAGACTGCAGCTCTCAACAGACAGGGTGTTATACATTGCTCTATGCTACTTCTCTCCTAGAGGATCGAGATATGCCATGACAGTAGAGGATGAGAGTAGAGGCGAGGAGGAGGACATAGGGCCATTGGGAGAGTCACCATATGCAGCCCTTTCAGATGAGATCATACACTACTCCAACCTGGGGAAAGTCCTCCTTATGGGGGACTTGAATGCACGGACACAGAGCCGGCAGTGTGACATTTATGATTTCGAGCACCTCGAGGTGATGCACACACTAGAGGTGGAGGACACGGGAGCTTGCAGGGTGTTAGAGGACATGGGGCCGGATAACACCAGATATGGTCATCACTTACTTGAGCTGGGAGTGCGACACCATCTCGTTATTTATAACGGGATGAGACAGTGGCAGGATTCAGGAGCACTGACATGCTTTCCACGATCAGGGGGGGGTAGCACAGTGGACTACATCATGGGGTCCATGGAGACCACACTGGCAGTGACATCTTTCACCATCCCCCCCTGTCCTATTGGTGTGGATCACACGTACCTCTTACTGTCACTGGCGAGCTCCACACCAGCACCCACACAGGCATCGCATACAACTTTCTACTTCACCCATGACTTGGCAGACATATATGAGCATCATGTATATGACGGGCTATTCCAGATGGATCCCATGTCATGTAACTCGCGGCGGGTGCCCGGGGGGGACTAGGGCCTTTGACACACTTGTTGATACCATCGATGCATATTAAAACATTTAAACATGGCCACAACCTTAACATACATCCATCATCACTTTGCACAAAACATAAAGCTGGACAAAACATCCACAAATGCTGAAAATGGAGCTTGCACGTGTGACACCGCATAGAGGCCGGAATGGGCCGACCCCCCCCCCCCCCCCCTTGGAGTATTTTATTACCCAAGGAGAATAATATCATGTACAAGCTTTGAGGGCCTTACTCTCCCCACGGGAGATGCCGGATTATCCATATACAAATGCCATAACACAGCCCAACACGAGGCAACCAAGCCGGAACATAGGCTGTAGAAATGCCGAGCCAACAACATAATCCATATATCTCCGTGTGGGTACTGATTCTTCCCCAAAAACCACGGGTTTTCATGCAATAGAGCTGGTACAGCAAGTACAACTCTCCATTCAGCCGGTACAGTAGGTACAATGGTTGGTACGGCTGGTACAGTGGTTGGTACAGCAAGTATAGTGGTTGGTACATCCGGTACGGTGGCTAGTACAGTAGGTAAAGCAAGTACAATAGCTGGTACAGTCGGTACAAGGGCTGGTACAACAAATACAATGGCTAGAAATCATAGGAGGCCATACACTTGAGGTATCAGCAGCTCTCCTCAGTCTCCCCAGTCATAGGTGTTGTCACCAGGAGGTGAAACTTTTTGCAGTTGTTTTCCTTATTTACATTTCTTTATAAATATATATATATTTTTCTTTTCTTTCTCTTTGGTTGCTGTTGCTTTCCCCCGGGATCTCTTGGAAGGGCTTGGGCCATTGCAATGTCAGAATGGGTCAACCAGTGGGACTTTGGACCAGTGGTTGGCTAAGCCTGAGAACTGCATTGAAAGATGAATGACAGTGTCCAGGACATGGCCACTGAATGAGGGCATAGGCCGGTTTACACTAGTAAGTGGCCGCCACCGAAATGTGAATGTATCTTGAATTCTAAGCAAATTCTGAAGTGACCATAGTGGTCAAAGATGGTCAGGAGACCAGAAGGAATGCAGATGACATCATCCCTAAAATCTAGGGAACTGCTATTTTTGGCAGTGTCGGAATTGAAAAGTGTTCACGTCAGTTTGTGCGGAATGTCAAGGGGACCAAAAGCTGACAAAGGACTGTTGTGAGAATGTGAGCCAGTCAGGAGATTTTTAGCTTGGAAGATTGCATGTGGAAAAGGCTTAAAAATGTGCCAAGTGTCAAATGTATGTGCATTTTCCACATTGAGAAGAGGGAAGCGTGGGAATTTGGGTTGAATGAGGCTCATTTGCAGCCATTATGGTGAATTGTTGCAGGGAAACCAGCATTTGTGGTGCACTCCCTTGCCCTACAACTCATGAATTGAGGGTTGAGCTTGCTCCCCACAGCCTCTCTCTCTCTTTCTCTCTCTTGCAGACTATGGAAATGCTCTCATCAGATAAAATCAGGTACAGTTGTGTGAATTTCATGCTTATATGCAAAGGCTAGTTGCCTCCTTGAACAGGAACCGGTGTAGTTAGTTCCTACACCAAAGCAGGGACGGAAGAGGGTAATAACCTCTTCAATACAATGCTGTTTCAGCACTGTTTAGGCGCTGTTTTTGGGCTGTTATGTTGCCCGGTTGATGCCAAAATGCAGTAGGACTTTGCTAAAGTCCTCCAGGACAGTACAAGGGTTATTTTGGGCTGAAAACAGAGCTGAAAACAGGTCTGTGCAGAAAATTACAGCAAGCTGAATTGTGATGTTTTGGACTGCATTGGGTAGCCTGATGCCTATGGAAGTGAGCCTGTCAGTTGGGACTCATTCTGAGATGTTATGGAACAGTTTTAGTGCAGTTATGCTGGCAAATTTCTCCCAGAATTTGTAAAACTCAGCTGATGCAAGTAGAGTGCTTTGTTGCACTTGTGCTTTGTATTTTCCAACCTTTTAACAATAAAGAAATACCGCAAGGGGCGCCGGACTTCGGGGCCAATGTGTTGTTGAGCGAGGGAGCGAGGATTCTGTGATTGTGTGTCTGAGTAAGTCCAGGTTATTTGTGAATGAACTACTGCTTTATGTGTCCATAGACCGGTTTCAGGTGTCACCAGCCCGCAGTCCGCAGTAGCATCAACCACCATCATTCGCAACCCTCAAGACAAAGTCCACTTAGCGGCTCCCCATCTCACTGGTGAGGCAGCCACTTGGTGGCAGCATTGGTCTAGTATTCATATAGACCAGGCCACAAGTGTCACAGCCTTTGACTGGGACATCTTTGTCCATGACCTGAAGACTAGATTTCTCCCGCCCCAGTACATGACCGGTCTGAAAGACGAGTTCTATGGACTCAAACAGAACGGATCCCCACTACTTCAGTTTTCCGGTAAGGTTATTACTTTAGCACAACAGTTAGGGTTATCTGAGCAGACTAAGATGGAGCAATTCATTCGTGGATTGGAACATTCGGTTTCGTAACTTTGAACCAAGTACATATGACCGGGCTCTCACTCTCGCTGAGAATGAAGAAATGAAGCTTAACGGGGGAAAGCCCAAGCAGTCATCTCAGTCCAGTACCAAACCCCAGCAGCAACAATCAGTTGCACAGACAGGGAAAGGTAACGCGTCTTCTAAAGATGCTAAGAAGGACAGCAGTAATAGCTCTAGTTCAGGGGGTAAGAAAGATAAAGAACCTAAGAAAACCCCTGATGAAAAGGCTAAAGTAGGCATTACTGGAGGTTATCTTCCTCCAGAGGAGCAAAGGAAGTACCAGTCAGAAAATAGATTTTTTTTCTGTCATATTATAGGGCATGGTAAGAAGGATTGCCACAAATGGCAAGCGGCACAAAGCCGCCAAAGCTCCTTCTGCCACAGTTGCCACAGCCTCCCCAGCTCCTCCAGCCCCGCCTACTACCTCAAATGCAGTTCAACTTTTACCTTCTATGCATCCTATGCCTTCCGTGGTATTTGATGCTAAGCAGGAGGGTGAGAGCGATGCTGCTTATGGCTCTGCCCAGGGACGACAATTTGTAGTCCTTTTCGATATGGGTAGTTCTGAAGACGCCATCTCTCCCCAGTTGGCTAATAAATTGAACTGCACATTAGTCCCATATCATCTGGATGTGGACAGGTTTACACCTGATCTTCGCACCCACATTTCCCAGAAGGCACAACAATTTGCCTTTGAAGTTCAGAAGGCCTCATTTCAACGAGATTTCATCGTCTCACCTCTGTTGGGGTGTGACATGATCTTAGGAATTCAACGGTTCCGTTAGTATGAGCCTATTCCCGATTGGGGGCAGGACACTTTTACTATTTGTAAAGGTTTTCCTGAGCTTGTCATGATTCGTGGGGATAGAAGCATTCTTGGCATCCCATTGATTTCGCATCTCCAGGCCAGACGAGCTATCCGCAAGGGAGCAGAAGGAGCACTCCTTTATGTTCGTGCTCAAACAGCCCCTCCCTCATTAGTAGCATCCGTTACATCTTCAGTCGCTCAGTTAGCAGACCTCCTATCCAGACACCAGGACATTATGCATAGGGACAATCTCCCGCCCAGTCTCCCACCCTCTCGCCCTGAGGACCATCACATTGATTTGGTCCTTGGATTAGATCCTCCTAGCAGGTTTCCCTATCGTCTTTCCAGGACTTTAGAGGGCGAGTTAGAAAAGCAGTTATTTGAGCTTCTCCTAGCCGGATTCATTCGACCTTCTTCCTCCCCATTTGCTGCACCTAGCCTATTTGTCCAAAAGAAGGACAAGTCTGCACGCCTTTGTGTAGACTACATGGCATTAAACAAACTCACTATCAAGAATAAGTTTCCTATGCCAAGGATAGAGTACATTTTGGAGCGTTTAGACAGTGCTAAGTTTTTCACGAAGATCGACCTCAAGAGTTGTTACCATCAAGTCCGCATTTTTGAAGCCGACATTCCAAAAACAGCTTTTCGGATAGAGTGTGGTCACTACGAGTTCGTAGTCATGCCTTTTGGGCTTACAAATGCACCCGCAACGTTCAATAAGATGATGTCTAGGATTTTCGCAGTCCACATTGGGAAGTGTGTTTTCATATTTCTTGATGACATACTAGTCTTCTCAGCCATTGCGGAGTAGCATGAGAAAGATGTGGAGAAAGTCTTGCAACTTTTGCGAGATAATCAGCTCTACATAAACGCCAAAAAGTCTGTCTTTGGTGTTAAAGAGTTTAGTATTTGGGTTACATCATCAGTTCCGATGGGATTAGATTGGATCCATCAAAGGTTCAGGAGATCTTAGATTGGGACATTCCTAAGACCGCCCTAGAAATCCGTTCATTCGTAGGTCTTTGTTAGGCCTATAGTACCCATGTCCATCAGTTTTCCAACCTTGTAGCACCTCTTACCGACTTGCTCAAGGGGGTGAAGACTCGCAAGTAGAAAGTCTCGGTTATAGGCAAGGCGCTTGATGCATTCTGTGCACTCCAGAAAGCTGCCTCAGAAGCACCTGTATTATAGTTAACATCATGGGACGAACCTTTCGAGGTCATCATCGATGCCACCAATGTAGCCGTAGGTGCAGTCCTCAAGTAGGATAATAGATCCGTGGCATATTACAGTAGAAAGTTGGATGTCGCCGAAAAGAATTATTCGGTATATGACAAAGAGCTTTTGGGTGTGATCACAGCGCTCAAGCATTGGAAGCCTTTTCTTTATGGACAGTCTTTCACAGTGAAAACAAACCACCAAGCACTTAAGTGGCTTCAGACTATGCCAAGGGCCCAGTGGAGTGATCGACAGGCCAGGTGGAGTCAAATTTTCCAACAATTTGGGTGTATGATTGAATACATCCCTGGTAAGCATAACCCAGTAGTAGATGCTCTTAGTCGAAAGTCCAGCATCCAAGTAGTCCACGAACCTACCATTCTGAAATCACAGGGAAAGACTTAGATAGTATGAAAGACCAATATGTCGACTTCCCTGAGTTTGGTACTCAGTACAGTTTGGCCCTCAATTCTAAGCATGGCCACCATTGAGTACAGAACGGTTGGTTGTTCTACAAGAACCGTCTCTGTGTTACTCGGGAAAAGCGTTCCGCTCTTCTCCACGATGCCCATGACTCCTTAGTTGGAGGACATAGGGGTATCAACAGCACCCTTGAGAAATTAGAACGGTCCTTTTATTGGCCAAAGATGAGGCGTGATGTCTACGCACATGTACAAGCCTATATGATTTGTCATAAAGTCAAGGTTCCCCATACAAAGAAGACAGGTTTACTTCAACCTTTGCCTATCTCCGACGGACCTTTCATCGACATATCTATGGACTTTGTAGGGCCTCTACTAGCATCCACCGGATCTCGTAACACTCAGTGTTTCACCATTGTGGATCGCTTTAGTAAATTCTGCATGCTTATCCCATGCAAGCATATGGCCACAGTCGAGGACGCAGCCCGTCTGTTTCTCAAGCATTGGTATCCAGTTTGTGGTTTGCCTTAGCACCATAACATCAGATAGAGATTCCAAGTTTACCTCGCATTTCTGGAGGGCATTATTTGAAAACTTCGGAACTATATTGCAGTTGTCTAGTGCATTCCATCCCCAGACAGATGGCCAAACAGAAATTTATAACCAGTTGGCCTTTGATGTTCTCAAGTCATACTGACCAACAGTCCAAATGGGAACATTATCTTCCATTGGTCCAAGCTATCTTGAACGACACTCATTCATCCAGTATCGGACGGACTCCATATGAAGCAGCCTTTGGTCGCCGTTTTTCTTCTCTTTTGACGAGAATGGTGTCTCCATCTTTAGAGGCTAATAAAACCACGGAAGCATTTTCGAGATCATTGAGTCAGTCAAGGACTGCTTGACCAAAGCTTAGGAAGCATATAGTAGACAGGCAAATAAGTCTAGACGAGATGTCCACTTCAAGGAAGGGGATTGGGTCTATTTGCGTATCATGAAACAGAGATTGAAACAAGTGGGCAAACGTTGTCCCAAGCTTTCATTCCGTAGTTTTGGCCCTTTTCCAATAGTCAAAAAGTTAAGTGATGTCTCCATGAAGTTAAAGTTGCCTACCAATTGGACAATGCATGATGTTTTCCATGTTTCTTGGCTAAAACCATATGTTGGTCCAGAAGTGTTTGATGTTTCAGATGAACAGCAGCCAGACGTGGTAGACAAAGCAGAAATTATTGAGCCCGAGCAGATCCTTCTTCATCGATGGAAGCATGGTTCCGGTCGACGGATATGCTAGTTCTATACGAAATTCCGAGATTGAGGCACCCACGAAGCCGTATGGCTTGATGAGGAGTTCTTCCAGGAGTACCCCCAGTTGTTGGCGGACTACTTGGAAGCCATGAACCTGCCGCCAAGCTAAGCAGGAGGAAATGTCACATGCACTCTGCACTCAGTGCATGGTGACAAGATGGCTCATCATCAGCAGTGCAACAGTTGTACATTATTAGAACCCAGTAGGATGATAATTGTTGTACGCCGTGACCCCATTGTACATCCTCAGTCCAGGATAAGTTAGGCACGAGCTACGTAGGTCATTCCTCAGCCTTAGTGGGTCAGTCAGTCAGTCAAGTCCCTCAACCCACTTGGAGAGAATCATTCATGCATGTAGCGTCAGTAGAAGCCTTAGGGTTTGCATCAGAAAACACTCTGCATTCTGCATAATATGCATTCATATGCCTGTGCATCATTTAGAACATCCCAGAAGCCTTAGGGAATTTGCTAGGATTTATCTGGTATTTTTTCCATATTTTTTGGTATTTATTTAGCATTTATTGTCATTTATAAATATAAACTTTATTAAATAAATGACCAGCCAACTGGACCAGCCTCTAGTTAGTATAAATATGCTTGTATAGGGCTTAGTTTCTCATTCAGTCTTCAGTGTGCTAAGAGCTTTCCTCCTCAGCCCTAGGAGTTCCCTTGCCTTCGGCACTAGACTAGTCTCATCCAGCCCTTGGAGAGTTTGAGTTTGCTTCAGCCAACCTTGGTTCTCCAACGCATGCTATTCAGCAGTCCCTGCAGCCATAAGCGCATCAGATCAGCCCCAATTCAACATAAACACCTGCGTTTTCTGCATATGAATCAACGGCCTATAGATCAGCCTGCGGTTACAGATTTTCAGCCCTTCAGGTCAGTGTTTCTGTCCAGCAGCAGCCCAGTAGCATTGCGTTTGAGTTCAGCATCAGTCCAACGCCAGAAACCTGCTCCACAGCCCTGCGTTTGTAGATTTCCAGCAGTCCTTCCAATACAAAGACTTCCGCTGCATATCACAGTGCAGCAAGAGAGCCTCCATTAATGAAGAGAGAGGGCTCCAATTTATAGATTTGGGCCTCCCATGAGCTAAAATGGCAAGAGAAGGCTACAATGACAAGTGGAGAACCACACAATAGCTGGAGTGACAAGTGTGAGGCCACTTGTCGCACTTTGATCCACTTTCTGACAAGTGTGAGGCCACTTGTCTCACTTTGGTTTACTTTCTTGCCACATGTCCCAATCTAAGAGATGGGTCCTTACATAATCTTTACCTCTAAAAATATCCCAACTGGTAGACATTCTGTCATAGGCACTTTGCCAACTCTTGGTATCTGCTCAATTCCAGATGTAATGACGTGACTTGGTCCACTTTCTTGCCACATGTCCCAATCTAAGAGATGGGTCCTTCCATAATCTTTACCTCTAAAAATATCCCAACTGGTAGACATTCTGTCATAGGCACTTTGCCAACTCTTGGTATCTGCTCAATTCCAGATGTAATGACGCGAATAGAATTTCCATCGGAGTCGGGCCAAAAATAGCAACTCTCCTAAATTTTAGGAGTGTGGTCCTTTGTATTCTAGGATGATCCCCCATTCCCAAAGCTTGTACTTTCCAAATATTTAGAAATCCTGGAGTCCACCAGACCCCTTTCATACTAGGAAATGTCCAGGCTGGTGACACGTCACCTCTAGACACACTCACCACCCAGCTGTCATCTCTACTACATACGGCCACCACCCGCAGCTTCCCCCATCATACACACATTGCACACACAGATAGATCTGGGAGCATGCCCCAGAATCGGTGGTATGATGATGAGTGCAGAGACTGCAGGCGCTCCAGAGGACAAGGCGGCGGTTGACGCATGATGAGCAAAGATAAGTCCACCAGTCGGCCAGTTTCTATATTGCTCAATAACCCTATAAAAGGCAACGTGTGCCCATAGTTGAGATCATTCACTCCACTAGGGAGTGGGTTCCAATAGTAGAGGATTTTGGTATGTTACCACCTTTTATGTAAGGCAGCCTATGGCTGTAGATTAGGGTACCTTTTTGTACCATATGAATATACTGAATTTCCAGCATATCTCTCTCTCTCTACTCTCTCTCTATATCTGCGTTTTGCATTAGATGGTTTCCAGGAGTGTTTAGGGCTGAAAGAAGACCCCCAGAGCTTCCGCGTGTTACATTGGTATCAGAGCATCAGGCTCAGCAAAGCTAAACACTGATTCAGTCCCATATGACGGTGTACAGGTCCAAGGTACAGGAAAGTACACGGATACGAAGCCCAAGGCAAGGAGCACAGAACCGAGAAGAACTCCCAGGAGGTTTGTTGGTGGTGTTCCACAAAGCCAAAGGGGATAGCAGTCCTGTGAGCCAGATAGGTTCCCGGGCAACGGTCCCAAAGGGAGGTTATCCTCCAAGGGTGATGTGAGTGCCAGACTCATTTCTCAGGAATGAGACCAAGACGGTGTTCAGAGTCAGGGCAGGAATGGATTGTGGACTAGATGGAACAGATGCATGGATCTTCGTCTGAGACAAAGTGGTTTGGAGAACAGGCCGGGCTTTCAGAGAAAAGGGTTGCCAGGGATGGATGGATGACAGAGGGACTTCGGGAAAGGATTGGGATGATGTCAGTCATCCAAGAGCAGGTTGGATTCCCGTCATCAAGTTTAGCAGAGGGAGATGTCATGTGCATGATCATTGCCATGGACAATCTTCAAACGCTGATCCAGAAGAGGCAGCTAGATAAAGACTTTGAAGAACCAGAAGTGGAGCAAGGAGTGCTGTTTGGTGGTATTGGATTTGGAGCATGGCAGGAAGAGGGAGTCGGCTGCAAGTGTTTGTCAGCTGAACCTGATCAGGAGGCGGCGGGTGCACTTCAGGAGACTAGGCGATTGCTGGCGCTCCAGAGGACAAGGCGGCGGTTGACGCATGATGAGCAAAGATAAGTCCACCAGTCGGCCAGTTTCTAAATTGCTCAATAACCCTATAAAAGGCAACGTGTGCCCATAGTTGAGATCATTCACTCCACTAGGGAGTGGGTTCCAATAGTAGAGGATTTTGGTATGTTACCACCTTTTATGTAAGGCAGCCTATGGCTGTAGATTAGGGTACCTTTTTGTACCATATGAATATACTGAATTTCCAGTTCATCTCTCTTTCTCTACTCTCTCGCTATATCTGCGTTTTGCATCAGATGGTTTCCAGGAGTGCTTAGGACTGAAAGAAGACCCCCAGAGCTTCCGCGTGTTACATTGGTATCAGAGCATCAGGCTCAGCAAAGCTAAACACTGATTCAGTCCCATATGACGGTGTACAGGTCCAAGGTACAGGAAAGTACACGGATACGAAGCCCAAGGCAAGGAGCACAGAACCGAGAAGAACTCCCAGGAGGTTTGTTGGTGGTGTTCCACAAAGCCAAAGGGGATAGCAGTCCTGTGAGCCAGATAGGTTCTCGGGCAACGGTCCCAAGGGAGGTTATTCTCCAAGGGTGATGTGAGTGCCAGACTCATTTCTCAGGAATGAAGACCAAGACGGTGTTCAGAGTCAGGGCAGGAATGGATTGTGGACTAGATGGAACAGATGCATGGATCTTCGTCTGAGACAGAGTGGTTTGGAGGACAGGCCGGGCTTTCAGAGAAAAGGGTTGCCAGAGATGGATGGATGACAGAGGGACTTCGGGAAAGGATTGGGATGATGACAGTCATCCAAGAGCAGGTTGGATTTCCGTCATCAAGTTTAGCAGAGGGGAATGTTGGGGTAAAGGCATAATGCCCACCCTTATAGTGTGTACAAGCCCATAAGTTATAGTACATAGTACACTTAGTACTTTTAATGTACTAAGTGCACTATGTGTACTAGTGCAATATACATGTGTGATAGGGGAGTCACACACTCATGCCTCATGAGTTGACTTATCCCCACAACTCTCTCTCTCTCTCTCTCCCTTGTGCTTCTCTGTGTATGTCTCCCACACATGAACTCTTAACCTAACCCTAATTATTCTCCTTCTCCCACACAACTGGTATCAGAGCTGAAGCTGAAGCTGGAGCAGGCCCGTCCTCTCTGTTTGATCGAGCAAAGAAAGCCCAAGACTCCCTTTCGTCTGTGTAAACTCTGGAAAGGCCAAGGTGGTAGAAGCGATTACCACAGCCGAATAGAGGCCTGACGAAAGGGCAGGCGGACACGTAAGCTGAGTGTTGGGCGTGAACGAAGGCAGCAAGTCGAGCCTTAGCCACAAGGCGTAAGGCGTAAACCAGGCGTCAACAGGCTGCGTGTAATCGTGGAGGCTTTAGTCATCGACTGCAAGTGTAGGCGCTAGGCGAATACGTCAACAAGCAAGCGGGCGTGAAGCGAAGGCTACCACGTCATCTGAAGTTCAGCAGCTAAGCGAAGGCAGGCGAGCGAAGAACATTGGGCGTCCGTTAGCGAACGGTCGATAGCGATAGCTGCACACCTGCCTCTTGGCGTCGAAGCACTTCCCGCCACTGGCCAGCCTTATGCAGCGCATAAGCGCCATGGTGCAGTACTGTCAGTAAGCCATCGCCAGCTGTCAGTCGATGCCCCACTGCAGATAGCACGAGCAGCCATAAGCTCTCTCAGCAGCAGCAGCACCAAATTCATCAACTCTTTCCTGCAAACAGAATTTTTTTTCAGAGGTATTTTGCTTCAATTTCGGGAATTTTTATGTCCATTATTTGCAATTGAGCAGGTACAGGTGCCGAATTGCTCAATTTTGAGCGAAATTGGCAAAATTGGGTGACATTGGTCACAATCAGGATCAATTTGCAGGAAATTGGTCACAATCAGGATCAATTTGCAGGAAATTGAATGTCGAAATTTGGGGCTTTTGATGTAATTGTGCAATTAAGCACTCATACATGCTGTATGATGTGAAAAATCGCACATTTGGGCAAAATTGCAGCAAATTGTAGTGCAAATCAAGGGGCTTTTGTGCCGATTTGGTTGATTTGCATGCAGGCAATCGCATTTGATGCTGTGGATAATGTGTTGATTCCTTACAAGCACTCAATGTGCCTGTAAAACAAGGGGCTTTCATGTATTTGATGTATATGTGGCCAGGGGGAAGCATCGTGAACACTCTGGATGCCTTCATGTGCGTCAATGTACCATGTATGATCAGAAATTGATCTTAATTCAAGGGGCTTTTCAAGTTTGTATGCTTGTTGAGCTTGGCAAAGCAGCAGGCAAGACATTTATGCCTTGAATCCTCAAAAATCAGCTTGCAGTCAAGGGGCTTTTGCCCAATTTCTGTTCGGAACTGTTGTATGCAGTGTACAGGACTGTAAAAGTCTGATTTTCACTCATTTGGACAGCCAGGAGAGCATTTATTGCTATTGTACCTGCTGGTACAGATTTGGCACAGCTTTGTGCAAGTTTTGGCATGGCTGTACACTGTTTTGAGTGACCAAAAGGTTCAATTTCAGCTGCTGTACTTGCCGGTACAGGTTTGGTACATCATTGGTGAGCACTTGGTACTGCTGTACAGTACTTTGGAAGGGCAAACGAGCACATTTAAGGTGCTGTCCAAAATCTGCAGCAACCAGATTTTGTTGATTTCATCACATAAAGTGGGAGAAAAGTTGCATTCTTGCTTCCGCAGTGGGAGATAAAGCTTGGGAGAACAACTGTGAGCACTTTGTGTGCTTTTGGTGCAGTGTTTGCACATTTTGCAGGGAGTCAGGCATTTACAGGTTGCATTTTGCTATGGCAACCACAGGAGAGAGCTCTTCATTGCTTCACATCAAGAAGCTTGAAGGCTCGCATAATTATGATATTTGGCAAACCCAGTGCTACAATGTGTTGCTCCAGAAAAAGCAGCACAAGCCTATCAAAGAAAGGGGTGTAATGCCCGCTTCTCTTACTGCTGAAGAGTGGGAAGATATGGATGAGCTGGCAAGATCTACTATCATGTTGTCTGTGTCAGACTCATTACTTTTCAGCATTCGTGAAGAGAAGACAGCTTGGGGAATGTGGCAGAGATTGCAGGACTTGTATGCCCAACAAAGTGCCTCAAGCAAAGTGTATTGGTTGAAGAAACTCATAGGTCTTCAGATGAAGGAAGGGGCGTCTATGACAGCCCATCTAAATGAGTTTAATGGTATTGTCAGCCAGGTCATTAATCAAAAGTTGGCAATGGACGATGAGTTCAAAGCCACTTTTCTGTTATGCACTTTGCCATAGAGTTGGGACACATTCAGGACAGCCACTAGCAATTCGAATGCTATGCTGTCATATGCAGATGTTGAGGGTGCTCTTCTTCAAGAAGAGATGAACAGGAAAAACAACTCTGTTGGAAAGTCCAATGCAATGAATGCACGTGGGAGATCCCAGCAAAGGGGGAAAAGCCAAGAAAGGGGAAGGAGCAAGTCTCGCTCCAAAAAGGATTTGGAATGCCATTATTGTGGCAAGAAGGGACACATTAAAAAGCAATGCTACAAATGGAAAAATGATCAAAAAGAAAAGGGAAAAGGCAAAGACAAAGAGAAGGATGAAGCCAAAGATGTAAAGCCAAAGGGCAAAAGTGGAGTCAAGATTGAAGAAATCAATGTGTCACATGCAGGTGGCAGTGAGGATGAGGTCCTCTTTACTTACGTCTTCACTTGATGCCCATTCACTTCTTACAGGTGGTCATGGTATGCACTCATGGATCATTGATTCAGGTGCCTCCTTTCATGTCACAGGTTGCAGAGACTTGTTTGTCAGGTATACTGCTGGCAATGAAGGAGTGGTTTATTTGGGTGATAACCATGCATGCAAGATTCTTGGCAGAGGTGATGTGAGGCTTGTATTTTCAGATGGCTCACAGCTTATGCTCCATGATGTCAGGCATGTGCCTGAGATCAAGAAGAATCTGCTTTCTACTGGACAGCTTGATGATGCTGATTATGTTACCACATTTGGTAGTGGAAAGTGGAAAATTAGTAAGGGCTCACTGGTTGTTGCCAGAGGCTCTAAGGTGGACACTCTTTATTTCATGCATGCAGGTGTTTGTCACCATGCTAATGTAAATGCAACCGAGCTGCCGGAAATTTCTATGTGGCATAGCCGGTTGGTGAAGACAAATAGGGTTAGGGTTAGGGTTTACACAGGTTCAAGCAAGCATGGAAAACAAGGAAAAGAGGTGAACACGACTGCTGTATGCTTCAATGATAGAAAAATCAAGTACAAGCCACATGATAGTGACCCCTAAAGGATAAGTGTTCACATGTCCGGCCATAAATGTGCCGGGTGGACCAAAACACTTATAAACTGCATATAAGTGAAACTGAACTAAACTGGGGGAAAAAACCTCCACTAACTGAAGTAAAAAGTGCCCCAGTAACCTACTGATGATCACTAGCACTCCTCTGGGTGCATACACAGCATAATACCCAACAAACCCCCCTGGAGTGATATGTGATCACTGTACATCATCCACCAAAAGGAAACAAATTCAAAGCATTGCGGAATGCTTCAAATTTCGGACGTGGTAATGCCTTGGTGAAGATGTCTGCCACATTCTGATCTGTAGGACAGTAGATCAGACTGATATCTCCTGCCTGGAGTCTCTCCCGAACAAAATGATAGTGAATCTCAATGTGTTTCGTGCGAGCATGAAACACAGGATTCCTGGCCACAGCAATGGCACTCTGACTATCAGTATAGATAGGTGTAGGCTCCTCCACTGAAATATCCATATCAGTCATAAGACGACGCAGCCAAACACACTCAACAGTAGTAGTGTAGGCTGCTCTGTACTCTGCCTCACAAGACGAAGTGGCCACTGTGGTCTGTTTCTTGCTTAGCCAAGAAATGCATGAAGCGCCAAGGAAGAAACAATTCCCACTAGTGGAATGTCTGGTATCAAAATCACCAGCCCAATCTGAATCATTGTAAGCGTGTAACTGCATGTCACCCCCCTCAGGGTAAAGCAAACCAAGAGTCGAGGTACCCTGCAAACGGAATACACGCTTCACAGCTTGCCAATGTGACAACCGTGGGCTGTGCATGAATCTGCTCAACTGAGAGACTGCATACTGAATATCTGGCCTTGTATTACACAAGTAAATAAGGCACCCAACAGCCTGAGCATATGTAGTGGCATCAAAGGAAACACTGTCATCTTGTAGTGACAGTTTCATCCCAGGCTCCATAGGAGTACTAATAGGCTTGCAATCCTGAAATTTAAACTTCTCCAGAAGTTTAGCAACATAACGTGATTGCAACAACCCAATGCCTCTGTTATCCTGCACAAACTGTATGCCCAAATAGTAATGTACAAGGCCCAAGTCAGACATGTCAAATGTCTGTTGCAGTATCTCCTTAAAATCTGTAATTTTGTCATCATTTGATCCCATGAGCAAGAGATCATCCACATAAAGACTGATGACCAGCAGATCTGTCTCTTCTTTCTTCACATACAAAGTGGTCTTTGATGGACTGTTCACAAATCCCTGAGTGAGTAGAAAAGCATCTATTTTTGCATACCAAGCTCGTGGAGCTTGTTTCAAACCATACAAGGCCTTTTTCAGCTTGCATACTTTCCCCTCATGACCATGTTCTGCAAATCCCATGGGCTGAAATACATAAACTTCCTCCTCGAGGTCCCCATGTAGGAATGCAGTCTTTATGTCCAACTGGTGAACAACCCAACCACGATGTGCAGCCAATGCAATGACACACCTAAGTGTCAACATACGGGATGTAGGAGCAAATGTCTCCTCATAATCAATGCCCTTCTTCTGTGCATAGCCCTTTGCAACTAGACGGGCTTTGTACCTGTCAATGGATCCATCTGCATGTCTTTGCAACTTATAGACCCATTTAGTACCAATGGCTTTCTTGCCTTTGGGCAGATCAACCAAATCCCATGTTTGATTCTTTTTAATAGAATCAATCTCATCCTGCATGGCTTTGTTCCAATGCACATTATCTCGTGCATCCACAAATGAATCAGGCTCATCATCATCCTGTAAACTGGCTGCCATAACCAGATTCAAATCCATGATGTGTGCATGCTCATTGGTCCTTGTCTCCCTACGAGTACGACCAACAAGAGGACCCTCTAAATGGCTGTCCTGTAATGTCCTCAAATACCATCTAGGTATATGTCTAACCTGTGGTGCCTGCTGTCCCATATTTGGTTCAGCTTCTGGCTCATTTCGCTGCTGAATTTCTGCACCACCTACATCATTTGCTGGCTGTCCAGTACCCTCATGAGTTGGATCACCAACTGTGGAATGAAACTCCATGGGTAGTAGACCTTCAAACACATCATTTTCAGCTTGATTTGCTTCATAACCAGCCATGGATAATTCTGATTTTTCATCAAAAATCACATCCCGACTGATGAATATCTTCCTGGATAGTGGGTCATATAACCTGTAGCCCTTGCTCTCACGGCTATACCCAACAAAAATGCATCTTGT
This sequence comes from Cibotium barometz, assembly GCF_041138505.1. Taxonomy (NCBI): domain Eukaryota; kingdom Viridiplantae; phylum Streptophyta; class Polypodiopsida; order Cyatheales; family Cibotiaceae; genus Cibotium; species Cibotium barometz. The sequence continues at coordinate 38,530,205 of NC_141066.1, forward strand.
GGCTTTATCATCAAGCTTCCTCCTTAACTCTTTGGGTATGTGTGCATATGCAAGACACCCAAAGATACGAAAATGCGATACAGAAGGCTTGCGGCCATGCCAAGCCTCAAAAGGAGTAATAGAAACCAATGCCTTTGTGGGACATCGATTCAAAATATGACAAGCACACATTACTGCTTCCACCCAAAAGATATGTGGTAGTCTTTTTGCCTTTAGAATACATCTGGCCATCTCCATGAGTGACCGATTTTTCCTTTCTGCAACCCCATTCTGCTGTGGAGTGTAAGGAGTAGTATACTGATGTTTTATACCTCTACTCCCAAGAAAGGAATTCAGCACATGTGACATATATTCCCCCCCTCGGTCAGAACGGAGAGTCTTCACCTTGCATCCTGACTCTGTCTCAGCAAGTGCTACAAAGGCCAAAAATGCATCATATACCTATGATTTCTGTGTCAAAGGATAGACCCAGCATATACGAGAGAAGTCATCAATAAATGTTGCAAAATAAAAGCAACCACCTAATGACTTCGTCTGCATGGGACCACAAAGATCACTGTGTATAAGTTGCAACTTTGCAGTTGCTCTTAGAGCCTGATCACGTGGGAAGGAAAACCTGTGCATTTTTCCCAAAATACATCCTTCACAAATGTGATCTGGAGGCTTCTCCATGAGAGGTAGATCTGTAAACATATTATGTCGCTGCATAAGCATAAGACTACCAAAATTTACATGCCCCATGCGAGCATGCCATAACTCCGCATCAACCATAGCTGGAGTAAGAGTGAATGCATGATAAGCAGACTGATCCACTGGCTGAAATGCATCCAACTCATAAAGTCCATGACATAATGTACCAGTAAGCATCAAGGTCAAGGCATTTGCTTTGTCTCTGACCATGCATTTATCATCATCAAAGTAGACCTGCATTCCACAATGTGCTAAAGAAGAAATGGACAACAAATTCTTCTTTATCCCTGGTACATATAAGGCATCTGTAAGGCGGAGAATGGAGCCATCAATGGCTGTAAGCTGAATCTCCCCAATGCCACAAACTGGATATGAAGCATTGTTGGCACACTGAACAGTTTTGCCAACAGGGGCAGGGCCAACATGACTAAACAAATCCTTGCGAGATGTGATATGCTTTGAGGCACCACTATCAAAATACCAAGTACATGCATGCTCTGTCAAACTGAGTGCCTGTGAAGACCAAGAGGCATCATAGCTGCATGTAAAAAAACAGTAATCCCTGTCCTCAACAAAAGAAGCAGTCTCTGGAGGAGCTTTAGGAGCATCATTAACAGACATCCCAGCTTCCTTTGCCTTCTCTTTGGCAATCCTCTTCCTACATTCCGTGATGTAGTGACCTGGCTTCTTACAGTAATGACATTTTCCTTTCTTCTTGGGCTGTCCATCACCTTTCTTGGTATCCTGTGAAGAACCACCATCGCCGGAATTTTGATTTGCACTCTTTGGCTGAGATTTCCCTTTCCCCTTTTGACCTGTAGTAAATGCTTGTTCAGCATTTGTGTTCATATTCATATTCTTCCTCATTTGCTCCTCTTGTAGTAAGAGAGCAACAAGTTCTTGATACTTGAGGGGTTCAACAGCATTCCTCATGCTGAGGTTCAAAGAGGTATGGAAAGCCAAGTAAGATCTTGGCAAAGAGTGCAAGATGGTGGACACAAGCTGTGTCTCAGGAATAATCTCATCCACATTGATGAGTTGCTCTCTCAAATCCTGCAGCTTGTTTAAGTGGCTAGACATATCATCTCCTTCATTCATTTTCTGATTTTCAAGCTCTCTTTTCAAAAATGAGATCCTAGCCTCATTACGAGCAGCATACAACTGCTCCAAAGTCACCCATGCATTCTGTGAAGAGCCAGCTGAACGAATATGAGGTATAATGGACCTCTGAACTGACAATGCAATGAGTGACAAAGCTTGTGCATCCCTGGCATCCCATGTCTTTTGAGCATTTGTTCTCTGAACAGGCAATGGCTGTCCTGGAGCCTGTACCTGTTGTCCTCGTCCACGAGCACCCCCTTGGGGAGGAGTCTCTGGAGCCAAGGACCTGGACGTGGTTCATCACCACTAACAAAATCCCAAAGACCTTTTGCCACAAGCACATTTTTCAGCATAAAACTCCACAAGGAGTAGTTCGTGCCATCCAATTTGTCTTCCTTAGACAAATATGTGAATACATCACTTTGCTGTTGATTTGCCATTATGCTTTACGCACAATGTTGTACCTGTTTACCAAAAAACCCAATGGCAAAAACCCTGATAACAATTGTACTCCACTGAATACAGTTCACCCAAATCTGCCTGCACTCTCAATCCTCTGAATGTGCAGCTCAATGCACCAATGACTGAGTAGAGCAGCAAATGGCGTACACAATGCCAAATTGCCCCAAAAATGCCCAAATTTGCTGCACCCAAACTGTGCAAAAAATCTGTATATTTTCTTGCTAGAAAATCTGCCTGTTGTGCCTGTATATTTTCACAGAGAAAATAAAAATGCCCAATATTCAAAATTTGTAATGCTTACCACAGTGTGGATGACTTGACTGTTATACTGTGCAGGTACAGTTTACTGTACGGAGCAGACTGCAGGTATAGTTGAAGTACGGCGGTTGTACTTGTACTGAACAGTGAAAAAAGGTACTCTGCAGGTTGGTACAGTACGGGTACAGAAACAGTCGAGTATTGACAGGTACTGGTCAGGTACGGTATACTGTGAGCAGACGTGTACAGAGGACTGTACGGGGCAGGGCGACCACAGTACGGTACTGACAAAGTCGACCAAGCTGTGCAGGTACAGTCGGCGCTGAAGGCGTATGGCTGCGCAGGTGACAGTCGGCGCTGTCTTGTACAGTTGGCGCAGGCAGGTGACAGTCGGCGCTTACGGTGGCTGGTACACGTACGCTGAATAGCGCTGACTGGGGCTGCAGGCGGCGTCTTGTAGGTGGCGCACAGGTACACGGGCTGAAGGCGGCGCTCTACAGTGGTTGTAGGCGACGACTTGCAGTACCCGACTGAAGGCGACCAGTTACGGGCAGCAAGCGTAGAGGTTATCTGACGGCGCACAGGTGGTGGTGGCTTCGCTTGACTGTACGGGCTGGTACAGCTTCTGAAGGCGATGCAGGCAGCGCAGACTGAATGTACGTTTTCTGTACGGGCAGATGCAGCAAGTGTACGGGTAGTGCTGAGCAGAGCTACAATGGCTCTGATACCAATTGAAGACAAACAGGGTTAGGGTTAGGGTTTACACAGGTTCAAGCAAGCGTGGAAAACAAGGAAAAGAGGTGAACACGACTGCTGTATGCTTCAATGATAGAAAAATCAAGTACAAGCCACATGATAGTGACCCCTAAAGGATAAGTGTTCACATGTCCGGCCATAAATGTGCCGGGTGGACCAAAACACTTATAAACTGCATATAAATGAAATTGAACTAAACTGGGGGAAAAAACCTCCACTAACTGAAGTAAAAAGTGCCCCAGTAACCTACTGATGATCACTAGCACTCCTCTGGGTGCATACACAGCATAATACCCAACAGTTGGGACACATGAGTGTCAAAGGAATGGAGCAATTGTCTCGTTTGGGTTACTTGCCTTCTCTAAAGTTTTCAAGTTTTCAGTTTTGTGAGCATTGTATATATGGTAGGCAACTACAATGCCCCCACAAGAAAGCTCTTGGACAGAAAGATGCTCAGTTAGAGCTTGTGCATACAGATGTATGTGAGATGCCTCAGCTTTCTTTGGGAGGGGCAAAATACTTTGTGTCTTTTATTGATGATGCCACACGCAAGGTGTGGGTTTATCCTCTTCGTTTGAAGAGTGATACATTCTCAGTGTTTCAGAAGTTTGTTGCTCTTGTTGAGAATCAAACTGGCAAAACACTAAAGGCTTTGCGTTCCGACAATGGTGGAGAGTACATGTCCAAACAGTTTCAGGACTTTTGTGATGCTAAAGGCATCAAGAGGGAGCTCTCTACTCCTTATGATCCTCCACAAAACGGGACAGCAGAGAGGATGAACAAGACCATTCAGGAGAAGGTCCGTTCTATGTTGTCACATGTTGCATTACCTCATGGTTTTTGGGCTGAAGCTGTTACGACAGCCGTTCACCTTATAAACAGGTCACCTAACACGAGGCTTGGTGGGAAAGTGCCAGAAGAAGTATGGACAGGGAAGCCTCCGTCATACAAGCACTTGAGAGTGTTTGGTTGCGTTGCGTACGTGCACATACGCAGGGAAATGCGCACCAAACTTGATCCTAAGTCTCACAAATGCATATTCCTAGGATATGGTGACAGAGGTGAAATGGGGTATAGACTTTGGGATCCCGTGAATAGTAAGATCATACGCAGCAATGATGTCATTTTTGATGAAACATGCATGTATAAGGAGCCTGCAAGGCAACAGGAGCCTGGCAGAGTCATCTTTGATGATGATGGACATCATGGACAACAACAAAGGGCTGTAAATCAGCCATTACAGCAGGAAAACCAGCCCTTAAATGGTGCTGAAAATGGTCCAAATGGACAGCCAGATATGGCTATGGATATACCACAGTTAGAGGAGATACCGGGCATGATTTTTCAGCCTTATGGCATGGAACAGGAGCCACCAATGGGTGATATGCAGGCTGGACAGCAACCTGCAAATGATGGTCATTGGGTACGGAGGTCCACTAGACCCTCCAGAGCCCCTGACAGGTTTGTTCCAGGGGTTGACTACTTGATGCTCACTGACTGTGGGGAGCCCTCATGTTACAAGGAGGCTTTACAGAGGGCAGACAAAGCTCTATGGGAGCGTGCCATGAAGTCAGAGATGGATTCTCTGCATAAAAATGGAACTTGGAAGTTGGTGCATTTGCCTGCAGGCAAGAAGGTTTTGCCATGCAAGTGGGTATACAGGCTCAAAGTTGCACCAGATGCAAAGCCAAGATACAAAGCCAGGTTAGTGGCTAAGGGCTTCAAGCAAGAATATGGTGTGGACTTTGAGGAGATCTTCTCTCCAGTGGTCAAAATGACCACACTTAGAGCTGTGTTAGCTTTGGTTGCGCATGACGATCTAGACTTGATTCAGATGGATGTGAAGACTGCTTTTCTTCACGGTGATCTCCATGAGGAGATATATATGCAGCAGCCAGAGGGTTATGCAGTGAGTGGAAAGGAGAAGCTTGTATGCAAGCTGAAAAAGAGTCTTTATGGGCTCAAACAGGCACCAAGAGAATGGTATCATAAATTTGATACATTCATGAAATCACAGAAATTCAGGAGAAGTGACATAGATCACTGCTTGTACACCAAGAAAGCTTTGGATGGCAGTCTATTGATTCTCATTTTGTATGTTGATGATATGTTGATTGCCGGGAAATCTCGTAAAGAGATGGATGCCTTGAAGCAGAGGCTGCATCAAACCTTTGATATGAAAGATTTGGGTGATGCAAATCACATTTTGGGTATGCGGATACTTCGGGACAGAAATCAGCATGTGTTGTATTTGTCTCAGAAGGAACATATTGGCAAAATTTTGCAGAGGTTCAATATGGACGGGGGGAAGAAGACTAGTACTCCTTTGCCTCCATATGTAAAACTCAGTGCTATGGACAGCCCACAGTCAGATAGAGACAGGGCTGATATGGCCAAGATTCCGTATGCTTCAGCTTGTGGCAGTCTCATGTATGCCATGGTTGCTACTAGGCCGGACATTGCATTTGCAGTGGGAGTGGTTTCTAGATACATGGCCAACCCTGGCAAGAAGCATTGGGAAGCAGTGAAAGGTGTCATGAGATACCTGAAGGGCACACAGGATATGTGCATATGTTTTGGCAAACAGGATGCATTAGTGCATGGTTACACGGATTCGGATTATGCCGGTCATCCAGATAACCGGAAGTCTACTACCGGTTATGTGTTTACATTCACAGGAGGTGCTGTGTCATGGATATCCAGGATGCAGAAGTGCACAGCCTTATCTACTACAGAGGCCGAGTATATTGCAGCCACAGAGGCTTGCAAGGAGGCATTATGGCTATCTCGGTTAGTGGTTGATTTGGGATATACAGGGGATATTCCATTGTTGCATTGTGACAGTCAGAGTGCCATCCAGTTGGCAAAGAACCCTGTCTTTCATGCAAAGACGAAGCATGTGGATGTGAAGTATCACTTCATCAGAGAGGTGATAGAGAACAAGCAAATTCAGCTTGTTAAGATTCATACGGATGACAACCCGGCTGATCTGTTGACAAAGAGTTTGCCTCCGGAGCGGTTTGCTCATTGCAGACACTTGATGGGCATTGGATGAGGCCAGTTTCAGCCTTGATATGGCCTTGTATATTATCATGTACATGCTGATTTTTCTTTTTCTTTACTTAAGGGCACTTTGCCTTTAAGTGGGAGGTTGTTGGGGTAAAGGCATAATGCCCACCCTTATAGTGTGTACAAGCCCATAAGTTATAGTACATAGTACACTTAGTACTTTTAATGTACTAAGTGCACTATGTGTACTAGTGCAATATACATGTGTGATAGGGGAGTCACACACTCATGCCTCATGAGTTGACTTATCCCCACAACTCTCTCTCTCTCTCTCTCCCTTGTGCTTCTCTGTGTATGTCTCCCACACATGAACTCTTAACCTAACCCTAATTATTCTCCTTCTCCCACACAGGGAATGTCATGTGCATGATCAATGCCATGGACAATCTTCAAACGCTGATCCAGAAGAGGCAGCTAGATAAAGACTTTGAAGAACCAGAAGTGGAGCAAGGAGTGCTGTTTGGTGGTATTGGATTTGGAGCATGGCAGGAAGAGGGAGTCGGCTGCAAGTGTTTGTCAGCTGAACCTGATCGGGAGGCGGCGGCTGCACTTCAGGAGACTAGGCGACTGCAGGCGCTCCAGAGGACAAGGCGGCGGTTGACGCATGATGAGCAAAGATAAGTCCACCAGTCGGCCAGTTTCTATATTGCTCAATAACCCTATAAAAGGCAACGTGTGCCCATAGTTGAGATCATTCACTCCACTAGGGAGTGGGTCCCAATAGTAGAGGATTTTGGTGTGTTACCACCTTTTATGTAAGGCAGCCTATGGCTGTAGATTAGGGTACCTTTTTGTACCATATGAATATACTGAATTTCCAGCACATCTCTCTCTCTACTCTCTCTCTATATCTGCGTTTTGCATCAGATGGTTTCCAGGAGTGTTTAGGGCTGAAAGAAGACCCCCAGAGCTTCCGCGTGTTACAGTACTGGGATATATACCACCTACTCATGAGCAGAGATGCAGCCACTGCATGGGGCAGGATGAGAGAGCCTCGCCCTCGTACCCCGATTAAGGATCCACACACATGGCACACATATGCAAAGGCCTCTACCATATCCCTCAGCAGCCGCCCATACCACAGCCACAGGAATCCTGCCCTACCACCTCTACTTTCTTTACTGCCTCAATGGTAGAGAGAGCTATCCGCCGGTTACAGCATGGGAGATTGGCTGACCACATAGGTATACAGAGTGAGCATCTTATTTATGCAGCTGACACAGTGGGACCCTTTGTTGCTTACCTCTTTAATAGGGCACTAGTGGAGGGCCTACCAGCAGAGCTGAGTGAACTATGCACACCATCGTGCCTCTCCACAAAGCGGGAGACATGCTAGACCCCAGCAACTATAGGACTATCATGATTGGTCATACATTGGCCAAACTTTATGGCGCAGTGCTCGAGGCAAAGTTGAGCTCATATGCAGAGGAGGGACTGCGAGCACCAAGGCAAGCTGGATTTCGACGAGCTTTCTGCACTATTGAGCATATATTCACTCTGAGATGTCTGATTGACCAAGCTAGGGCACGGGAGAAGAGATTATACTGCTGCTTTGTGGATTTCCACAAAGCATTTGACACGGTGCCACGAGAGAGACTCTTCCAGCGCCTACAGTCATTGGGGATCCCATCAGAGATGGTTTGGGGCATCTATGCTTTATATGAGTAGGTCCTCGGGCGCATACGATGCCCCGGGGGGCTATCTGATGTTATTGCTAGCACCAAAGGTGTGAAGCAAGGATGCCCACTCTCTCCTACACTATTTGGGCTATACATCGATGAGGTGGCTGACTTCATTGGTCATGGTGGTGGGGACGGGGTAGACATCTCAGGTACCACAGTCCACGTTATGCCATATGCAGATGATATTATTGTGGTCTCTGAGTCGCGGATGAGACTACAGCACCATCTCCATGCACTCGATGACTTTTTGCACACAGAGGGGGCTTACAGTGAACCTTGGGAAAACCAAGGCCATGAAAGGATCATCTTTGTTTGTACTCTAGCTGTAGCTTTTTCTTGCCATTTTCTCAGGTCTTCTTCCAGCTTTTTTCTGATCCGTACAGGCTGTGTGTTACCCGAGGCTCTCTGCTGGGGGTTAAAGAAGTCAGTGATAGACGTGTGTGTGTTGAATATCTCATGAAGATATGGCTTTTTAATACAAGAGGGTTTCATTAGGTTTTCTTTGATTTAAGTTTCTCTTTCTTGTGTAGTTTTTGCTAACTTGGTTTATCATGTATGTGTGTTGCTATGTTGGGGTGTTGTGCTTTAGAGGATGTACCCCCTGTGCACATTTTAGGCACAAAGAAACCCCTACTGTATGTATAAAAGTGGTTTACTCTGGAGTATAAGAATTACCCCGAATGTGAATGTATGTGGTGTCACAATGATTCCAGAAATTTCTAGTGGCATTTTCTGGCATGCACATTGGTGGGATATGATTGCTTACTTTTTCAACAGACCATGTGTGCAGTGTAAATGCTTTGGATGCTGCTGAGGAGACCCCTGAGCTACAGGGGATTCCAGCCGGTTTGAAGGTAGATGAATTTTTTCAAGTCATATGTTGCAAGGCCTGTTGTAACCATGGCCTTTTGTGTTGAATTTCTCTCTCTCTCTCTCTCTCTCTCACACACACACACACACACACACACACACACATTTACATGTCTTCATCAGGTAGTGATCATTGGTGAACCTCTTTGTTCAAAGAGCGAGGGGCAAACTAGGGAAGAGACTTGTCTCCCTTCTTGTAAGAGTGCTTGCACACAAGCCATTTCACGGCATCTGGCAGAAGTAACAAAAGAAACAGGCTATGTGCTTGATTCAAAAGACACCGGCAAGGTGGTGGAGTCTTGTAGCAATCAGTGTACGAATGAGTGTAAGTTGTCTTTGCTTTATCTGGATCATCTTGTTATCTATTTACTATTTTGGTTTGTTTGCAGTATAGTCGTCAAACTAGCTTCGCTTTTCTAATTTACATTAAGTATTGGAGCTAATTAGGGTGTCCATTATCTGTGACTCATTATATGTATTGGTGAGGTAGATGATTTATTTGAGAGATCTGGAGGGGTTTGTTTTCTTCATGGACAGATTCCTTTTTTCAGTCCATTATAGCAGTGTCCAGCTGATTTCCTATTATGTATGTGGACACTAATCTACGGATTAGGGATCTAATCCAACAGGGTTAGGGGGCCCGGGATCAGGCGGTCACGATTCAGGGAAGGACTTTACATTTCCTCTCCACTAGAAGGGCTTCAATAGCAATGGGTGTACTAGAGGCCTGTTTTAGAACTAGTTGGAGTTGCATCCCAAATGATGTGGGTCTCCTTAGCAAGGGCTGTGATTCTCTTGCATGGTTGGAGAGAGACTATTTTCAAATTTTTTTGCTGGACTCCACAAGCTATTATGGGGCACCTTTTTGGGGGACCTGGCCTTGGTTGAAGGATTGAGCTAGGATTGAGAAGTTGCAGATTATGATCATCTCTAGGCTCATTAAAGGCAAGCCCTCTGTTACACCCCTATTAGGCTAAATGTAGCTTTTGGTGGTTATTGGGTGGTTGTAGCAGTAGTTCAAGGCATAGTTACAGGGACTGATCAATCCATCCTGGACTCGAAGGACTACTTCTTGCGACACCCTCAAGGCGTGTCCTAGTGATATGGGATGATAGGCCTTACTGCATGTGAGTTATGCCTCTAAATGCCTCTAGATCTCTAGGGGCTCTATGGTTTTATGGTGAGCTAGATTCTTGTTTCTTTTGTTTTCCTCAAGTGGTTCAGCTGGGTATCGAGCCAGACCTCATGGCCAACGCTTTCGAAGAATGGTGAGATTGTCGAGGAAGTCTCTTAGTCAACGGATTTTCAGTCTGCATCTAGGAATCTCCACCAGGGGCTACCATAGAGATCTGAGCTTGTGCTTTCAGATGCCTCGGGCAAGTTTAGGTGGAAGGGAGGAGGTCCCTGACAGAGAAGGAAAGCTGGGCAATTTGTTCTTACTGAAAGAAACCTAAATCGCTGATTGTTGGGACAGTCAGGAGGCTTAAGATGGTGACTGGGGCAGTGATTGGGTGTAGGGTTGGTGCAGCAGCCTGTCCATGCTTGGGCTACACTTGTTTAAAATATCTAGATATTATACCTGTAATGAACTAAGCAATAATGTCATACAGGAGAGGCTCTAAGCCTATAAAAGCAATGTACTTGATTGAAGTAATACAAGTCACATCATTGAGTCGTGCAGTCTATCTCATTTTTGAGCATTGTCTTTCTCTCTCTAACTCTAACTTTCTCTCCCTTCTCTTTGTTCATCAAATGCCATAGCCATGTTTACCTTCAAACCTCCATAGCTTACCATTGCACCCTTCAATTGGTAGCAGAGCCACTGTTGACTGTGACGAGGACCTGCCTACTGCTCGCTTGTCGTCTCATTGGCATTGCCATCCTTGTTCCTTTTGTCTGTGTCCCAGCAAGTACCGCTTTTGCTCCACCATTCCGCTGTCTGAATTAATGGAGCTTGTGATAGAGCCGCCAGCTGGCGGGCTGAGCTGAGTTGATTGCTCAGCTCACTGGGCTGATCAGGGGGCAAAGACCTTGGCTGAGCCTCCCGCTCCCTAGGTGAGATCTGCCTCATGTGGCCACTGGGATCTCATGGAACGCAGCCTTCAATGAGATTATGACTACAGGCGCCATGCCAGAGTAGAGTTTCCAATGCCAATGTCTAATCCCTTACAACCCTGTAAAATTAGGGTTTCCAAACAAGGGCGTTCCATGAGATCCCAGTGGAATTCAGGGAGCCGAGGTCACAGATTTCCCCTTTCTCGCTCGGTCCGGCAGGGCTGTCCACCATTGGCACCATACCTCTTTCTATTGGTTGCCAAGGCCATGAGCAAGTTTCTCTCAGCTCAGGAGATGGGGCTCCAGGGATTCCGCTCTCCATCCGTACTTAGGAGGAGTTGCTGGACTAGAGTTTGCAGATGACATAGCAACATACTTATCCGGAGATTTGGGGAATCTCCAGAGATTCACGGAGGTGATTAAGATCTTTTGTCGCGCGTCAGGAGCGCATATCAACTGGCACAAGTCTTGTGGTTTTTGGGTAGGCTCCACACCCACCCCGACTTGGCGTCCAGTTGAGGCTTTTTAGTATATCTAGAGGGGCACTCCAGTCCGCTATCTTGGATGCCAGGTGGGCATCGATATCTACCCGGAGCAGCAGCTCACCCCTCTTCTTCTGAGCATTTGGAAGAAGCTTTTGTACTGGAGTTCTGCGAGGTTGTCCCTAGACTGAGTGGTGGTGGCGAACCAAGTCCTTGCCACCATGTGGTACATTACTTCTTGTTGGGCCTTCTTCTGAGCATGCATTGGGCAGGTACAACGTTTGATCTGGAACTTCTTGTGGGTTGGCAGTGATGGGAGGCTCGCCCGGGCCAAGGTTGGGAGATCTGTGTAGCAGCATAGCAGCTTGGCACATCTGGCGAGCTAGATGCAGAGAAGCCATCGAAGATACCCACACTTCGCGTAGGGAGGCCATCAAGAGAATTTGTCTTGCTATCATTCATACCCTTCGTGGAAAGTGGGGGAAGTTACAGGGTGGCTCTGACCGCACGCGAAAGCAGCGGGAAGCCTTTTTGAGGCTCTGGCGGCCTGGCCCTTTCCTAGAGGAGATGAGCCCACTTGGCACTACAGGTCACTTGTGTGGTTATTCTCTCCCCCTCTCCCTGTATGAGATAGCCTTCTCCTCATAGAGCGGCTAGCCAGAGGAGAAGAGTATCTTTCTCCTCCCCTTGAGTTCTTGATCCTCACCCTGCTCATGGAGGTGAGTTTGTACTTAGCCCTTCATGATTGTACTTAGCCCTTCGTGGCTGTTTTCTGTTAACTAATGGAAGGATCTTTTTCTCGGAAAAAAAAGAGAACAAGCCTTATTCAAGTACAAAAGCATAAAAGCGTGTGAACAACCTCTAAAAGGGCTACATGTGTATGTGTGTGTATACCCACTCTTAGAGTGGTTCGCTAAAATATCTAGATATTATACCTATACTGACCTAAGCAATGATGTCATAAAGGAGAGACTCTAAGCCTATAAAAGTAGTATACTTGATTGAAGTAATATACGTCACATAATAAAGTCCTGCAGTCTCTCTCTTTTTTTTAGCATTGTTTCTCTCTCTCTCTCTCTCTCTCTCTCTCTTCTCTGTTTTTAGGAAATGCCTTAGCCATCTTTTGCCATTAAGCCTTCATAGCTCACCATTGCACCCTTGAAGCCTAGATATTAGTTTAACTAGCTTCCTCTCCCGCACGCACCCCTCCCCCTCCCCCCCTTGGGTGGTTGGGCACTTGTAAATATGAGACCATGTATATAATCATTTTTAAAAATGAAAAATGGGACAATCCCACTATCATAATTTGAGTCCTTGACCTCTTGTGGTGATGGCTTGCATGCTTACTTCTCTCCCTCTCCATCTTCTCTCTCTCTCTCTCTCTCTTTACATGCACACAGGCACTGAGGTAGAGGTTGAACTTTCCGTAACTCCTTCCCTCTTTGCTCCTAACCCATTCATGGAATCACTAGTACATAGGTATTGAGATAGACGCTGAGATTTTCATAGATCCTTCCTCACCCATTCAAGGGGTCACTACTTGAGTGACGTGTTAGGGGAAAGGTTTGAAGCCCCTAGCTTCCTCACATCGAGGGGTTTGCACCTGCTTGCCGGCTATCACCAAACCCTAGCATGGATCCTTGCATTTCTCCTCTTTCTTCTCCTTGTGCAAGGCTCAAGAGTTCTCCCTTTTAATGATGTGTTACTAACTTTTTCAATTTTGTATTACTCACTTCCAATAATGCATTACTGACTTTTGATAATGTTGTTACTCACTTTTTGATAACACGTTACCGACTTTTTCAATTTTGTGTTGCCCACTTTTTGATAACTCATTACTACCCAGTACCAACGCTACTCACCAACACTCCACTATCAAAAGCAAAGTAGCCGGGGCCCAGAAGCACCTATAGTATCGAATGCTCATATGGGCTGTGCCCCATTTCCGGTATTCACCAATTTTGCATTACTCGCCACTTCTTCTGCTTCTCGAGTAACTTCAGTCATTGACTCACCGATGTCACGTTATTCTCCATTTCTACCAATTTCACCAAACGTGTTACTGGTTATCCGGTAATGTTGTTACTTACATTTCAATAATGTTGTTATTCTTTCACTCACTTTGTGGTCTCCATTCTCTCTCTCTCTCTCTCTCTCTCTCTCTCTCTCTCTCTCTCTCTCTCTCTCTCACACACACACACACACACACACACACACACACACACACACGCGCGCGCGCGCGCGCGCGCACACAAGTTCTTACTCTATTAAAAAGCATAAAAATAACAAAAAGATTAAAAAATAATAAAAACCAAAAAGGGAAAAAAATTTGCAAGGTGTTCTCAAGTAACCTTTGCGAAACCCAAATTCCAGAGCCTGTGAGCGAGTGAGTGAAATTCAGTCTTGTCGGCGTTCAACCGACTGCTCGTCGTTAATGAAACTGCGCTTTGGGAAGTTGTAAGGATTAACTTGCTCTTTGAGGAGAGTGCATGAAACGGCGCTAAATCACAAGCACCTTCCTAATGCATTCATGCCTGTAAGTGGAATAGGCTCTACTGCTGGAGGGTCCATGGGTGGTACTATGGATATCCCGGATGTGCCAGGTTCTTGGATGTGCGTGGGTACTATGGACATTCCGGATGTGCCAGGTTCTTGAATTTCGATGGTACTGCGGACGACCTCTCTAGGATGAAGTCTCTGAATCGAGAAGAAAAACTTTTCTGAGAAGTGGTCGGGGAGTCTGAAATGTGAGTCTCGATGATGGGCTCATCTTCCATGCAAGGTTCAAATTTTCCGAGTTCCAAGTCAAGGACTCCTTATCATGTGGTAAATTTGTCTTCGCTCTCACTGGAATCATCAAACACCATAGTGTTGTGACTCAAATAGGTATCACTAGAGTGGAAAATACAATATGTAAATGTGCGAGGGGTTGGAGCAATTCCTCTTATGACCACAATTGCAACGGGAAGACTCCCATTATCAGGAGCAAGAGATTTTGGAATATCCAACCCAAGTTTCGACCTAAAATCATCTAGCATTGGAGCGACACTTAGGAGCAGCAAGCCTTGGATGACCCTGTGATGAGTGTCCAATAAGGGAAGGCATGGCTAGCACTTCCCAAACCCAATCCCGATTTGCTCCTGCTTTGCACAGGTTGTGGCATAGACCGCATGTACAAGCATTCTTGTTTGGCGCAACCCAGGAACCAGAACCGTTGGCAAGTTTTAACTTACTGAGTGTCAGTAAGTACATTCACGCTGTCCCTCTCAACATGGTAACATGAATGCAAAGCAGAAGGAGAGTGCAATTACCCATGCAGCTCGAGAGGCTCCAACCTCTTGACCACAAAGGGTTTAGAGACAAGCTCGGGTCTTATCACCTGAAGGAATTTCAGAAAACATGAGTAGCTCAAAGGCCCATGAGAGTTCAAGAACATTTGTGAGTCACTCTAAAGACCCGTAGATGGAGAACTAGAAAGATTGGGAAGGGGGGATGTGCAATTGATGGTCCAAAGTGGCTGAGGCGATGATGCTGTCTCTAATATATCATTATCCTCCTCCTCCGAGGAGATGATTCTACAGTCTGCCATTGAGCCACATGAAGTTGTTATTGACCTAACCAACCTGCCAAAGAAGTTGACATAATACCCAAGTCCCCTAGAGGAGAAGAGCAGGTTGGAATGCGTCCAAGAGTTGGTTGAAGCTTGCCAAGCGCAAATGGAGAATGAACCTCCAACAGTCCCAACTACAAGAGCAACCCCTATTCTCGATACCAACTTCACAAAACTCGAGAGAAGATTCGAAAAAGAACCAGTTCTATTCGTGGTGAGGGAAGATCTGCAGGAGGCATTGGAGTCAAAACTAGGATCGGATCCACTGCCATATGAACCATTTCAACTTTGACCAACTTGAAAGGCTCAGCCTAACCCCATCCAGTCCCATGGGTTAGCCACCCACCACTGGATTTGTGGAGCCGGTGTGAAATCACACACCTGTAATTGATGTTTCCTTATTCATTACGCACTCACTTAATAAGGCATGAAAACAGAGTTCACACACGGACCCCATAGAAAAACAATCCTTTATTGAATTAACAACATAACATAACATGTCTTAAAATGCGAGATACATAACATTGTCAATATCCATAATATCTAGTATCTCTCCATAACATAACAATGATCCTCATACGAGGAAGGTATGCACCACTGGGTTTGAATACTTCGGGACCCCTATGCTGTCCAGTGAGGAGCCTATATGTCTCACACCCAGATCGTGCAGTCGTGAACTCCGGCCCACCACTTACAGAGCTCATATGAGAGCATCACTTAGAATAGTCTCCAGGCATCCTACCTAGTGCCATGGGAGCCACCTGTGTCCCTCACATTTATCACGCTTAGAGCACACCTATGTCCGGTCGAGATGGGTCAAGATCTTGGAGGACTATCTTCGTGGCGTGATTCACCACCGAGATGACATCCCCACGACAAATCTCTCACTTGTGCGGATCCTTCAGAGGCGTTCCACAAGAAAACAAGCAATGAATATAATGTCCAAACAAGTAAGACATGATCCTTACAATCCACTTATCATACATGCAAATCGTGACCAGGTAAATCATCGCAAGTTTGATGAGACGTTCTCTGCTGTGATTGTCGCAACTCCGAATGATGCTAAGTTCCTTTTTCTTGAATAAGCCTTTGGATTCCAAGCCCTTTCTTCTTATAGCCATTAATGCTAGGTCTCTAAGGGGTCATATCCAACTTAGAATCTTTGCTAACTTTAATTTCTTCTCTAAGGCCATAAGTCATCCAAGTTCTACTATTGAGATATTGTAAACTCTTTTTCTCAGTGTTTTAGATCGGTCCTAACCTAGACATATTGCATGGGGTCTGGATTAAAGTATCTAAACAATTATTAACTCTTTTTAAGACTAAGATCAATTAAGATCATATCCTTAGTCTTATAACAAGATTCTGTTACGGTATGGTGATAAATCTTCTCGAGGACACTTAATAAAATTTCGCATCAATTTCTTATCTCAAGGCAAGGTTTGGTATTCTAAAGGTCCTTATTCGGGTTAAGACAACTTGGAAGATAGAGAGAATGCATATTCTTCTCCTTTCCGTCATTATGCATACTCTTAATCTTCCTTAGATTTTGTCTCCTTTTACTCAATCCAATTCTTCATTACATGGAGTAAGGATACCAGTCCTTGCAGTGATCAAGTCCGACTTCTTTAACATCGACTCAAGTGCATACAATTACAAAGTTCAACTTTTTTAAATAATTTTAGCTAGGCCCTAATTTGGTCCAAGAGGTTCTAACCCTACGATTTCTTTGGTTCCTTTGGTCTATAATCATCTAGAGAACATAGGAAAAATTCGTTATTTCAAAATTAGTATATTTGGGTCCCTATATAGACCTTAATTTGTACAATTTTAAGTGCATTTTAGTGTCCATTTAGATGCACATTTGGGTTCATCTCCCTTTAGTTAGGCCAATTCTCATGGGAAACCAAGAGAAATTAAAATCCAAAACTCCCCCTATTCTTTCTATATTATGCATTTACTGCATAGAGTAAAACATAGCCTAAGGTTTAATTTAAATCCTTGGGATGATTAATTTTTAATTCCTATTGAGAAATAATAAAATTAGAGAGAATTTTTGGGCCAATAGAAAATAAGAGAAATAGCAAAGTCAATTAAGAAATTGATAAATTTGAATGCTGTCTGATTTCAGTATTTTAAATTGATCTTAGACACATTTCACTGGGCTGGATTGAAGTATCTAAACAATTATTAACTCTTTTTTAACACTAAGGTCAATTAAGTTTATATCCTTTATCTTATATCAATTCTAATTTAAGTCTTGATGATAAATCTTCATGAGGACACTTAAGAAAATTTTGCATCAATTTCTTATCTCAAGGCAAGCTTTGGTATTCTAAATGTATTCTCTTTTTATGTACTGCAATAATTTCTTGGTTTTCTACAGTTATAATCTTTTGTGAATTGTTGTAGGTTTAAAGCCAGGAAAGACTACATCATTTATTTGCCCATTCCGTCCAAGCAAATGATTCATGGCATGTATACATATGTTCTGATTAGAGAAAGCATTTGGATGATTTTCATTGTGCTCTTTGGGGTCGTATGCAACCCAAATTTTTACACATGCCAGATTCTTGAGTGTGCCAGACTCTTGAGTATGGAACCTGATATTAATCTTTATTTGATTTGACCTTACTGATTTGTCATACATTTGATGCACTAATGATCTTTCAATGTTCAGAAAGCTTATCCGGTTTAGGTTGTCATGTAGATGGCTATTGACTTTGGGTCTTGGCTGCATGCATGCATGCCATTTGTGAAGCTGCAACAAATTGCTAATGAAATGGTCCTCAAATTTTGATTTCATAGTAGCTGAACTCCCGTATTTATACAGCTCAAGAGGTAAAAGAGAACTTCATTACCGGTTTTGATTTAGGAGAGCTTAGGGTGGGTAGAGATGATGATTAGATATGGTGGTTAAGCATGGCAATAAGAGTGAAACTAATGAGAAACGATTAAATCCAATGCAACAAGTGATTAGCAAAAGCAAGAGTACTTTATTCATAGATTGGTGGCCTTAAATATGCTTCGAGTACAAGCCACTAGGGATGAAGAAACTCGAGTGTTGAGTAGCTAGAGAATTGTTCAAATGTCCCCTATTCTCTCCACTAAATCATCTCGACTATAAGAAAAAAGGCAACCACCCTTGGCATCCACTTTGTAACTAGCATAAAACCTTGATTCGTTTACAAATAACCTTTCATCCTTTGAACCTTTGCTCACTCTAATGATGATGGATGATTGTTTGCTTCTTCCAATACTCCAGTAATTATCCGTCACTTACGACATGTGGATTTGTGAAGTTCTACTATGCTTTAGTTTCACTACATTAGCCTATACATGTTTGGATTTATCGAGCTCTTTTTTGGCTTTGGTTTCACCAACTTACTCTAGTGAGGCTTTTACAAAAGAGGAGAGATATTTTGTAGAGTGGCTTTGGCTCATGGAGGCCTTTGAAAGCACATTCATTGTCAACTACAAAGCAGTCTCTTTTTTGGAAGCCTCTTCTGTTGAAATAATACACCAAAATACCATGTGACATTGGGGATATGGGCATCTCGTTCATTAGGTCTATAGCCAACTTAGTGTGAACACTCTTGGTGTGAAACCACCTCTTAGTTGGAGTCAAATGATAGGGCTTGGTGTCTCTAAAAGGGTATTGTACTTGTGGATCAAGCTTCCTCTTATCTCTTCTTCACACTCCTCAATCATGGAGAGGTTTCATTTTCCACATCTCCATCATTGAAGACTTGTGGTTTGCTAACATGGTATCAAAGCCATGATTCTCAATGTTTATGCTCTGTATATCATCTACTTCACTCTCCTTCAGTTTGATTAGCTTTAGCTTATCATTTAAACTAATCATGATTAGTAGTTAATCTCTTTTTTTAAAACCATTTTTTGCCTTTTAGGTCTCTCCCTCACTCTCCACAGTCATTGTAGCCTTAATCTCTCCTTACACACCCAACCATTGACTTCATCTCACCTCAAAGGCGCAACCCTCTGTTGTCTTAATCGAATGGATTTGTGCGGATCAATGTCGGAAGCAACCAATTAAACAAAGTTTGCGTAGGTGATTTGTAGGGTTTTAGTGTAACTTCGCTCGGCTTCGGGGATTTTTCAACATGGCGAATCCGTTTGCACCATTGTAAATAGTAACTAGAGCTAGCATTAACATCATAGTAGCCATGTATATTTTGTTGAGGAAGGGTGTTGAAATAATACACCAAAATACCATGTGACATTGGGGATATGGACATGTGGTTCACTGGGTCTATAGCCAACTTGGTGTAAAGACTAGTATGAACAACCTCTTGGCTAGAGTCAAAAGATAGGCTTTGGTGTCTATAAAAGGGTGTATTGTACTTATTGGATTATTCATATGAAACATAATACAATCATCTAGTATTTGTCCAATTTGCTCTTCATTGTGTGCTCGAGCTTCCTCTTCTCTCTTCTTCACACTTCTCAATCATGGAGAGATTTCCTCCATAGCTCCATGATTGAAGACATGTGATTTGCTAACATCTTCTTCATTGCTTACAAGGTGTGTCGAGAATGCTCTCTTTTTGAAGATGCAATCTTTTTCTTCATGGTTCGCTTTTTGCAAAAGTTACGTTTCTTCTTAAAGTAGCAATCTTTTTCTTCATGGTAAGGTTTACCATAAAAGTTGCATTTTTTAACCTTTACCTTTGGATGGCCCTTTGTGAGGGCCTTTCTTGGAGATCCTTTTCTTCATGGTTCTTACACAATTTGTAGAGACGATTTGATGGGCAAATCCTTCGAATCGGTTGACATCCTTTGGTATGATGTGAGTGGAAGAGCTTAGCAAGAGGCCTATATGTTGGGTTTGAAATAGAAAGCTATAGAGAGGGAGATCTTAGTTGATTTGTAGAGAAGGGTATTCTTGCTAAGAAATAAGCGACTTATTTAGCTTCTTATGATGGTTTTGTTTAATATAAAAGTAGGCTTGGATCAATTAGACTCTAATACTAGTGTTGGTTTGTGATTTAAGAAATCTTAGGGTGGATAGAAATGATAATTAGACAAAGTGGTTAAGCAGGGTACACTAAGTAATAAGAGTTAAACTAATAAGAATTGATTAAATCTAATGACGTTACCTAGGATTGAAGAAAATTGAGTATTTGAGTAGTTAGAGAATAATTTAAATGTTCCCTATTCTCTCCATAATCATCTCCTTGAATATAGGAAAAAAGGTGGCCAGCCTTGGCATGAAGAGTGTGGTGAATGTAACGAGGATAAATTTTTGATTCTTTTACAAACAACCTTTTATCCTTTGAACCTTTGCTCACTCTAACGGTGATGCAGGGTTATTTATTTGGTTCTTCCAATATGTGTGCTTATATTCATTTCTTACTAATGTTTTCTTAAGATATATGTTTGTATTTGAACTAAGAGAGAGAGAGAGAGAGAGAGAGAGAGAGAGAGAGAGAGAGAGATTGTATTAATGTCTTCAAAAGGCCAAAATGACCTATGAGCCCAAAAGGTTACATCATATCCATGAGGTACATCATCCTAGGTACAAAATAGTAATAAAGAAAGATAACAAAAAATCTAGAACTTTAAAATATGATCTAGATACATGAGTAGAGAGCTCTCATATCACCCTAATACATCCCTCATGGGCCGCTGTGACATGGTGCTCAAGGTGGTAAAATTGAGCTGCGAGAAGATCCTGCGACGATGGGAGATGATGGCCCGGATCTTCCTGTGGCGTGGCCGTGGGAGAGGGCCATGGGGTATGGGGTGTCGAGCTCTGCATAACTTAGTGGCTCTGTCGAGTGTCACACCTCTCGGCCGAGCTCCTACACTAGCTTGTGGTTTGGGTATGATGGGGGAGAGAGAGAGAGAGAGAGAGAGAGAGAGGATATACTAACATCTACTAAACTCCAAAGGGTTTGAGACTAAAATGGAGTACATATGTTCCATGAGGAGTGAGCTACTGTATGTATATTTTGTACACGCTTTTAGTGTGTATTTCTTTCTCTTCCACTGATTTTCTATCATATATAACTTTAAAAAAAATTAACAATGCATATTAGTACTAACATTGTATTTGATAGTTTTGTTTTCATAGACTACAAGGTGTGGAAATTATAACTAGTTTGTTAATTTATTTTGTGTTTTGTATATGATTTTAATGCACGTTTCTTGGTTTGTCTCTTCATGGATTTTTTATCATATAGATCTTTTAAAAATTAACATGTAATTTAAAAAACAATATGCGTAATTTGTACTTAACATTGTAATTGATAGTTTTATTTTCATGGAGTATAAGGTGGAAATTACAACTGGTCGTCAATTTTTAGTGCACTCCTTATGCTTTCTTCATACAAAATACTTCTTATTAGAATTTTGGAGGTACAATTGCATAGATTCTACCTCCATGAATTATTTGTGATTGGAGCCCAGGAATCATGTAGAGAATTAGAGGGAATTCCACAAATTGATTTATTTGGATTTTAATGTATTTTTTTTCTTCCTAAATGGTGTCTAATGCTAATAGAGCATGTGGTTCTTTTCTGTGGCATGTAATTCTCACACAAATTGAGTTATTTGGATTTTAATATAAATTTTTTCCTAAATGGCTTCTAATGCTAATAAAGTAAAAAATGAAGGTGAAAAGCTATTTGGAAAATATATAATGAGCTATAAATTTCATGTTTTGAATATACTAAAATTATTGCATTATTTAGGATTCTAAAAGTCTAAAACCCACTTGGGGTGTGAACCCATATAACCACATGTGAGCAACTTGTATTTAAAATAATCATATTTTAAGTTTTTAATAAATTTTTACATATTTGTTTACCCCCCTTCTGTATGTATGCATGTTAAATCCTTTATGTAAATTTACATACATGAATCCCCCTCTATTAAGGAAACTTAAAGATGCACTTACTCGTTTCTTGGAAATTGAAGCTCTAATAGCTGGTCTCTCTAGTACTCCTGGGAAGCCCTTGCACCATATAAAGAGTGTAAGAACTAACCAAGGTCGAGGCTTTGCCCAATCGACTCGGGAGCCTAAAACAACTCAAAACAAGAAGCTAATCTTCTATAACGTAGCTCACAATTTCACGAGCAAGGTGTGTCACTTACCTCGTCAATGCTTGTGCTCAAATTTTCATAGGAGACTCCACTCCAACACTGCCCGTCTCATCGCACTCCAATGGAAGCTTGACCCTCCTCTCACTTAATCTCCCTCTCCCACATGCACTCACACATACATAATGAGTATATAGTAGCTCTAATTGAATTAGGCAAGCAAGCAAGACACAGAAGAGAGCAAGAGAGTAGAGAAGAAGAGCACTCTATTAGTTGCATAAGAGAATGGATGGTGTGAATACAAAATGACTCTTATCTTGGTCCCTAGCCTTCACACCTTGGGCGCCCATACTTAAAATATAAGTCCATGGCTTTCCAGGGTTGCCTAGGCCTGTGCAAACACTTAATCTAAGAATGTAATCTCCATAATTAATCCAAAAAGGAAGCTTCAATATCCACAAAATTCATAAAAATCCCCTCCACTTCAGCGTCCACTATTCAAAAAATTATGGATTCTTCTACCTCCACATAGCAAACGCCTGTATATCAAAAGAACAAATAGATACGGCAAGCTATAAAGTGGCAACCCAAATCTACCTTAAAATGGGTTCCCAATATTTCTCTATCCATACCACCTTAACCAACCAAGCAAGGAGTGCCTCAACACAAGAATCGGCAAAGGAAGTCCAAGTTACAAGTTACCCGAAAATGGATCCCCAAACGCTTATTAAAAGCTTAAGGCTACTACGAGGGTAACCATTGTATTTGAATACCAAAACATAAAATTATACCGCCAGTCTCATTGCCCGTTGCTTACAAATTTCCAAGTCTCCTCAATGATGGATAAAAGCTTCAATAGCTCAAATGCCAACAAAGAAAAAGCATTGTAAAAGAACCTTCACCCACCAATCCCCAAACAAGTTTAGATCCCGAAGACAAACCCCATCACATGAGACATGGCGATTGATGGTGAAGCTTCTACATCACTAAAGATTATAAAACCATTGTTGGCTATCCAAGCCCCAACCCTATTGATTTCTCTAGAGTGACCCACTATGCAAGTGTCAAATCCATTGTTGGCTATCCAAGCCCCAACCCCATTGATTTCTCTAGAGTGACCCACTATACAAGTGTCAACTCCATTGCTCATCTATAAAGGCGAGCCCATAAGATCCATCTAGTCTTATGAGAGCCCATTGTTGCCATTAAATTTAAAAATTGACATGCCACAACAAGTAATAAAGAGTGCCCTCAGCCAACAAAAACTGATGGAGCAAAGTTGGAAGTGATGGTTACAAAAAACCTCTAATATCTTCCACGAGGTCAAGGTATGATAGAAATTAGGAAGGGGGGGACATATGTTAATATCATTAAGTTTACCCTTCACATTTTTCTCCCCGACAAGATCATTTTCATATCAAGAGGGAGCATGTTGGAAAAAAGCTAACCCATGACAATATGGCTTGAACCAATAATGTACAGCAATATAGCAACTATACACATACTAAAAATTTGACTAACCATACATTTTTTTATTATTTAAAGATGATAAGAAAGAGCACATGTCAAATAAAAGAATGGACTACAACTTTGCTCTGTGAATACAATTCGCCCATGAGCATGGACTTTTCATGAACCGACGAGTGATTGTATCTTAGACCCAGATTACCAGGAATGGTACTATCGAGGACAGCTAAGTATTCCTCCTTTCGAGGCCCACTCACGCTATTTCTATGGTGGGGAGAGATGTTATGGAGAGACCTCTTCTACCTATAATTCCATCCCCTTGCACCATGCCTTACCTATAGGTATCGCATGTTGTACGCAGCATCCTACTTATGTCAGCACTGTAGAACTTATTTTAGGCACTATGGGACAAGACTATCACAATCCATGGTGGCAGGAGAGACACCACAACGACACGATCACATGAGTGTACATTACCCAATGGGGGGACCCTATCAAGCTAGAACTACACAGGAACGACTTATAGAGCAAGGGAGGAGAGTAAGAACTTACAGACTTACATCATCATTTTTTGGAGTAATATTTTCACTTCGTTGTCCCTTCTAGAACATGGTGGGTGATTTCCTAGACAGCTTAGTTTACGGTAGCTACTTAGCTCACATATCAATAGTATCCATGCCATATCACGGTGAAGATACACTCAGACCGTTGCCTCGTATACCAGAGAACGCATATATATATGAAGCACACCCAAAGGAGAAAAAAAAAACCTAGTGAGACGAAGAATCAGAGCATGCTTACAAACTATGGTTATCTAACAATGAGCTTGCTAGATGAGTTTACTTTACAAGTTATTGAGGTACGGTCGTGAACACCAGATCCAGATTTACATGCGATGGATGTGCAACCTCAATATGGACAGTATTTTCCTCATTGCCCAAGTGTATTTTAAACACATCCTCACCTTTTGCTATTGTTTCAATATTTTTTATGATTCTCTATTTAGTGTTTGTTTGAGTGCTTGCTTGCATCATTATGTTTATACTCATCTTTCAATTTTTTAGTTATTACTTGGATTACCCTTTAGGCTTTGGTCCTAGTTCAATCTTCTCTAAAAATCGACCTTAGAGTATGCCAAAGGAGTATGCCAAGTACTCCACCCTCCTTAGTGTGCCCTCTTTAGTTAGAAGTGAGCCTTCTAGGTGAATTGTGAAAGTGAAACTAGTTTTTTTTTTACAAAGCAAAAATACAAAAAAAAACCCACAAGAAGTAACCATCGCCATGTGTGATCTAGGTAGGACTTTTGGCTCTTAGTGATGATGGAGCCTTGGCTAAAAACCCATCAGTAAAGGTCTTTTAAAAAAACCATGGTTGTGGAGGTACATAGCGGTTCTTAGATACTCTTATATAAGGTCTCTAGACCATTTCTTAGGTCTCTGTAGGGTGATGCCCTACTTTTATATTTTTAGAATCAAAATGAATGCTTATAATAATCACTTTGCAGGGTGGTGCCCTACTTTTATATTTTTAGAATCAAAACGAACCCTTATAATAATCACTTGGCAGTTTCATTTATGAGACTAGACAATAGCTAGAGATAGTTCCACCAAAGTGATAGTGTGTCAAGACTAAGGTTATAGTGCTCCATCTTAGTTTGGGTCGAATTTGGACCAACCTTAATATTACCCTTGTCTCATAAACTAGAAAATTTGACCAGTCGCAAAAATCTTTCCTCACTACTTGATTGGTGTTTGCATTATGCTTAAATTCAATTATTTTCCACAAGGGCATCTTACTGGTGGTACCATGTTGCCTTGAAGATCTTTCAAGTCCTTCGGAATTTCGTGCATCCAGCAGCAACAACCTCGATAAATCTTCATTGACATATTCCGAGGACAAAATCTGCATTAGGAAGGGTGGCATGTTAACCCTCATTTGACACCTCTCTAGCATCGATGCCATCCATTGGCAACCATCATTTCATTTGGTCGTTGATATAAAAAATGCTAACATTGTATATTTTACGTGTTGTGCGATCGCCACTTGTCTATGAAAGGCGTACCATGGGATTAATTATGGAGATTGCATTCTTAGATTAAGTATTTGGACAAGCCTAGGCGGGTCTAGATAGCCATGGACCTATATTTTAAGTATGTACGTCCAAGGTATGAAGGCTGGTGGGGACCAAGATAAGGATCATTTTGTATTCTCACCATTCATTCTCTTATGCAACTAATAGATGCTCTTCTTCTCTACTCGCTGTCTCTCTGGTGTGTCTTGCTTGCTTACCTAATTCAAGTAGAGCTATTATATGCTCATTGTGTATGTGTGAGTGCATGTGAGACAGGGAGATTGAGTGAGAGGAGACTCGAGCTTCCATTGGAATGCGGTGGGTGGTGACATTGGAGTGTGGCTGCATGGCAACATTGTGTCTCCTACGACGAGAATCCGACCACAAGTGTTCACGAGGTGAGTGACACACCTTGCGTATACAATTGTGAGCTATGTTATGACAATTAGCTTCTCAGTTTGAGCTATTTTAGGCTCCGAGTACGGTTGGGTAAAGCCCCACGACCTTGGTTAGTTCCTGTACTCTTTTTATGGTGCAAGGGCTTCCCATAAATTTGACCATTCATAAAAATCTTTCCCCTTTGTTTGATGAGTGTTTGCATTATGCTTAAATTCAATTATTTTTCACAAGAGCACCTTACTCATGGTACCATGCTACCTTGCAGACCTTCCAAGACCTCTGACATTTCATGCATCTAGCACAACCTCGAAGAATCTTCATCGACATATTCAGAGGATGAATCTATATCAGGAAGGGGGCATGCTAACCCTCATTGGACACCTCTCCAACGTCGACGTCATCCATTGGCAACCCCGTTACTTCATTTGGACGTTGACATTAAAATACTAACATTGTATATTTTACTTATGCGATCGTTGCTTGTCTATGAAAGGCGTGCCACCTTGTTTGTAGAGGTGCTATGTGCTGCTCTGTGTCTCCTTCAACCTCTCCCACAAACACTTGTGTAGTAGGTTTAAGGTTTTCTACTCAACGTTGTTGCAATTTGGCTCATCTTTCCCTTGCCTCCTCTTGGGCTTGGGTCTTCTTCTTATCAGCCCTTTCCTTGGCAGATTTGTTATCATGAGAAGCATGTAAGGATTGTTCGTTATTAAGAGATTCATAGTATTTTTACTACCATTAAGGAGACTAATAGTTTCAACTTTGTCAAGAGTCTCAACGCGTATAGTACCTTGTGGAGTAACTCCATAAACCCTAAATGGTCCCTTTCTAGTATATTTAAGCTTTTTCTTTTCACTCCAGACCCCATACATAAGTATAAGATCTCCTAACTCAATCTCCTTATCCTTGAGATTTCGGTTAAACCACTTCTTTCTATGGTTCTTTTTTGTCAGCATGTTTTGCATTGCAATTTATCTTTCTTATGTAAGTTGTTTTAAAATAAATAACCGGTTAGCCAATTCATTACCATCAAACTTTTCACTTACAGCTACCCCCTTAAGCTAGGGATCATGAACTCCCAAGGCATCACTGCCTCAAGTCCATACACCATTTTAAAAGACATGTAACCAATTGTTACAACTTTGTATGATGTGCGATAGGCCCATAAAGCTGGTGTGAGCTTAGATTCCCAGTCAGTGCGTCGAGCTTCAACAGTCTTTGTCTCAGTATTAAAATAAGAACCTTGTTGGTGCTCTCTACTTGGCCATTTGCTTGTGGATAATATGGCATTGACTTACGGTGAGTGATCATGAATGTGTTAGTGAGATTTTTGATTACATCATTGATGAAATGCTTACCTTGATCACTCACTAGATCAAATGGACATCCAAAGTGGGTAATGATGTTCTCATAGAGACTTAGCTGTTGCCATGGCATCTACTTTTTATGAAGCTCTTGCTTTAGCCCATTTGGCTACATAATCTATGGCAACAATGATGAAGCATTCTTGTATGCCATGTGAAACATGACTAATAGGGCCAATGAGATCTAAGTCCCATTTTTCAAAAGGTTGGTTGATTTTGATAGGACCTAGTGGCATCATGTCCTTCTTTTGTGGCTTTGCACACGTTGGCACTTGTGTCAAATCCCTTGACAAATAGTGCACAATCTTTGAAAAGCGTGGGCCACCAATACCTCGATTGGAGATTTTTTCTTGTTATAACGTTGCCTAAAAAGTGTCCACCAGCTACTCCTTGGTGTGCTTGTTCAATGATGTATAAGTATTCATCCTCCCCGGGGCAATGTCTTAATATGACATCCTTACCTCATCTATAAAGAGTTTTGGCAATAAGTTGGTAAGATGCAGTCTCTTTTAGCAACTTTCTTGCTAAACCTTTTCTCATATCCTTTCCTTGCCTCGTCTATAAAGAGTTTGGGCAATAAGTTAATAAGGTGCACTCTCTTTTAGCAACTTTCTTGCTAAACCTTTTCTCATTTCCTTTATTTTTGGAAAACCATTTGCTAAAAAGTTAACAATTTTCTCACTCCATTCTAGAATAGCCTCAACCTTGAATAGTGTAGCATTTGGTGACTCGTCTTCAATCCTGATTTTAGTGCTTCGCCATTAGGTATGTGGGATAGATGATCCGCCATGTGTTTCTTGCAACCACCTTGTGATCCTTCCTGTGGAACATGGTTTGTTTACCAGATACAATAAGAATTGATGTGATCAACATAGAAAAAAAAATTGTTAGCAAGAAGGTAGTGGTGATATTTCTTTATAGCATAAACCATTGCTAATCCTTCACGCTTTCTGTGTGGTGGTGTAATTTATTTCAACGTCATTTAGTTGTCGACATGCAAAACTAACAGGATAGTCCAATTTGTGTTTCCTTGGTTGTACTAGGACACACTTAATTGCAAAATTAGAGACATCAATGTGTACATGAAAGATAAGATCCCAATTAGGTGTTTGAAAGATTGGAGCACTATCCAAGGCTTGCTTTAGTGCATCATAAGCTTGTTGACACTCCTCGATTCATATAAATACAATCAATAGCTTGTTCAAAGGATGAGCTATTTTTGCATAGAAAAGAATAAATTGACGATAGTAGCTGACATGGACCATGAATCTCTAGACTCCCTTGTAGTTTGTTGGTGGGGTTAATTCCAAGATGACCTTGATTTTTCTCTCATTAGTGGAAATCCCATTTTTGGACACTATATGTCCAAGAATAACTCCAGTTTCACCCATGACTCTTTGGACTCCCTTGTAGTTTGTTGTGGTGGAGGTAGTTCCAAGATTACCTTTATTTTTCTCTCATCAGTGGAAATCCCATTTTTGGACACTATATGCCCAAGAATAACTCCGTGTTTCCCCCAAAACTGGCATTTGTATAAGGGTTTAAGGGTATGCGATAAAATCTACATCTTTCAAACACCCTTTTTAGGCACTCTAGGTGCACTCTTTCCAAGATTAATGAATGCACAAATCATCTAAGAAAGCTTCAAGAAACTTTCTTAACCTTAAAAGCGGTATTCATAAGTCTTTGGAATGTGGCTGGTGCATTGGTTAGACCGAACGGCATAACGCTGTAAGCATATACACCATGCTTAGTGATGACAAAGGTTGTTTTGGCTTGGTCCTTAGGTGCGGTTGAAATTTGATTAGAGCCTGAGTATCCATCCAAAAAGCTGTAAGCACTTATTCATGCACATGTTCTGAACATGGCAAGGGGTAGTGATCCCTGCACGTGGTAGCATTCACTTTCTTGAGATCAACACACATTCTAAGTTTTCTATTCTTCTTGGGCACAACCACAATGGGTGAGACCTATTCTGAGTGTTTAATCTCATAGATGAATCCACACTCAATGAGTTTATCGATGTATTTCTTATTAATGCTTGCATATTTGGGATTCATTGGATAGGGCCGTTGTTGGACTGGTTTAGCTTTGGGTACCATGGGGATGGTGTGTTGTGCCACCTTTGTAGGAACTCCCTTCATATCATGGTATGTCCATGCAAAGAAATTCCTATAATCCTTTTTGAGGAGAGCTACAAGTTTAGTCTCCTCGGCCTTATTTAAGTCCTTGTCTATGTAGACAAGCTTAGGATCTTCTCCTGGTTCAACCAAGTCAACTTCCTTGACCTCTTTAGGCCCGTCATCATAGAATCTTCCACTCTCACTTGTGGGGTTACATTTGGTATTATCAAACACTAACTTGCCTTCCCCTATGGTGTATGAATTATAATTCTCAGATGCTGGGTGTAAATCATGCTCATTTTCCTTACACTTGTCAGCTGTTTTAGCTGCATTTAGCCTCTTGTTCCTTTTGTGTGAGTTCACAATTTTGTTTCCTTCTAGCTGAGTGACTTGGTTTTGGTTCATCAGAGAGGCTTCAACCTTAGCTATATCAATAAGGGGTGGTCTACAATACTTGACCTTTTGTAACTCCTCTCCCCAATCGTCTATAAGCTTTCCATGTAAGTCAACTGCACCCATGTACTAGAGCCATTTGGCAGTAGTTGTTCTTTCTTGTAGCCTTTCATGATGATTCACTGCATAACGTTTACATCTCTGCCATCTTCGGAGATGCTCCTTGGCATCTTGAGTAACTTCATTCCTTTCTTCAGATTGGGAATCCATATCAGATTTGGAGCTACTCCTTACAGTTTCTTTAGATGTACTTCCATCCTCATCCTCATCCTCATCCTCATCCTCATCCTTGTTCTCTTTCTTCTTATTCATCACTATATGGCTATGGTGTGACCTAATGAAGGTTTTCTTTTCTTATGCTTAACCCTAATGAATAATAGAGTACATAATGAGATTAGGGTTAAAGTTTAGAGTACTAACCTTCTTTTAGCTTCTTCTCCTTCTCCTTTTTGTGAGCATGCTTAATGTGGAGGTCTACCATACTCCGAGCGACTTTTTTTTGAGCAAACTAGAAAATCAAGCGGGGCATGGAAAAAGACCTCCTCTCGAGAAGGGTATTCATCATTGCATTGGCAATTTGGATTGTCTTCAAATTGATGCAACCGGGTGTTTGCGTGCTTGTGTGTGTCCTTAAGTAGATTGATAGTGGACCATATAAATATTGAGTGAGAGATAGAACTAGAGGGATCAATAGAACAAAACAGAGTGCATTGGTTGCACTTTAGTGCATATCTTCTGGTACATTCATAAGTACATTGACACCAAATCAAAGAAATATTAATTGTGATATTGAGCAAGGGAGAGCCATAGGTATAAGTTGTGATAATTGGTAGTGCAAATATTTCGTAATCATGTGGCCTTCACAACACAAAAATAAGACTATATCAACACAACTATATTGTGTCGCTTTCCATTTGATGAACCCAAAAAAAAGAGGAATCCATAACTAAAACCATAGCAAACAAAAACATAGAAATCCATATCCAAGACCATCACAACTAAAACCATAGCAATTAAAAAACATAGGAATCATGACCAACTACTATAAAAAACACAAATGACTAATCACCACTATTATTAGTATGAGGAAGGTGCATATGCTCACTAGTCGTACAAGTTTTCTCCCGCACATGCATCAATCTCATCATAGCATCCTATGAACTGTTAGCATCCTCATGTCTTCCCCTCTTCCTAGCATGAAGTAAGGGTGAATGTATGAAGATGGTGATCTCTCATCCTTGTCCACCATCAATGCACACATGTCCTCTCTTCAAACATGCCTTAAAAACAGGGGCGAGCGATGCATGACCAACAATTTTCTACCAAATCTCTAGATCTGATACACGTTAGTATAACTCCACCCAACTGATAGTCTCCCCTACCACACTCATCAAAATGATCATTAATGTATTGCATAACAAAAAAATATAAAACAAAACAGTGAAAGCAAGTAGTTCAAGCGTTTGGGATTACCTTCCCCCTGGATGCCATAATAAAAAATTAACCTGACTCTAAAAGTGATGATGCAGCCAATGAAACTTTATAGCACACAGCCGAGAGATGGCACCATGAAAAACTCCTCAAAAATGGAGGTCCAAAAACATAAAATCTATTTCCCGATTCATGAACCTCCCCTTCCTAGCATACTCTCGACTCTATGCTCTAAAACGTAGCATATGCTCATGAATCTTCGTGTATGTTTGATTTTTGATCCCACCTGAAAAATCCCTTCCAATAGTAATGTAATCTCTCCAACAATAGTAAGACACTTGGGCTCGTCAAGATAAATATCCCCAAGTGCATAGTTTAGCTGATACACACATAATTGGTTGTTCTCTTTGCAAGTACCTTCCCACTATTGCCAACACTCCCTTCATTGTCATAGTAATTCACTAGAAATAAATCAAATAAGAAAATTAGAAAAATAGGTTAAACAAGCTATGAAAGAGTCGAAGATGGCACTAACTATGTAAGGATAATTAGATGATTTAGCCTTTTACATAGATGATTTAACCTTTGGTCCATTACCTTTATCAATACCCAATGTCCATTACATAAACCATTACCATTTAGCCATTTGGACATGGCTATTGGGAGCCAATATCCAACACCCCCCTTGGTTCCAACATGACCATGTTTTTGGCTCCATGTGGATATAAGAGAAAACCATTAGGGGTTAACTAAACCATACCGTCCATTACATGACTATAACATGACCATTACATCCATAAAATTCCATTCATCTATCAAACAGATGCCCATTGGCTAGGGATAACATTTACATCACATAAATTCCATCAAAAGGAAAGTCATTATGTCGAAGAAGATTCCCATCTGACATGCCATCCTGATCATCATCACCATCGAAGACCAGTTTAAGAATTTTGAAAAAATTTCAAGATTTTGGAACTTTTTGAATCCACTTGGAAGTTGAAGACTAGAGTACTAAAAATTTCAAAATTTTATGGAACATGGAGAAAAGTAGTATTTTGTTAGCTCAAGTTTGCAAAACTTGTAGTCTAAAACAAGAAGCCTCATCCCATTGTTGTTACATAGTACATAAAATATTTACAATGTCAACATGATAATCCCTAATACCCATCAATCACCAATTACGAAAAAGGGAGTTGCATGTAGAAAGTGATGCAAATGTTGGCTCTAACAAACACAATTTCAATTTAAGCACATATGGCCCTCATTGTATAGATCAATTAAAAACTACAATAAGAACCCTTAAAGACATGTTTAAAAAAAAAATAGTTGAAAACTTTTGAAGGGAAATAATTAGAGAAACAATGACAAGATCATGAATCTATCCAAACTTGTAATAGATCCATTTGTGTTGCTTCATCAATATCTATATCTAATGGAAGCTCAATAACAAGATAGGGTTCCATATCAATATCAATATCATTATCCAATAAAGCATTGTCACATGATTGATATGTGACTCATCATCTTCTTCAAAATTGATGTTCCTCATGCTCTTGATCAGTCTCCTCTAAATTTTTTTCTTCATTTTCATCATCTTATTCTTCTAATGAGTTGATTTGAGGTAGTACTTGCACCTCATCTAGAGATTCGGCCTCAACATCTCGATCTTAAAAGATATGTTTTGAACATGTTGGCGGAAAGCCAACGTATACAATTATTCATGTTGACTTATAACATATACAAAGCATCAAAAGATAATATTATTACGTATATATTACTGCTTCTCTAAATGATTGAATGAGCGAATGAATACATAACATAAGCGGTGCACTTTGTGCCATAAGATGCTACAGGTGTGATACAAAGCGTCATATATATTCAGTATGTCGGTTGGATCTTCATAGCTATTCAGTAAATAATTATTGGATGACTAAGGATAAAACTAAGGGTTATCACTTGGCATACATGGAGGGTAGTCCGCCCCATAGATGAAAGCCAAACCCACTTGATGACAAGGATAAGTATAAGTAAAACTGGATTCTCTAACTTCTTTAAAAGCTTGCCTATAGGACTGATGGATGTGCTTGCCTATAGGAATGAAATTGAGATTGTAAATAATTTGAAAAATAATGTGAAGGAATATCTAGATTATCCGGATTGCCAACTTCTTGATTATCTCTAAATGCTCCTTGGCTTTCGACTGGTTACTCTAACCATATAGTCAGGTGACGGCACCTCGACATTGTGCTCAAGCCACTCCTTTGGAAGATTGACCCTAACCCTTCTATGGAGATTCTTTAAATAAACCTGATTGCTCTACACTTTGTTGTTGATCATCCAGGTTGTTGGTTCAATGCGCATCCTTGTTGAACTATGCAGCAGTTCTTCGCAGTAGCCGGCCAACTTGAAGAAAGAAGCAAATTATTGGAGTGCAATGTTTCCACTGCCTCTAGTATACACATTGCACATCTCTGCATCTCCTTTTCCAGCACTTACAATGAGCCCCGGAGTTCTCCTATCTTGCCTTCACTTTCTTTGATGATTATTAAAACTCCATGATTCCAACCCCATCCGGCCCATGGGTTAGCCACCACCCTACCACTAGAATCGGTGGAACCAAACAAGTACTCACACACCCATAATTGAAATGCCTTTCTTAACTTTAGCTTTAGAAAATAGATACGCACACACTCCTCTTTAAAACTTTAATAAAAACAATCCATTGACAAATAATTTACTGGTTACACATGTCATACTTCAAAATTTCCATTGTCTTTGTTTCTCACAAAACAGTATCACTCTGGACTCTCTGTTGAGACCAGTGAGTCAACAACAAGATCCAGATAGATTACAATAACATTGGTCTCTCATACAATATCTTCCTCTGTTGAGACCAGCGAGTCAACAACAAGATCCAGTGATAGATTACAATAACATTGGTCTCTCATACAATATCTTCCTCAACATATGTATGGGTGTCCTCGGTGCCGTGAGCTCGTGCATCGCCTGGTCAGAACCCTCCAGGATCCTCCTTAGGTGTCCTGGCACTTCACTCAGGGACCGCTTTGTCGGCCCTCGTCCATCGTATCGGAAGCGCACCATTTTAACCATACCGAGGCTGGTCAAGACCTCAGCAAGCTTTGCCGCGTGAGCTGTCCCTCGAACACTCCCCGCCAGTTGTTGCAACCGAACTTCCCTTAGATAAACATATATCCCAAATGCTCCCTCTAGCATTCTGGCGTAAGACAGTCTTTTAAGAAAATAGGGTTTCTATGCAAGTTTATAGTTTTGATTTCAATGTTTGAAAACCATGAATAATCTTAAATTCGTATCTCAATACTTCTAGATCCAAGTGTGAATTCCAAGTAGAATTCCTTGAATTCTATTAACTTGATCCTCAGATCAAAATCAAAAGTCTTAACTTAGTTTTAGATTCGGTGTGGGGGATTTGAGTACATTTTTCTTGAACTGGGCACATCGTAATTGGTTGAATTTGACGAAGGAATTAGGTCTTGGTCAATAGTCTGAATCTGAGTTTGGGTCTGGAAAGGTTCTTCTTAAACTATCTCTCTCGAAGGTACTATTTCAATTTCTCTTTTTCTAAATTTCGTTCGACGAATATTTGCTTACAGGTTTCTAAAACATGAATTCCTTATGAGG
Organism: Cibotium barometz; assembly: GCF_041138505.1. Taxonomy (NCBI): domain Eukaryota; kingdom Viridiplantae; phylum Streptophyta; class Polypodiopsida; order Cyatheales; family Cibotiaceae; genus Cibotium; species Cibotium barometz. Next base: position 38,565,276 of record NC_141066.1, read on the forward strand.
AATAAGATAGTCATTTATCTCGATCTCTGACTTCGATAGTTTTATTGAATTTTTTTCATTACGGTAGCATTTCTTTTGACAAAATTATTTACTTATTCATTTTTCCAATTTTTATGAAAATTAAATAGAGGATTAAGGAGAACCCTTATTTAATATCTCTCTTTTTTAACTATTAACCTTGTCCTTAGTCAACTCTTCATCTTATGTGAGTATTTACTCATTTTTGGGAGATTTTTCTTTTATTTCTTCATTTATCTCCTCCCTACATTTGGATGAATCTTATTGGTCCATAGGAACCTTAATTTAAAATTTCAAAAAAATCTTCACCCCCAAGATAATGCCTCTTCAACAGATTATACTTAATTTCTAATGCACCTTCTGAAAATCTTTTTGAACTTCTGTTTCAGGGGAACTTATTTTAATAAGATGAGATATTTTTCTATCCAAAAATATTTAAAATTTGAATATTCTCTTTCTAGAATATTTTCTCTCTCTGGTAGAAACAAGATCTTTTATATTTCTGAAGAGGGATTTGATTACAGGAAAAGATGCTTGACATCTTGAAAGGCTGGGGAGGAATCTTACATTCAGTCTTCACATACTTCAAATCAACTGCACCATCCAACACTTTCTCCTTGACAAAGTGATAGTGGATCTCTATATGTTTGGTCCATGCATGAAAAATTGGATTATTGGCCAACTGTATGTTGCTCATGTTGTCACAGTGTATGACAACCTTGCCCTCAATGGGCTCACGCAAATTAGCCAGGGGTTTCTTTAACTATACTCCTTCACATGTAGCAGCGATGGCTGCTCCTCTGTACTCAGCCTTTGTACTGGATAAAGAAACAATGGGTTGCTTCTTACTACTCCAACTCACCACAACCCTCCCAAATGTAAAGGCATAACCGTTAGTAGATCTCTTGTTCATAAGAGCTACCTGCCCAATCTGCATCTTTGTAGCTATATACATCTAAACCTTTACCATGCTCATAAAGAAGACCATAATGTGTTGTGGTCTTTACGTCTTTACATAATGCATGATCTGTCTCACTGCTTTCTAGGGATTTGCATAAACTGACTCACAAGCCCAACAACATAACTCAAGTCTAGCTGTGTAATAGTCATGTAAATGAGGCTGCCAACCATCTTCGTGTACATAGATGGATCTTCCAACTCTTCACCAAAATTAGCTCTCAGCTTCACATTTTGCTGCAAGGGTATACTCATGGGTTTACACCCAGTCATTCCATATCTAGCTAACATATCCAATGCATATTGATGCTGGACTAGCCATATTCCTCCATGATCTTTCACCACGATCACCTGTCAGAATCAAGTCATCCACATAGATGACAACCACAACAATCCCATGATCTCTCAAGTCTTCACATATAGTGAAGAATTTACCATAGAAACCTGAAAACCAATAGAGATAAGATATTAGGTTATCTTATCACTCCAAGCACGAGGTGCTTATTTTAGCCCATAAAGTGCTTTCTTCAACATGCATACATGAGTGGGGTACCTTGGGTGTACATAACCCTTTGGTTGCTCCATAAAATTTCCTCTTGCAAATCATCATTTAGAAATGCATTCTTGACATCCATTTGATGCATTTTCCAACCATTTGCCGCGCAGCCATGTCAATGACTAACCTCATGGTTTCCATCTTCGCCACCACCACTGGACTTAATGTCTCATCATAATCCAAGCCTTGGGTATGTGCATAACCCTTAGCAACCAGCCGTGCCTTATGGCGCTCAATCGAACCATATGACTTGCATTTCACTTTATAAATCCATTTATAGCCAATGACATTCTTGCCTTGTGGTAAGGCAACCAAATCCCAAGTATCATTATGAACCAATGCGTCCATCTCCTCATCCATTGCCTTTTCCCATATATGATTTTCCATAGCTTTTGCATAGCATGTAGGTTCCACAATCTTTATTAAAGAATTCATATATGCATAGTGCATAGCATAGCCACGTTATGCCAACATGTCAATTGGATGCCTGACTCTCTGTGATCTCCTTAAAACCTGTGGATCACTCTAGACACCTGTCACTCTAGCATGTGGAGGCACATATCTCTCTTGCTTTGCACCTGGTGTGTGCTTTTGCCGCACGTGTTGGAGAGCTAGGGACTTGCCAAGCACCGTGTGCGAGCCACGAATGGCTGCAAGCACACAACCAAGAAACCAGCAGGCTCAAAACAGGGAGCAATGGTGTGTCACTCATCGCTCAGACCGCCGCCGTGAAGGATTCTCATGCCGTTGATGAAGAAGGAGCCGTCGCCGCCGCTCTACCGCCTCACCGTAGTCGTGCCGCCACACGCAATGCTCGATCGCTACACACACTCTCTTTCTCTCTCTCTCTCTCTCTCACACACACACACACACTGGAGAAGGAGATGGAGAAGATGAAGCAAGAGCACTCCTTGTATTCAACACTTATAGAATGAGAGGTTTTAGGCTACATTTGACTTTTATATGTGACCTGGCCGTTCACACATGGGCGCCCAGCCGATTCTAATCCTTATCCTGATGAAATTCGAGGTACGCCTCTCATCGACAATGATTACCGAATCCCCCTACCCTTTACATGTGTCGACAAGCCCGGCCCATGACTCAGAATACGTAAAATAATTATATGACGTAAAAAGTAATACGTCTCAATGTCTGCCATAGGTTATCATGCCCCCCTTCCTGATGTAGATTCCGTCCTCGGAAGCTGTGGTATGGTAAGCTCGACAGGGTTTGTTGTGGTAGACTGTATTTGCAAAAAATAGGGAAGTAGAGTGAAAGCATGCTTGGTATTCAAAAGATATAGAGTGTATCAAAAATAAAATCAAGCATGTTAGACCACAATGGAAGTATGCCATGAGAATCTAGTTTAAGAGGTCACATTAAGGAGCTAGCGTAGCAAATTAACAGGAGTTTAAAATTATTGAAAGTAATTCAAGAGTTAGCAAGGTGTCGAAGGTTAATCAAGGTCTACACAACTGGCCTAAGTCAAGGAAAATTTCCAAGCTTAATAAATAAATAGATGACCACAATGTGTCTATTCTAAGAACAAGCTAATCCCAAGAGCCTAAGGACACAAGAAATATCAGCTCTTTAGCTTCAACTCTCGCTTGTATCTTCTTAAGCTCAGCCTGTTCTTTAGCTACCTTCTTCTGATGGATTGCATGTAATTCCTCTTGGCTTAGGAGGTCATAGTATCTTTTGAATTTACTCACATTGAGGAATCCAATGGTTTAAACTCCGTCAAGAGTCTCCACTCGGATGGTACCTTGCGGGGTAATTTCACATACTCTGTACGGTCCCTTACCAGCATATTTTAGCTTCTTCTTTTCGTTACGCACTCCATATATCAGGACTTTATCCCCAACTTTGATGTCCTTGTTTTTCAGATGGTGATCAAACCATTTCTTCCTTCTATCCTTCTCTACAAGGGCATTGTACACCGCCAATTGTCTTTCTTCGTCTAACTGCTCAAGGATATACAAACACTCTACTAAGGGATTACCATCCCAGCCCTCTTGAGTAGCAACACGAAGACTAGGAATGACAAATTCCCATGGCATGACTGCTTCTTGGCCATATACCATCTTGAATGGTGTGCAATTAATAGCCACTTTGTATGCAGTACAATAGGCCCATAAAGCTGACGTAAGCTTTAGATCCCAATACATGCGAGATGAGCCTTAACTGTCTTTGTCATAATAGAGATTAAGGTCTTGTTGGTACTCTTAGCTTGGCCATTCGCTTGTGGATAATAAGGAGTAGATTTATAATGGGATATCATGAAATTTGTTGTGAGCTCCTTAATCACACATTTGGATGAATCTTATTGGTCCATAGGAACCTTAATTTAAAATTTCGAAAAAATCTTGACCCCTAGGATAATGCCTCTTGAACAGATTATACTTAATTTCTAATGCACCTTCTGAAAATCTTTTTGAACTTCTGTTTCAGGGGAGCTTATTTTAATAAGATGAGATATTTTTCTATCCAAAAATATTTAAAAATTGAATGATCACTCTCTAGAAGATTTTCTCTCTCTAGGCCAAAACTGGTAGAAACAAGATCTTTTATATTTCTGAAGAGGGATTTGATTACAGGGGAAGATGTCCAGCATCTTCCCCTGTAATCAAGATGCTGGACATCTTGAAAGGTTGGGGAGAAATCTTACATTCTCTCCCACTTGAAAAACGCGAGATGCCCTCATCTCGCAAACTGGGAGTAATCCCACAACAACAGATCGGCTTCATTGTCCCAGGTGGCATCTTCAAAAGGATAGAACTTCCATTTTACCAATAATTCTCTGAGATTTCTGTTCCTGACAATCTTTTCTCGAACATCAAGAATTTTTTCAGGTTGGAGTTCCATCTGTCCTTGGGTTGAAGAGGTTAGGATTTCATCATCAAGTACATGATTTGGGCTTGGCACATATTTCTTTAGAAGGCTTACATGAAATACATTATGAACTTTGAGATGAGGAGGTAGAAGAAGCTCATAGGCTAAGTCACCTACTTTCTTTGTAATCAGATATGGCTCACAATATCTGGGGGATAACTTCTTGTACTTCCCAAGAGATAGAGAACTTCTTTTGGGCCGTACTCTAATGAAGACCATATCTGCTTCTTCAAACTTTATGTCTGTCCTCTTCTTATTTGCATACTACTTCTGTCGATCCTGGGCAGCTTTAATATCTTTACGAATGGACTGCATCTGCTGCTCCATGTCATCAAGCATCTGTCTAGACATCTCGACCCTAATCAATGGGTCGGATCAAGTTAATGGAGTTAAGCAATCTTGTCCATACAGAGCTTTAAAAGGGCTCATCCCGATACTTCGGTGATAAGAAGCATTGTAGGCGAACTCGACTAGGTGCAGATAGCTTAGCCACTTCTTGGGTTCCCTGCCACAGCATGACCGAAGTATATCTTCGATTACTTGGTTTACCCTTTCAGTTTGACCATCAGTCTCAGGGTGATAAGCTGTGCTGAGATACAAGAAAGTTCCCACTGCTTCGAAAAATGCGGTCCAGAACCTTGAAGTAAACTTGGGATCTCGATCACTTACTATTCTCCCAGGTAGGCCATGCAATCTGAAGATTTCTTTGAGGAACACTATGGCCACATTCACTGTAGTGTAGGTTTCTTTTACTGGGTAGGCCATGCAATCTAAAGATTTCTTTGAGGAACACTCTGGCCACATCCACTGCAGTGTAGGTTTCTTTTACTGGGATCAGATGGGAAACTTTGGTTAGTGTGTCAACTACCACGAAAATGGAGTTATAACCTAATTGCATTGAAGGTAATCCACTAATAAAGTCCATACTAATACATTCCCACTTCATTTGGGGGATGTCTAATGGATGTAACTTCCCAGGTATTTTTACTCTTTCAGCTTTGACTTTCTGGCATGTCAGACATTGATGTACATGATTCAGTACATCCTTTTTTAGACTAGGCCAAAAGAAGCTTTTCTTTACACACATGTAGGTTTTAATGAAACCTGGATGTCCTGCTCTATAAGGCTATCATGGGCTTCATTCAGAATTTGATCCTTGGTTCCCTCATCACTGGGAATGCATAGCTTGTGATTATAATACATAATGCCATCATCCACGCTGTGCCTTGAACTCTGTTCAACTCCTGTAGAGTTTTGCTTTCCTGCATAAGTAGGGTAGCAATAGGGCCAAAGAATCTATCCTGCATGATCTTCTCTCTTGCTTCAATAATCAAAGGATTTGATACTACAGTAATTGCAAAAAGCAAGGAGGCTTTTCTGCTGAGGGCATCTGCTACCACATTTTCTTTGCCTGGGCGGTACTTGATTTCAAAATCAAACTCTTGTAAGGTTTGCATCCACCTTCTTTGGTGCATGTTGAGGTCCTTCTGAGTAAAGATCCACTTTAAGCTCTGATGATCTATCATCAAAGTGAATCTTTTTTCCAGTAGGTAATGTCTCCACAACTTTAAGGCATAGACTACTGAAAGTAATTCCAGGTCATGGACAGCATAATTCCTCTCATGCATTCTGAGCGTTTGGGATTCATAGGCCATTGCATAACCTTCCTGCATGAGTGCACCTCCCAAGGCAAAACCACTTGCATCAGTTACTACCTCAAAGGGTAGAGAGAAATCTGGTAGCTTCAGAACGAGACTGGTTACCAAGGCGGTCTTTAGCTTATCAAAGCACTCTGGCACCTGGTAGACCACTGAAATGGGGTATTCTTTTTGAGAAGGTTAGTCAGGGGGAAGCTATGAGGGCATACTTGGTATAAAAATCCTATACCAACCAGTTAATCCCAAGAATCCTCTGACTTCTTTCACTGTCTTTGGTTCAGGCCAATCTATGAGACTGCTTGGACTTTTGCGAAATCTGGAGAAATTCCATCTTTGGATACCAGAAATCCCAAGTATTCAACATGGTCGGCAGAGAAAGTGCATTTGCTCTTTTTTGCAAAGAGTTGGTGCTTCCTTAGAATCTTAAGAACTTTTCTGACATGAGTCTCATGGTTAGCTGCATTCTTTGAGTAAATCAGAATGTCATCAAAGAAAACTAGAACAAAATCATCCAAGTATTCTCTGAGGATGTCCTGCATTAGGCGATTGAATGTAGCTGGGGCATTAGTTAATCCGAACAGCATGACAGTAAATTCATAATGCCCATAGCGAGTATTGATGGTTGTTTTCAGTATATCTTGATCTGGTAATACCCAGATTTGAGATCTATCTTTGTAAAGATCTGGGCTCCATTCTACGTCTATCTTTTGCATAGATCCTTCCATGCCACGATTTTGGAGTAATGAGAAGGATGACTGACTAATCACACTAATATCTCAAAACATCTTTCTCACATAGATCCTTCCATGCCACGATTGTGGAGCAATGAGGAGAGGATGATCGACTAATCACTAATATGCCACAAGGAAAAGAAAGACAATGCAGACTGGATGAAGCATTAATATGCCAAAAGTGAATACATTCTACATTCTAAATAGTCCCATCATGGAGAAGTAGATTGGGAGATACAAGGATGCAATCAATAGATGAAAGGATGAGAGGAACTTTCAGAAGAGCAAATAGATGCTTGCAATTCCCGCCGGCTTAGAACCTCTCCCAAATGTGATCAATATAGAATGGCTGCATAAGGCAATATTGATGGCATCAAAAAATGGAGAGATGATCATAAGACAAGAGTGTGAGTATGTACGAGGATGTGACCCTCAAGTAAGTATATCCTTCATCTCTTTCTCATTCTTTGATTGTTACAAACCTTGTTTAATGCACTATACTAAATATCATGCTTTTGTTTAATGTTAGTACAAACTATATAATGCAATATGGTCAAAGGGAAGGCACTTTCGCATGGAGCTTGTGGATTCTAAAAGAAACACATTTTATTATGGTGTGATGGAAACTTTTAAGCAATAAATTTGAGCTAGTAGATATGATACCAATGTCATAGAGGACAATCTTGAGTATTGTCAAAACATGCAAGATATTCTTGAGTTTGGGTTTAGAGCTTTTAGTCTATTTATCTTTGATGTCAAATGGTTCAAAAGGTGATATATAAAGGTGCTCAAGAAATCGTAATATATAGAGGTGCTCAAGAAACTGTGAATAAACGTCCAAATGGGTTTTTAATTGATTCCACCAAGTTTTGGAATGATGAGAAAGATACTTCCTACCTCAACACTGTCAACAGGTTAGTAACCCAACTAATCATCACCGGTAAATCTTGACTCTAGTATAATTAAAGTGTAACCCCTTTAATTTGTGATTTTAGATTGTATTTCATGCCAATTGAATTGATCCAATGTGGTGGTATGTTATACAAGTTTCCCCTCATTGTTTACCCTTAGTTTTAGCCTATCATCCAATAATTATCCACCGAATAGCTATGAGGATCCAACTGACATATTGAATATAAGTGATGCTTTGTATCACACCTATTAGCATCTTATGGTGCAAAGCGCACCGCTTAAGTATTCATTTTCTCATTCATTCATTTAAATAAGTAGTAATATATACGCAATCACTCATGGTTTGTTGATTACTTGTCTTTTATTTATCTGTTTGTACTACTATCTTTTAATGTTTGGTATCTAGTCAACATGAATAATTGTGTATGTTGGCTTTCTTGCCAACACTTTGGCCATCCTATTGTGTTCTATTTCCTTTTTATTCTCTTGGTTCTTATTTTTTGTTAGCATGATATTTTCCATGCATGGATTTATCACTGGGTTGAGGGTGATGCGAAATTTAAACAAAATCTCCAAAAATTATTAACATTATATGTGGATGTATTTTCCTAGAGTTATATAGATATGAAGAGAGTTAATCCTTAGTTTTATCAACATCATATCAATCTTAAGGAGGATGTCATTCCAGTGAAGGAATAGCGGTACCGAATGAACCCAAATTATGCAAAGCAGGTTCGGAAGGAGATTGATAAACTCTTGAAAGTGGGGTTCATATTTCTAGTGGATAAGGTGACCTGCCTCTATTGCTAATAGTGCTTGTCCAAAAAAAGAACGGAAAGCTCTGCATCTGTGTGGATTATCGGAAGCTCAATGTTGCAACCTAGACAAATCCTTTTCTCCTTTTGTTCATAGATTCTGTGTTAGATACTGTTATTGTAGGACATGAAATGTATTCTTTCTTGGATGGTTTTAGTGGATATAATCAAGTCTTGATGTCTCTCGATGATCAAGAAAATATAATGTTGTTACAGAATGGAGAGCATTTGCTTCTAATGTGATGACATTTGGTCTGAAGAATGCTCTAGCAACATTTGAACAAATGGTTTAAGAAATTTTCTATGATTACTTGGTCACATTTATGAAAGTGTTCTTGGATGATTTTAGTGTCTTCAGCAAAATGGTGGAGAATCTTTTATTTTTGGCACTCTATCTAGAGAGGTGCGAGATAACTCGTTTAAGTCCAGTTTAGCTAAATGTGCATTTACAGTCACCAGGTGGGAATCTTGTTAGGACGTAGTGTTAGTAGGCAACAACCGGAGTTATAGTAGATACCAAGAAGGTGGAAGTAATCAAAGCTATATTGGAACCCCGCAATATCAAGGAATTACAAAGATTTCTGGGTCAGATTAAATGGCATAATAGATTCTTGCAGAGTATCTGGGCAGATGTGGCTTATCCGATGTATGTTCTCATGAAGAAAGATGCTACATATGTATGGTCGGAGGCGTGTCAGCAGCAAGCATTTAGATATTTATAACTTATGTTGGTAGTTGCACCGATTATTCAACCACCAGATTGGTCCAAACCATTCCATGTCTTTGTTGATGCCTCTAATGTAGCAATTGGAAGTGTACTGATGCAACAATCTAAGGATGGATGGTTCCGACTAGTTTATTATGCTACTCCGATGTTATCTAGAGCTGAAAAGAATTATTCTACTATCGACCGAGAAGCACTTAGAATGATTTATTTAATGAAGAAGTTCTGGCATTATCTTTTTAAGTTTACTTTTCATGTGGATCGTCAAGCTTTGATGTTGCTGGTCAATAAGCCCAATTTATTAGAAAAATTAGCAAGGTGAATGTTGATATTGCAAGAATTTGATTTTTTTGTTCATTATACACCGTTAAATCAACATGAAGTAGCCAATTTTTTGTCCCACATGACACTGGAGAAGCTCTGGAAGGTGTATCAAATCAATTACTAAATTCTAGATTATTGTAGCTCCAAATTGGTATGACAAAATGCTTATAATCTTAACAGAAAGAAATTTTCTAGAAGATATGACAAAGATCTTTGGAAGCATTTATCTCTCCGAAGTTAAAAATTTTTGGTAATTGTGGGTCAATCGTACAAAATGGCTTGATCAAATAATTTACTAGTGTATACAGAGTAACAAGCTATATTGATGGAAGCACACCAAGGTGTTAGTGGTGGCCATTTTTTTGGAGAAGTAACAGGCTGAAAAATATTTCAAGTTGGATAATGGTGGCCTACAGTGATTAAAGATGCATGGAAATTTCCTCAAGAGTGTGATGGGCCAACCAAGTGCATTGTACCGAATGCCCCACAATCCAATGCTCCCGATGGAACCTTTTCAGAAATGGAGTATGGATTTTGTCAAACCATTTAAACCACCAACTTAGCAAACTGCAGCAATAAATATATTTTGGTCGCCATAGATTATTATACCAAGTGGGTGGAAGCTAAAGCATTAAGAGAACCAAAAACCATTTACGGGCTTCGAAAGTTTTACACCATCTAGTGTCACCAATTTGAATGTGCTGGTATCGAGTTTGAAAAATATCTAGTATGGGCCCATCCACCACCGCGCAAATTTAATTTACCCGGATGTGGACCCATTGTGGAATTAAACAACAAAACCGGATCATTGACATAAAAAAAATCTAAATTTTGTATTTTGATCAATACAAAGCTTCCTCCGGCGCTAGATGACATCCGTTGTCCAGACACTTTGAAACCTTTTTTTTCGCTTTCCTTTGAGAACCAATAACTATTCCAATTGGTGTGCTTCGGATTCTTCAGAAGATAATCTAGCAGACATTGCCACTCTTAATTTGGGTACAACAAATTTTATTGGAACTAATGCTTCCCGTCCGTACACCATGGAAAACGGCATTTTTCCTATTGTTAACATGTAAGCTGTCCGGAATGACCAAAGTGTGGAATACAACTTCTGCTCTCCTAATCTGTCTGATTTTCATTGACCACCTTCTTCAAGATTTTCAATAAGATTTTATTGGAAGATTTAGCCTGACCATTGGCTTGCGGGATAATATATTGTGGACTTCTTATGAATAATAATATTGTGTTGAGTTAATCTCTTAATTACTTCATTCAAAAAGTGTCCACCCTGATCATGGACTAATTCAATTGGGAACCCAAATCTGGTCATAATCATTTTATAAAGAAAATTTGCTATAGAACTGGCTTTATCATCTCTTAATGCTTTAGCTTCCACCCACTTGGTAAAATAATCTATGGCTACCAAAATATATTTATTGCTGGTTTGTTGAGTTGGCAGTTTAAATGGTCCAACAAAATCCATACTCCATTTCTGAAAGGTTCCATCACGAGCACTGGATTGTGGGGCATTTGGTCCAATGCACTTGATTGGCCCATTCGTTGAGACAATCACACTCTCGAGCAAATTTCCATGCATCTTTAATCACTGTAGGCCACCATTATCCAGCTTGAAATATTTTTTGGCATATTACTTCTCCAAAAAAATGGCCACTACTTACACCTTGGTGTGCTTCCATCAATATAGCTTGTTGCTCATGTACTTACAAGTATACACTCGCGAATTATTTGATCAATGCCCATTTTGTACGATTGACCCGCAATTACCAAAAAAGTTTTATTTTAGAGAGTTAAACGCTTCCAAAGATATCTGGTCATATCTTATGGTGGAAAATTTTCTTCTATTAAGAGCATAAGCATTTCCTCATACCAATTTGTAGCTACAGTAATCCAAAACAAATTCGCATCCGGTAAACTGATTTGCAGTTCAATCTAGATGGTAATGTAACCGATTGTCAGTTCAAAGTCTTACCTCTAGGAGTTTTTGACGGGATCCTTGGAATGGATTGGCTCCACAAAAATTAAGCTGACATACACTGTCACAATGGAACCATTTCCTTCCATGACCTTCACGGGAACAAAGTTCAAGGAACTAGAGTTTTCGGATCCCCAAACCTTCAGTTAGTAAAAGCTTCTAGGTTGCTGAAGGACTTAGAAAGAAGCAGCAAATTTATGTTGTCAAAATGAACCCAGTAGACTCAAAGCTTAAGGCTAAAGAACCAGAATGGTTAAATGAATTTGATGATCTATTCCCAGTAGAGCTAATTGAAATGCCTCTAATTCGAGAAGTAGATCATGTGATTGAATTGACCCCTGGAGCTCAGCTAGTAGCAGTGCGCACGTACAAAATGCCAGTTCCTAAAGCCATCGAACTCAAGGAACAGCTTAGACAGCTATTAGAACAACGGTTTGTAAGACCCAGTGTTTCACCTTGGGGTGCGCCAGTTCTCTTTCAGAAAAAGAAAGATGGAACGCTTAGACTCTGTGTGGACTACATCAGCTACAGTTAAGAATAAGTATATGGAACAAGAACAACATCACAAAGGGCCACTTCATCAACCAAATGCACCACAAGATGCAATTGGCTAGTGAGAATTGGCTAGTGAGAATTGTTCTAGGAAAATTTTTCTTGATCCTATACACTACCTCAATAGTATTGAGACGAGCCATATCAATGGATGTAGGATCTATCTCCTTTAAGGATATGTAACTACATACATAGCAATCATGTGTACTATTTATTATCCATAACGTGTGATTGCATAAGAATACCAAATATTAAATATAACTTAGATAGTGAATTCAAGAGAAGATTCATACCTCACCAAGCTTCCCATTTTGTAAATAGGCTCTCTCACCTTCTTGTCTCTACAACCAAAGTTATAGCTATTGGAAGAATAAACTATGTGTAGACAAAAATAAAATTTAGTATATGAGTATACAAATTATGCACTATAAAGAGAAAATGAATAAAATATAATATCTTGTGACAATCATGTCTCCTTTATTTTTAATCTTTGTAAAGACACCCTTAAATGAATGCATTACTCTCATTGGTGTATGAAAAGAGGAAATCACCACATTATTGTGCTCCTTCTTGTTTAATACCCGTAGTGCCTTTGGTAGGACCATGTTACCGCTCTCATCTACAACAATTGGCCATGCACTTTGAAGGAATCTAATAATTTGTAAGTCATCTGTTGCACCCTTGGTATTTTCTTTACCAATTAAATGGTCCCAAATATTCTTTGCCACATTCTTGAAGATAGACATGTGATCTAAGAGATGATTGATCTTTAACTCACACCAATATGAAAGTCAAAAGAAGGTTGAGTACCTTGAAATCCCATCGAGTGGTGGATTTGGGGTGCTTCTCCATGCCTTAAACCAATCTCCATCTCTCATCATCTCACAAGTGGTGAGTGTAAGGTTCCCCCCTTCCAAAATAGGGGAAACACTTAAGATAGTCCACTAAGTCTTAAATTAGAGAAAATTTCCTATTCATTGGACACCTTGACCATGCAGAGATTCAAGGATATGATTCATAGGTAAGACCTAGTCCTATCCCGTAAGGGGAGCGTGATCTTCTAAAAATCAAATTACCCATAGGGTAATTGATCATAAATTGGGCAACTACTAGTCTTGATTTCTAGAGGCAATGCTTTTTTCCTCATCCATGCAAGGCACAACCGTTGGCCTAGTCTTCTAGAATAGAATTGCCCAAGAACCTATTTATCTAGCAAAGGGCTTTCAGTTAATCTGTTGGAAAGCTACCCAACTAATCGGGTCCACCCGTTCGTAGGATGGTGCCATCGGGGCATTCTATCCTCCCACTTTCCACCATACTCACGCGTCAATTTTATTTTCTAATTAATTCTACCACACTGTTTGACATAAATAAACATGTTCCTTAATTAAGGCCCTTTTCACAAGGTTTGTTAAAATAGCCTTTTTCCACAGTACAATAATTTCAAAGACAAGATTTATAAAAAAAGTTTATACATGAATCAATTCCATACAAGCCAAACCGGCTCTCTTATTCTTTTCCTTTATACAGTCGATGATCTAGAATTCTGCCTTCCAGCCTCTACATGCTGGGCAAAACCCTACAGAACCGTACACCTCATCGTTGGCTGCCGCCGCCGCTGGCGATGAGGACTCAAGCCGCGGCCTCGTCGCCCTCTCAGGCTCCGTTGCTCAATCCTCCCACCTCTCAGAGGGATGTCTACGCACTAGGGTGGGCTTATTCACCGCACTAGCCTGGGCCCTCAGAACTAGACAACATCATAATCTCTCACCTCACTCGGTGAACCTTATTCTCCCAATAGTATGAGGGATACCTTGGGCCATTCCCGGGCTTTGCTAACGATGCCCACCCAGCTACACAAGCACGGAACAGAGTTAGCGTCAAAGCCAGGAAAAACTTGCACTCTTAAAGATAACAATTTCAATACAATTCATTGAATACAGCATCACGTCAAATCGTAGCTTCATACAAATTTATTTCATTAAGATAGACATTTATTAACACCAATATTAAAAAAAACTCTTCTTTAAAAGATAACCAAGCTAACCTAGCCCCACCATTTCCTTGAAGAGCTTGAAACGGGAGGGTTGGGGCCGCATTAGGAGTGTTGAGATTCAAGCTCGATGTCAATGTGAGCCAGCTATGCTATGTGCTGGCAGGTTAGGTAGGAACATGTGTGAGACATAAATGACCGCGTGTCCAGCTGGTCATAATGTGTGGACATTAGCTAGGGTTAGATGAGTGTGGACACAACTCATAGTGTGTTGTGTGTATTATGGATTATGGCATTATGTTTTGTGAGAGAGGGGAGATGGCTTCCCTCTATGGTTAGGGTTTGCAATATACATTAGGGTTTGCTCCTGTGTGTGTGTCTCCTCCCCCTCTACCGTTCTTTCAACATGGTATTAGAGCCTTGTGCTGTTTATTAGGGTTTATGAGTGAGTGAAGAGAAGAGGGAGAAGAAGCTGTGAAGAGAAGCTGTGAAGCTTGCCATTGGAACTGTGAAGCTTGGAGCACACCAAACTACTATCAGATCTGAGAGCTTGGCCTACCGAGTAAGGTCTTCTAAACATCCTTGAGCGGATTACAGGTGATACAGGCAAAAACAAAGCAAGTTAGAGCAAATCAAAGCAAAGAAAAATTCTGGTTTTTGGAAGCTTTCCATTAAAGCTTGGCAACATTGATGTATGGTAGAAATACATGTAAATCTGGCAAAGCAATGTATCTGAAAATGAGAGATGTATTGGCAACTCCTATGCAAGCCCTACTGTGATTTTGGAGCAATTTGAATGCATTTAAATGTGTGAAAAATTCTGTTTTTTGAGCTCTCACAAAACAGAGAAAAGGAGGTGAAGATTTGATGCATTTGGAGCATATTTTTGGCTAAAATCAAACCATTGATTGGTTGCACACAAACCTAGGTGTCTTGGGCACTCAATACCATCATCAATTGTCAACACAAACTCTCCCAAAACCCTCAAATGCAGGCGACGCAGCCAGAACAGAGAAACAGGGCAGAAAAGTGCACATTTTGAAGCGAGGAGATCAATTACTCTTTGGTTGCTTGGTATATTTCACAATTGCTGTAGCAATTGGTTGCTATACACTTTGGAGAAGAGGGCTATATGATTGGATTGATCAATTATGCCTAATTGTGCTGGGAATGAGTTGATTAAACAGGCTATCCACTGCCACTGTGGTTGCAGAGAAATAGAGTCATTTTAATTGAGCAATTAATCTTTCGTCTTATACAATTGGACAAATTCCTCTTACATGGAGTTGATGGACACTATTTCTAAGCTAATGAATGCCTGGTTGCTCAATTTGGACAAATATTGAAGAAATTAGAGCCAAATTACTATTGGTTTTTCTGGTTTTCCCAAAACAGAGAAAGGGGTTTTCAAAAATTGATATGTACACATGTCAGATGGTGATGATACTTTACATTGAGGTTGTTTAGGTGTCAATACAAGTTGTCCATACTTGATTGCACCACTAAATTGTGATTTGGAGCCATGGAAGTGCATCAAAATAGGGTATCTCGGACTGCATGAGTCAGTTCATCTTGGATGCATACAGGTTGATTTTCTACATCAAATTTGAAGATTTGTGGTTACTTTGGAGTATTTGGAACACTCATTGGAGTGTGGTTGAGCTGAGGAAGGCTCGGTTACAGATTTGGACGAGTGCAGAAGGTGCACATTGAGCAAACATGTCGAATAATCCAGTATAGATTGTTGGTGAAAAGCTGGATAGGAAGAACTTCCAGGCATGGAAGTACATGATAAAAAGTTTCTTGAAAGGAAAAGGATTTTGGAATCTCATTACAGGTGCTGAGCCAGAGCCTGAGCTACCTCGACAACCTACACAGCAACAGCTTATTGCTCATAATAAGCAATGGTCAGAGAGAGCATTCAAAGTGCTGCATTATTTGTCTATATGTATTTCTGATGCTATGCTCATACATATACAGGATGCTGAGAATCCCAAAGATGCATGGGATACTTTGGTCAAGATGTTTGATACAGATACGAGTGCTCGCAAGTCTCAGTTGCAACAGCAAATACACAATGTGAAAAGGAATAAAAGGAGCATACATGATTATGTGCAAGAAATCAAGAAGTTTGTAGATGCATTGGCCACAATAAATGCCCCCATGCCTGATGATGATTTGGTGGATATTACCTTGCGTGGTCTTGGCAAGGAATACAAATCTTTTGATACATCTATCTTAGTGAGGAGTACAGGTTTACCAGACTTTGATGAGTTGGTTTCACTCTTGCTGGTTGAGGAAATCAAACTCAGTGATTCATTTCTGGATGCATCTACTAGCCATGATGATAATGGCAGAAATCAGGCTTTCTACTCGCAAAGAGGCTTTAGAGGCAAGGGGAGATTCACATCACGTGGACGTGGTGGTAATGGTCGTGGATGGCAGGACAGGTCTCCACAACAGAATTTTCAGCCTTCATATGGTGCTCGAGGTGGTCGTGGATATACACCTCAGAGAGGCAGAGGTAACCCCCATGGTAGAGGACGTTGGCAAGGCCAACAAAATTCTATGCAAGATGTGGAATGCCATTACTGTGGCAAATATGGTCATATGGCGAGAGATTGTTTGCGCAAACAGAATGATTTGAGAGGGGGTAGAGCACAACGTGGTGGTCATTATGGTGGAAATTATGCACATGGTGGAAACTATGCATCAAGCAGTAATGATGGCACTGCAAATCATTTGTTTGCCATGAAACATGTTGTGGGTTCGATGATGACAAATGCTGAGAATGATGATACTTGGTATATGGACTCTGGAGCATCAAACCATATGACATGTCATGGTGAATGGTTTGAGCATATGAAGCCTATGGATGTGAAAGGCTATGTGGAGACAGGTGATGATACCCAGCATGTCATTACACATGTTGGAAGTGTACCATTGGTTATGCACAATGGTCAGACAAAGTCTATGTCTGATGTATTGTACGTGCCTTCTATCACAAAAAGCTTGGCCTCAGTTGGTCAAATGGTGGAACAGGGATTACAGGTTCGGTTCAACGAGCATGGTTGCTTCATTGAGGATTTCAAACATGGATGTAGAGTAATTGCTAAAGGCAAGAAAGAAGGCAGATTGTTTAAGCTGGATGCTGAAATTCCTGAACTAAAATCAACCATGTTCTCTAAAAGCAGGAATGTGGTACAGGACATTCATATGTGGCATAAGAGGATTGGACATGTCAATATACAAAGATTAAAGAACATGCAAACAAGAGGCATTGTTAGTGGATTGCCTAGATTCAAATATGATGGAAATATGCATGTTTGTGAAGCCTGGCAGTTTGGAAAGCAGGCAAGGTTGAGGTTTCCTAGAGAAGGAAATATGAGTAGCAAGCCACTTGAGATAGTACATAGTGATGTATGGGGTCCTGCACAAAACCCATCTATCAAAGGCAGTTTATACTGTAAGATCCCTGTTCCCACCGAGCAACGGATTCAGGATACTAGCAGCGGAAGTAGGACTTCTCGCGCAAGACAGGGGTCCCACATTCGGGCCTCACCCATGGATATCCGAATAAGAGACTAATCCATCGGTTGTTCCAAAACCGAACCCGGAAAAACTTCCTTTACCGGAAGCACGGGCGATTCCACCAAGAAAACTTTTTACTCTAACATAGTCAAGAACATTTCTGATCAAGCTGATCCAATTGCATCTTCAAGATATTTGATCAGATCAAGGAAGAAACTTGCACTTGGATCATTGAGATCAACGCTTTTTTCCCCATTCAAGAGGCACAGCCGTTGATTCCTATCCATAGAACAATTACTGTCCGGGATTTACTTTATCTATCGTAATAACAAAAGTTGAGTCTCGATTTATGGATCCATCAGTCCAGCCTAACCCCAGCCAATCCCATGGGTTAGCCAACCACCCAACCACTGTAATGATGGGATCCAATTAAGAATTTGGTTAGGTTTTGTCCTGGGTACCAAGGAAAAGAGTTCCAAGCCCCCCTAGTCGGAAGTTCATGCAAAAATAAAACTAGTCACACCACTTACACACCCAATATGAAATTGCCTTTTCATAGATTCAACCAGTTTTAAAACAATCCTTTAATAAAACCATAGTATCACTTATCACCATCTTCCAATTTATCCGGTTGATTCTTAATTTTCCCATCATTCCTTCATCAGAGTATCTATGGCATCATTGGCAACTAGGATGCTCACCACCTATCCACTCAGGGGCCGTTTCCTAGTTCCTAGCCCATAATACTCGGCAATATAATCACTTATCAAGATGGACTCTCGTTGAAGATCAGCAAGATTAACCAACAGATCCATATAAAGAGCCATGGACTCATCCATTGAAGACCAGCAAGGTCAATCAACCAGATCCATGCCCGATTTCAGAAAACAACTCTTACTCCTTGTTCCAATATCTTCCTCGATGCACGCGTGGGTATCCTAGGCGACCCAGAGCCCGAGCACCGTATGGTCAGCACCCTCTAGGATCCTTCGCAGGTGACCTAGCGCTTCACTCATAGGCCGCTTCCTTGGCCCCTCATCCACCATATCGGAAGCTCACCATTTTAATCAAACCGAGGCTGGTCAAGACCTCGGCCGACCTTGCTACGCGAGACGTCCTCCATTGACTCTCCGTCAATAGTTGCAACTTTATCAGTTAGGTCTTCACGACCTTAATCACAAGACGATCAAAATGCTTTCCCAGCATTCTTGACATAAAACAGTCATTTACAAACAGCATTCACAAACAGTTTACAAATACAGTTTCTATATTAACTCTCATTTTTCCACATTATCCCTCATCAATCCACATTACTTATTCCACATTCCATTTATATGTGTACTCATTCCATCACATCATTTTCTATCTCATCACTTCAGATTCCTTCACATCACATAACATACATTCACATCCATACATATATCCACATCCACATGCACATTCACATCCATACATCCACATCTACATCCATACATCTGTTTTCACATCCACATCTACATGCACATTCATGCATCCTCATCCATACATCCACATCTACATGCACATTCACATCCATACATCCACATCTATATGCGTACATTCACATCTACATGCATACATCCACATCTCTATGCATACATCCACATCCACATTCACATTCACCTCCATACATCTACATCTACATGCATACATCCACCTCCACATTCACATCCACATCTATACATCTACATCTATATGCATACATCCTCAAGCTCGATGTCAGTGTGAGCCAGCTATGCTATGTGCTGGCAGGTTAGGTAGGAACATGTGTGAGACATAAATGACCGCGTGTCCAGCTGGTCATAGTGTGTGGACATTAGCTAGGGTTAGATGAGTGTGGACACAACTCATAGTGTGTTGTGTGTATTATGGATTATGGCATTATGCTTTGTGAGAGAGGGGAGATGGTTTCCCTCTATGGTTAGGGTTTGCAATATACATTAGGGTTTGCTCCTGTGTGTGTGTCTCCTCCCCCTCTACCGTTCTTTCAACAAGGAGCATCTTCTCTAATCTCATTGTTGCGCGCTTCTCCCGAGGCAATATTCTGGCATTTACGAGATGGGGCCATCTTGGATGTCCCTTGTAGGGCTCACTGTCGCAGTCGAAATGATCCAGTCAGATCTCAATTCCGAGATCATTTGCTCACCGTATGAGCAAAAGACCACAGCGCATGAACCCTCTCTAAGGCCAAAACCTCTTACTGAAGTCCATGCAAATGGGGGGGAGTGGGAATTTGTGAGATGTCCTTAACAAAAAAACATTTTGCTGAAGGGGAGAAGGGTGCTGCTATAAGTCTCTTCACACCGGGGGGGGATTTTTTTTGGGGTGGGATCTCCAAATTTGGAACGCTGGCCTTGATTTGTGTGCCGGATCGTCGGGGGGGAGGTGAATTTTTTTTGTCTCGGATATTCCCTTGGTCGTTGGGGTGCAGACCGTTTGTCAATCGAACACCCGGTCATGCATTTATTAAGGTTTAAAGGTCGTCACTTTTTAATTAAAAATAACCAAAATTTATGTATAAGCTTGATCCGATGTCCGTTTTGGATGCTGTAAAATCCTATATTAGAGTAAAATTACGCATAAATTTTAAATTTAGACTTGAAATTTGAAGATTCTAAGTAGAAATGGCTCATTTAATAAAATCATTGATTTTTTATACCATTCATCTATTATATGGACATTTCTTTATTAGTAGTGAAGATGGGTATGTTACAGTGAGACATCATGTGACACATACTTGAGATATGAAGGAGGGAGAAATTGATGAAGTTTGTCATACAACACCTTCTTTAGTGTAGAGGGTATTTTTTAAACAAGTGATGGTCCACAGATAGGACATGCATGATGTCTAGAGATTGCCAGGCCTATTTTAAAATTAAGATGATTGAGAGGTAGAGTAAGACAAGCTTAAAGTTTAAATTTTAAAGCTATAAAGTTCAAGTATGTACTTGAGCACTTTGAGAACCTGGGATAATCATGCATCATCCCACGAAAATTCCTTTTATGTCCATATCACACATATTTATTGGCCTTGATACTGTAAGATCCCTATTCCCACCGAGCAACGGATTCGGGGTACTAGCAGCGGAAGTAGCACTTCTTGCGCGGGACAGGGATCCAACACTCGGGGCCTCGCCCACCACGGATATCCGGACAAGAGACTAATCCGTCGGTTTGTCCAAAACCGAAACCGAAAAAACTTCCTTTACCCGGAAAGCACGGGCGATTCCACCAGGATAACTCTTTACTCTAACGTAGTCAAGATCATTACTGATCAAACTGATCTGACTGCACCTTTAACGGTACTTGGTCAAATCAAGGAAGAACTTGCACTTGGATCATTGGGATCAACGCTTTTTTCCCCATCAAGAGGCACAGCCGTTGATTCCTATCCATAGAACAATTTCTATCCGGGATTTACTTCATCTATCGTAATAATAGAAATTAAATCTTGATTTACGGATCCATCAGTCCAGCCTAACCCCATCCGATCCCATGGGTTAGCCAACCGCCCAACCACTGTAGTGATGGGATCCAATTTTGGAATTTGGTTCGGTTTTGTCCCGGGTACCAAGGAAAAGAGTTCCAAGGCCCCCTAGCCGGAAGTTCATGCAAACATAGAACTAGCCACACCACTTACACACCCAATATGAAATTGCCTTTTTCTTAGCATCAACTAACTTTAAAACAATCCTTTAATGAAACCATAGTACTACTGATCATAATCTTCCAATTTATCCGGTTGATTCATAATTTCCCATCATTCCTTCATCAGAGTATCTATGGTATCATTGGCAACTAGAACGCTCACCACCTGTCCACACAGGGGGCCTTTTCAATAGTTCCTAGCCCATAATACTCGGCAATATAATCACTTATAAAAATCAAGATGGACTCTCGTTGAAGATCAGCAAGATCAACCAACAGATCCATATAAAGAGCCATGGACTCATCCATTGAAGACCAGCAAGGTCAATCAACCAGATCCATGCCCGGTTTCACAAAACAACTCATACTCCTTGTTCCAATATCTTCCTCGACGCACGCGTGGGTATCCTGGGCGACCCAGAGCCCGAGCACCGTATGGTCAGCACCCTCTAGGATCCTTCGCAGGTGACCTAGCGCTTCACTCATAGGCCGCTTCCTTGGTCCCTCATCCACCGTACTGGAAGCTCACCATTTAAATCGAACCGAGGCTGGTCAAGACCTCGGTCGACCTTGCTACGCGAGACGTCCTCCATTGACTCTCCGTCAGCAGTTGCAACTTTAACAGTTAGGTCTTCATGACCTTATCCACAAGATGGTCAAAATGCTTCCCCAGCATTCTTGACATAAAACAGTCATTTACAAACAGTCACAAAATACAGTTTCTAAATCAAACTCTCGTCTTTCCACATTATCCCTCCTTAGTCCACATTACTTATTCCACATTCCATTCAATGTGTACTCATTCTCATCCATTTCCTCATATCGACGACACATTAATTCACATTCACATTCATACATCCACATTTACATGGATACATCCATTTTCACATCCTCATTTATACATCCACATCCACATCCATATTCACATCCATACATCCACATCTACATGCATACCTCCATTTTCACATCCTCATTTATACATCCACATCCCTTATCTACATTCATACATACACATCCATATCCACATCCATACATCCACATCCACATCCACATTCATATTCACATCCATATATCCACATCTACATGCATACATCCATTATCACGTCCTCATTCATACATCCACATCCACATACATACATACATCCACATCCACATACATACATACATCCACATCCACATTCCCATTCACATCTATACATCCACATCTACATCCACATACATACATACATCCACATCCACATTCCCATTCACATCTATACATCCACATCTACATCCACATTCATATACATCCACATCCACATTCCCATTCACATCTATACATCCACATCTACATCCACATTCACATCTATGCATATACATCTTCATGCATACATCCATTTTCACATTCATACATCCACTTTCACATTCATACATCCATACTCCCATCTCCACATCCACACATCCACATACATACATCCACATCCACATTCCCATTCACATCTATACATCCACATCTACATCCACATTCACATCTATGCATATACATCTTCATGCATACATCCATTTTCACATTCATACATCCACTTTCACATTCATACATCCATACTCCCATCTCCACATCCACACATCCACATACATACATCCATTTCCACATTCCCATTCATGTAACCCCATATGTCTTCACATCTAATCTTTTACATCACATCCATTCTCACCCTATCACAACCATATACATCCTATTCTGTCACATACACTTCTTACCTCATCCCATACACATCTTATCACATCCTATCACTTTCCATACGCATCTTATCAATTCTTATCACATCTCATACACCTCTTATCACATCTTATCACATTTCATATCTTTTTTTTTAAAAGAGAATTCTTATATTTAATATAAGATTTCTCTACACATTTATTTATACAAAAATTCCATTTGAGGAGACTAACACTTTCGAAATTAAAATCAATCTTTTATGCATCTTCTTATGCATAAATTCAGTTTGGTAGAAAATTACACTTTTAGAATAAAAGAATTTCTCTTATGCAACTAAGTTAAGCATAAAATTCATTTATGAGGAAAATCACACTTTTAGTATAAAAAGAATATCTTTTATGCATACCTATATGCATGAAATCCAATATGATAAAAGTAACACTTTTGATATAAAAATTTTTCCTTTATGCATACTTCTATGCATGAAAATTAAAAATGATAAAAGTAACACTTTTGATATAAAAAAATTTTCCTTTATGCATACTTCTATGCATGAAAATTAAAAATGATAAAAGTAACACTTTTGATATAAAATTTTTTCCTTTATGCATACTTCTATGCATGAAAATTAAAAATGATAAAAGTAACACTTTTGATATAAAAATTTTTCTTTATGCATACTTTTATACATGAAAATTAAAAATGATAAAAGTAACACTTTTGATATAAAAATTTTTCCTTTATGCATACTTCTATGCATGAAAATTAAAAATGATAAAAGTAACACTTTTGACATAAAAATTTTTCCTTTATGCATACTTCTATGCATGAAAATTAAAAATGATAAAAATAACACTTTTGATATAAAAATTTATCCATTATGCATACTTCTATGCATGAAATAAAAATGGTAAAAATAACACTTTTGATATAAAAACTTATCCTTTATGCATGATATTAAAATTCAATTTCTCCATGATTGTAATGAAATTCTTTCAATTAATCTAGGATGATAATTCCTAGAATATGGTAGGAAGTCCTCTTTTTATGCTTTGAATGAGATTATTTTATGCATAATTTTTATAAAAATTTTGCCATAGCTCCGCTGCTATGACTGATAAATCTCAATTTTTCTAAGGGATAATGCTTATCATTAAGGAATAATTAAAATAATCTCTAATTGGATTATTAATCCATAATGGATTGAATCATTAATATACATAAACTAAAAGCATAGAAAAAAGCCAATAATTTGGCCTCAAGCATAGCTTAATCTTGGGTTAAGGAAAAGCTTTATGAAAAGCTTGATTTGGATTGAGAATGGGTCATGAGTATGACCATTTCTTGAGTGAGAGAGGGAATTTACATAAAAATCATTAGAATTTAAACATAAATGAAAATTAACTTCAATAGCATTATGTAACTCTTCACTACTATTCAAACTTCATTAGCATTTAAAAAAAAACCATACCAATTAAACTTCTCAAGCTTGAGAGGGGTTGAGAAGAGAGAAACATTGAGAAATTATAGAAAGATCAATATTCACTAATTACCTTACAAATTGCTTGATTCTTTGTTCACGGTAGAGGCCCCCAACCAATCAATTGGTTAAGTATGTTGATGGAGCCACTAATGGGGATTGAAGAAAGAGGGAAGCTCCAAAAACTAGTAAATTATTAAATGAATTCATAGTTCTTGGCTTAGGTGGAGTAGAGTAACGATGCATAAACACTATCTATTTTTCAACAAGGGGGAGGCTTCTATTTATAGGAAAAATTGAGCTCCTAACCAAACAAACTGATTCTAGAATTTTCTAAATCAGTTTGGTCAATATTAGACCATTTTTAGGTCAGTTAAGCTAACTTTTTGGAACTAGACTTGAATGAGGAGAGAGGAGAGATGAAATATCTCAATTTTTATGAGTTTAAAACTCATTCAAGCATGTGAAATATGCACCTCCTTTAAAGAACTCCCCTTCCTTACATATGTGTCATAATGGAATCATTTTAATATTGCTCATAGTTTTTTTACTAATAAACCTTGTACATTTTCAACTCTTCATCTTATGTGAAATATGCACCTCCTTTAAAGAATTCCCCTTCCTTACATATGTGTCATAATGGAATCATTTTAATATTGCTCATAGTTTTTTACTAATAAACCTTGTACATTTTCAACTCTTCATCTTATGTGAGCATTTACTCATTTTTGGATACCCAAAATATCTCATATTTTTAATATTGCTCATAGTTTTTTACTAATAAACCTTGTACATTTTCAACTCTTCACCTTATGTGAGCATTTACTCATTTTTGGGTATCTTCTTTTTACAAATTTGGATTTATCTCTTCCCTACACATGGATTGATGCTATTGGCCCATAGGAACCTTAATTGGACCATAGTCTAAAGATTTCTGAAAATCTAAACCCTTAGACTAAGGTTCTTTATACCTATTTCCAATTAATTCCAATTGCACATTGGAAAATTCTTTTTGAATTTTCTGTTTCAGGGGAACTCATCTGAATTATAAGAGATATTTTTCTATCCAAAAATATTCAAAATCTGAATATTCTCTTTCTAGAATAATTTTTCTCTCTCTAGGCTAAAATAGTTAGCAACATGATCTTTATATTTATGAAGAGGGTTGATTATAAGGGAAGATACTAGACATCAAAAAGGGGTTGGGGGAGGAATCTTACATTCTACCCCACTTAAAAAACGCGAGATGTCCTCATCTCACAACTTGTGATAATTTCGCAAGATTCACGAATATGAGACTTAGAGAAAAATTTTAATCAAGATTAACCACCAAGATAAGTCTTAAAGAGAGCAAGATTCAAAATACGAACAAGATTTAAACTTTATTCATTCTCGGAACTTATACAGTAAAGATAGAGGAACTCTTTACACTTCCATAAGCCCGTCCATCATATGGTCACAAAAGCAGTCCTCACAAGCTGCACAAGTATAAGGTAACTCATCTATGGGAATGATTCTGTGGGTTATTGCTGCGCCTATCTCAGTGGTATGAGGTGTTCTAACAAAAGGACCTCTGAGAGGTAAGCCAAAAACGGGGTAAAGGCATATCTTCTCATGAGGAAGAAAACACGCCAGTAAGAAGACCCGCTCAAAAAACCCAGGATGCCTTGATCTCATGACGCAGTAGTATCGGGGACCCAAACCCAAAGCTTCAATAACCATGGCCAAGCGGACATTGTTACGAAAGTGCTGCTGTCCCCAGGGTGTTACCCTAGTTATGTCTTGATAGGTCCGCCATTTTGTTTGTGCTATAGAAGTTCCCAAGTGAGGGAAAAGTGAGCGCTCATACTGTTCTATAAAATCCTTCTTCACAGACTCACTTGCGTCTTGAAGGTGAGGAATCATTATGGATAAAACTAATTCTTGTTGCCAAGCCATGAAGGAGATTAAGAAAGAAAGAAGATCAATGGAAGTAAGATTACTGTGAACGACAAGTAAAAGTTACGATTTATATAAAGGAAGGAGCTAGCGTAACTTAGAAGCCAACGGTAACTTGCCACTGAAGTTTTACCGTCTTTCTATGATTTGGGTTTGGCACATTTTTCTATAGAAGGCATTCAGAACTTTGAGATGAGGAGATAAAAGAAGTTCGTAAGCTAAATCACCTACTTTCTTTGGTCCACAATATCTAGGAGATAACTTCTTATACTCTCCAAGAGATAAAGAACTTCTTTTGGGCCGTACTCGAGACCAAAACCTTGATATCCAAAACATTGATTCTCACTTCTGAACTCGTTGTTCTGAATCCTTAAAACAAGTGGGACTCTTGAGAAGTATTCAGGAAAAGGTTCTTCCTTTTTTAAACAGAATCTTTCTTTTATTTTAGAGAGAGAATAATTATGAGATCAGAAAGGGAGATTCTTACTCCTGTATACCTCTAAGGCTGGGGGAGGAATCTTACATTCTACCCCACTTAAAAGGTGCAAGATGTCCTCATCTCGCAAGTAGATGACAACTTTTTTGCTTAATATCCAATTTATTCTGGGGTTCCTTATATTCCGGTCAACCCAACAGAATATGGGGATAAATATCCCTTATATAGAATTCATCATTAAATAACAATTCATTCAGATCATATCATTCATATCTTTAACACGATAATGGTCCATTAGACCGAAAATTTCCTTCTGAACATTCCTCCACGGAATTTAAGTTAAGCAAGTTCTCAATTTGTCATCCCTTAACTTGATCTACCGTCTCAAGTATTAACAGTAGCAATTTGACAACATAATCCACTAATCTCATAGTGATTTGCTGAATCATTTTCATCATTTATCATTACAGGGACTCGTCCCAATCATCCACATTGTGGTTTCGCTCAGCTTATTACATTTCAACCCATTTTCAAGGATCATCATTTTTCAATCAGAATCCAAATCAATTCATCAGTTCCCAAATAGAATTAAAAATCATATCAACCACATTCAAAATCATCATCTGGATAGCATTAACGCTTATAATTTCAAGTCTTAGATTTACTCGTATATACTGTCGGTAAAGAGCTGCAGTTATACCCTCGGTATATACGGATAGTCATGATACTCGAAACTATAAGGTAAATACCATCATGTCTAGGTCTCAAGCAAGTCAGGGTTCCATACAATTGCGGTACTTCCAATTGAAGACCCAATTACTAATTTACGAATTTCAATTTGAATTAACAATTTGTATGAATTATATCAAACAATTACAACCTTTTTGTGCGTCTTGATAAATTTTTGACATAATTGGCTCCTCAGTTGATCTTATTGGAGATCTATGACTTAAGTCTGATAAATAGATTTTTCTTTATCCGATCGTCCGAAAAAAAACATTTGTATATTTATATACAAGTTGCAATAATTACATAGAGTGGCTCGGCTCCAAAATTCAAAATCTCTTCGAGAGACGCATAAGACGACGGTACTGGGCCATAGTCATGCCCTGTTACATAAGTTCTCTAACTGCGAAGGGAGTTATTATTTTCTCCTTAGGGATAAATCGACTAAGGAGTCTATAAATTCGACATGAAAGTCTGAAATTTCGAGGTGTCGAATGATATAGAATGACACCACGCACCATTTTTAGCTTTAACAGGATCATAGTCAATGAAAGATTCTGCCACAGCATTGTATGGCGGTTGCAATGGGCGTGGACATATTGCCCTGCAAACCACTTATGTTGTATTCTCTCCACTGGGGTAGGAAAACATAAATCTGCGAAATGGCGTGCGAGTCTTGCTCGGCTTGTTTGAGTTGAAGCGGAAGAGATGAGATGCTCGAAGGCAAACGCAATCATATCTTGAGACTGGGTGAGGTCGGGAATACCAGATAAATGGGGAACTTCCATCTATAAAAATAAATTTTCTTTTTGATTAAAATTTCTTCATTAAAGAAGCTTACGGAATGAAAATACATTATGAAAATGCTATTTCTGAATTCTTTTTACCAATTTCAGATAAGAATTTAATTATCTTTATTAGCTTTCAATTTCGCTCTGATACCAACTGTAAGATCCCTATTCCCACCGAGCAACGGATTCGGGGTACTAGCAGCGGAAGTAGCACTTCTTGCGCGGGACAGGGATCCAACACTCGGGGCCTCGCCCACCACGGATATCCGGACAAGAGACTAATCCGTCGGTTTGTCCAAAACCGAAACCGAAAAAACTTCCTTTACCCGGAAAGCACGGGCGATTCCACCAGGATAACTCTTTACTCTAACGTAGTCAAGATCATTACTGATCAAACTGATCTGACTGCACCTTTAACGGTACTTGGTCAAATCAAGGAAGAACTTGCACTTGGATCATTGGGATCAACGCTTTTTTCCCCATCAAGAGGCACAGCCGTTGATTCCTATCCATAGAACAATTTCTATCCGGGATTTACTTCATCTATCGTAATAATAGAAATTAAATCTTGATTTACGGATCCATCAGTCCAGCCTAACCCCATCCGATCCCATGGGTTAGCCAACCGCCCAACCACTGTAGTGATGGGATCCAATTTTGGAATTTGGTTCGGTTTTGTCCCGGGTACCAAGGAAAAGAGTTCCAAGGCCCCCTAGCCGGAAGTTCATGCAAACATAGAACTAGCCACACCACTTACACACCCAATATGAAATTGCCTTTTTCTTAGCATCAACTAACTTTAAAACAATCCTTTAATGAAACCATAGTACTACTGATCATAATCTTCCAATTTATCCGGTTGATTCATAATTTCCCATCATTCCTTCATCAGAGTATCTATGGTATCATTGGCAACTAGAACGCTCACCACCTGTCCACACAGGGGGCCTTTTCAATAGTTCCTAGCCCATAATACTCGGCAATATAATCACTTATAAAAATCAAGATGGACTCTCGTTGAAGATCAGCAAGATCAACCAACAGATCCATATAAAGAGCCATGGACTCATCCATTGAAGACCAGCAAGGTCAATCAACCAGATCCATGCCCGGTTTCACAAAACAACTCATACTCCTTGTTCCAATATCTTCCTCGACGCACGCGTGGGTATCCTGGGCGACCCAGAGCCCGAGCACCGTATGGTCAGCACCCTCTAGGATCCTTCGCAGGTGACCTAGCGCTTCACTCATAGGCCGCTTCCTTGGTCCCTCATCCACCGTACTGGAAGCTCACCATTTAAATCGAACCGAGGCTGGTCAAGACCTCGGTCGACCTTGCTACGCGAGACGTCCTCCATTGACTCTCCGTCAGCAGTTGCAACTTTAACAGTTAGGTCTTCATGACCTTATCCACAAGATGGTCAAAATGCTTCCCCAGCATTCTTGACATAAAACAGTCATTTACAAACAGTCACAAAATACAGTTTCTAAATCAAACTCTCGTCTTTCCACATTATCCCTCCTTAGTCCACATTACTTATTCCACATTCCATTCAATGTGTACTCATTCTCATCCATTTCCTCATATCGACGACACATTAATTCACATTCACATTCATACATCCACATTTACATGGATACATCCATTTTCACATCCTCATTTATACATCCACATCCACATCCATATTCACATCCATACATCCACATCTACATGCATACCTCCATTTTCACATCCTCATTTATACATCCACATCCCTTATCTACATTCATACATACACATCCATATCCACATCCATACATCCACATCCACATCCACATTCATATTCACATCCATATATCCACATCTACATGCATACATCCATTATCACGTCCTCATTCATACATCCACATCCACATACATACATACATCCACATCCACATACATACATACATCCACATCCACATTCCCATTCACATCTATACATCCACATCTACATCCACATACATACATACATCCACATCCACATTCCCATTCACATCTATACATCCACATCTACATCCACATTCATATACATCCACATCCACATTCCCATTCACATCTATACATCCACATCTACATCCACATTCACATCTATGCATATACATCTTCATGCATACATCCATTTTCACATTCATACATCCACTTTCACATTCATACATCCATACTCCCATCTCCACATCCACACATCCACATACATACATCCACATCCACATTCCCATTCACATCTATACATCCACATCTACATCCACATTCACATCTATGCATATACATCTTCATGCATACATCCATTTTCACATTCATACATCCACTTTCACATTCATACATCCATACTCCCATCTCCACATCCACACATCCACATACATACATCCATTTCCACATTCCCATTCATGTAACCCCATATGTCTTCACATCTAATCTTTTACATCACATCCATTCTCACCCTATCACAACCATATACATCCTATTCTGTCACATACACTTCTTACCTCATCCCATACACATCTTATCACATCCTATCACTTTCCATACGCATCTTATCAATTCTTATCACATCTCATACACCTCTTATCACATCTTATCACATTTCATATCTTTTTTTTTTAAAAGAGAATTCTTATATTTAATATAAGATTTCTCTACACATTTATTTATACAAAAATTCCATTTGAGGAGACTAACACTTTCGAAATTAAAATCAATCTTTTATGCATCTTCTTATGCATAAATTCAGTTTGGTAGAAAATTACACTTTTAGAATAAAAGAATTTCTCTTATGCAACTAAGTTAAGCATAAAATTCATTTATGAGGAAAATCACACTTTTAGTATAAAAAGAATATCTTTTATGCATACCTATATGCATGAAATCCAATATGATAAAAGTAACACTTTTGATATAAAAATTTTTCCTTTATGCATACTTCTATGCATGAAAATTAAAAATGATAAAAGTAACACTTTTGATATAAAAAAATTTTCCTTTATGCATACTTCTATGCATGAAAATTAAAAATGATAAAAGTAACACTTTTGATATAAAATTTTTTCCTTTATGCATACTTCTATGCATGAAAATTAAAAATGATAAAAGTAACACTTTTGATATAAAAATTTTTCTTTATGCATACTTTTATACATGAAAATTAAAAATGATAAAAGTAACACTTTTGATATAAAAATTTTTCCTTTATGCATACTTCTATGCATGAAAATTAAAAATGATAAAAGTAACACTTTTGACATAAAAATTTTTCCTTTATGCATACTTCTATGCATGAAAATTAAAAATGATAAAAATAACACTTTTGATATAAAAATTTATCCATTATGCATACTTCTATGCATGAAATAAAAATGGTAAAAATAACACTTTTGATATAAAAACTTATCCTTTATGCATGATATTAAAATTCAATTTCTCCATGATTGTAATGAAATTCTTTCAATTAATCTAGGATGATAATTCCTAGAATATGGTAGGAAGTCCTCTTTTTATGCTTTGAATGAGATTATTTTATGCATAATTTTTATAAAAATTTTGCCATAGCTCCGCTGCTATGACTGATAAATCTCAATTTTTCTAAGGGATAATGCTTATCATTAAGGAATAATTAAAATAATCTCTAATTGGATTATTAATCCATAATGGATTGAATCATTAATATACATAAACTAAAAGCATAGAAAAAAGCCAATAATTTGGCCTCAAGCATAGCTTAATCTTGGGTTAAGGAAAAGCTTTATGAAAAGCTTGATTTGGATTGAGAATGGGTCATGAGTATGACCATTTCTTGAGTGAG
The DNA here is from genome assembly GCF_041138505.1 of Cibotium barometz. NCBI lineage: Eukaryota > Viridiplantae > Streptophyta > Polypodiopsida > Cyatheales > Cibotiaceae > Cibotium > Cibotium barometz. Next base: position 38,597,489 of record NC_141066.1, read on the forward strand.
AGAGGGAATTTACATAAAAATCATTAGAATTTAAACATAAATGAAAATTAACTTCAATAGCATTATGTAACTCTTCACTACTATTCAAACTTCATTAGCATTTAAAAAAAAACCATACCAATTAAACTTCTCAAGCTTGAGAGGGGTTGAGAAGAGAGAAACATTGAGAAATTATAGAAAGATCAATATTCACTAATTACCTTACAAATTGCTTGATTCTTTGTTCACGGTAGAGGCCCCCAACCAATCAATTGGTTAAGTATGTTGATGGAGCCACTAATGGGGATTGAAGAAAGAGGGAAGCTCCAAAAACTAGTGAATTATTAAATGAATTCATAGTTCTTGGCTTAGGTGGAGTAGAGTAACGATGCATAAACACTATCTATTTTTCAACAAGGGGGAGGCTTCTATTTATAGGAAAAATTGAGCTCCTAACCAAACAAACTGATTCTAGAATTTTCTAAATCAGTTTGGTCAATATTTGACCATTTTTAGGTCAGTTAAGCTAACTTTTTGGAACTAGACTTGAATGAGGAGAGAGGAGAGATGAAATATCTCAATTTTTATGAGTTTAAAACTCATTCAAGCATGTGAAATATGCACCTCCTTTAAAGAACTCCCCTTCCTTACATATGTGTCATAATGGAATCATTTTAATATTGCTCATAGTTTTTTTACTAATAAACCTTGTACATTTTCAACTCTTCATCTTATGTGAAATATGCACCTCCTTTAAAGAATTCCCCTTCCTTACATATGTGTCATAATGGAATCATTTTAATATTGCTCATAGTTTTTTACTAATAAACCTTGTACATTTTCAACTCTTCATCTTATGTGAGCATTTACTCATTTTTGGATACCCAAAATATCTCATATTTTTAATATTGCTCATAGTTTTTTACTAATAAACCTTGTACATTTTCAACTCTTCACCTTATGTGAGCATTTACTCATTTTTGGGTATCTTCTTTTTACAAATTTGGATTTATCTCTTCCCTACACATGGATTGATGCTATTGGCCCATAGGAACCTTAATTGGACCATAGTCTAAAGATTTCTGAAAATCTAAACCCTTAGACTAAGGTTCTTTATACCTATTTCCAATTAATTCCAATTGCACATTGGAAAATTCTTTTTGAATTTTCTGTTTCAGGGGAACTCATCTGAATTATAAGAGATATTTTTCTATCCAAAAATATTCAAAATCTGAATATTCTCTTTCTAGAATAATTTTTCTCTCTCTAGGCTAAAATAGTTAGCAACATGATCTTTATATTTATGAAGAGGGTTGATTATAAGGGAAGATACTAGACATCAAAAAGGGGTTGGGGGAGGAATCTTACAGATACATCATCCACTTTGATACCTCACCATAATGTCTCAAACTCCAAAGGCTCGAGGCACACATCCACGTTTTCCACCCTATACTTGCCTGGTATATATAAGGAGAGAAAGCATGATATGACCCCTCTAAATTGCCACGCATGGAGAGGAAGGTTCTAATTCACCAATATAATAGGCCAAGTAGACCATGATGTGGACTTGAAGCCAAATGGGTTAACACCATCCATGCCCAATCCAAGATGTAAGTGAAACTCTAGCTATTGACGTTCCACATGTTGTCATGTCCATGAATTAGCTATGATCCTCACGATGCCATCAGTTGAGCGATGAGTTGCATGCTATGTCATGAGTTTAGCAAATCCCCTTACATTTAAACATTTGTTGGATTCAAGGAATGATAGGAAGTGTCTAAACACCTTTTGAAGAATTTTGTCTCCTTGTAAATCATCTCTATATTCAATATCTCCACATTGTAGACATTGTGTTGAATATTTATTAACCCCTCTAAATAGTATGAAATCTTTGGAACATGCATGTCTCCACATTGTAGACATTGTGTTGAATATTTATTAACCCCTCTAAATAGTATGAAATCTTTGGAACATGCATGTATTTTTGTATAATTAATACCTAGCATAGAGAGAAATTTATGAGACCCATCTCGTGAGTTCAGCGCAATAGATTTTGAGGGGGAAGAATCTTCTTGATAAGCCTACGACATAACATAAGAAAGCATATGTCAAAATATCTACAAGAAGAGTATATAAAAATTTGAAGATTCTAAGTAGAAATGGCTCATTTAATAAAATCATTGATTTTTATACCATTCATCTATTATATGGACATTTCTTTATTAGTAGTGAAGATGGGTATGTTACAGTGATACATCATGTGGCACATACTTGGGATATGAAGGAGGGAGAAATTGACGAAGTTTGTCATACAACACCTTTTTTAGTGTAGAGGGTATTTTTTCAACAAGTGATGGTCCACAAATAGGACATGCATGATGTCTAGAGATTGCCAAGGCTATTTTAAAATTAAGATGATTGAGAGGTAGAGTAAGACAAGCTTAAAGTTTAAATTTTAAAGTAATAAAGTTCAAGTATGTACTTGAGCAGTTTGAGAACCTGGGATAATCATGCATCATCCCACGAAAATTCCTTTTATGTCCATATCATACATATTTATTGGCCTTGATACATCATCCACTTTGATACCTCACCATAATGTCTCAAACTCCAAAGGCTCGAGGCACACAAACATGTTTTCCACCCTATACTTGCCTGGTATGTATAAGGAGAGAAAGCATGATATGACCCCTCTAAATTGCCACGCATGGAGAGGAAGGTTCTAATTCACCAATATAATAGGCCAAGTAGACCATGATGTGGACTTGAAGCCAAATGGGTTAACACCATCCATGCCCAATCCAAGATGTAAGTGAAACTCTAGACATTGACGTTCCACATGTTGTCATGTCCATGAATTAGCTATGATCCTCACGATGCCATTAGTTGAGCGATGAGTTGCATGCTATGTCATGAGTTTAGCAAATCCCCTTACATTTAAACATTTGTTGGATTCAAGGAATGATAGGAAGTGTCTAAACACCTTTTGAAGAATTTTGTCTCCTTGTAAATCATCTCTATATTCAATATCTCCACATTGTAGACATTGTGTTGAATATTTATTAACCCCTCTAAATAGTATGAAATCTTTGGAACATGCATGTATTTTTGTATAATTAATACCTAGCATAGAGAGAAATTTATGAGACCCATCTCGTGAGTTCAGCGCAATAGATTTTGAGGGGGAAGAATCTTCTTGATAAGCCTACAACATAACATAAGAAAGCATATGTCAAAATATCTACAAGAAGAGTATATAAAACAAGAGAATCTTTCTATTTAAAAGAATACATTGATTGGATGTTACCTAAGAAAACTTATGAGACTTGCATCACTACATCCATAAGTTGTTTGCAAGTTTAATAGCTCCAACTTTGCTCAAAGTGTAGAGTACAAACATCCCTCATACAAAAGGGTCTCGAGGGGTACACTACTAAGAAATCCCTTGTATCATACCTCATACAAAAGGGTCTCGAGGGGTATACTACTAAGAAATCCCTTGTATCATGTGCATTCAAGGGGTATTTAAAAAACCCCTTACCTGCTGTGAATCATTCACCATGTCTTTCATGATGATATTCTTTTCCTCCTCATGTGGTAATGGGGGAGGCACCTCATTCATTTGGAGAAGATGATTCTCAACCATGCTTTTCCTATGAAGCCTTGTGAACTTTCGCAATCTACCTGATATCATTGAATGTTGTGACATATTGTGTATCACTCTCCTATGGTTCTCCTCCATGTCATCATCCGCACTTGATCGTGCCAATGCCTCATGAAGCCAATATGTACGGACATGATCAATTGTTATACGATGTTATTGTATATACTGGCCCTTGCATCGATCACACATACATCGTATCTTTTCTCAAGAGCTCACCCCTTTCTATGTTTCTTTTAGGGCTTTTTAGGGATTTATGCTTTTAGGGTTTTGTTTTTTTTTTAAAAATTCTTTTAGGGGTTGGCTCTCTAAGCATGCATAGATCTCTCAATACACTCAATGCATGCATAGAGCTCTCAATGCATAGAGCTCTCAATGCTCTCAATGCATGCTCAGAGCATGCATAGAGCTTTTAGGGTTTTGTTTATTTTTTTAGGTTTTGTTCTTTTAGGGTCAGCATCACTTTATTTAATCTTATATTTTGTAATCATTTTGTTTAATCTTATGTTTAATCTACTAATCACTTTGTTTAATGTTATGCTTTTTAGGTCTTGCACTAATCCTCTCTCCTTTGGCTTCACAAAAAAGAGGTAAGTCCTCTTTTTCTTTAAATCACTTATGCAAGATCTATGTTTATTGCACCCTTAGGTGCTACCAGGTTTGGGTTTAGTTTAGGCTTGCATAAAGCTCTATGTATAGGCTTATGAGCTTATGCTTAGGTTTGCAAGCTTTATGCATATATTTGCATAGCCTTGCAAGCTTTATGCATAGGCTTGCATAATGTTTATGCATAAGCTTGCAAGCTTCATGCATAATCTCTATGCATAGGCTTGCATAAATGTCTATGCATAGTCTTACAAGCTTTATGCATAGGCTTGAAATCTTTATGTAGAGGCTTGCATAAAGCTCTATGCATAAAGCCTTTACATAGGCCTGCATAAAGCTCTATACATAGGCTTGCATAAAGCTTTATGCATAGAGCTTGCATGAAGCTTTATGCGCAGGCTTCATGCAAGATTTATTAAATGTGCTACTAATCACTTTGCTTAATTTTAAGTTCTTTAGGTTTTGCACTAATCCTCTCCTTCGGCTTTATAAAAAAGAGATATTTCCTCTTCTTCTTGTAATCCTCAATGCAAGATGTACGTTTATGTACCCTTGGGTGCCAGGTTTAGGTTTAGCTTAGTGTATAAAGCTTATACATATGCATAAGCTTACATAGGCTCTATGCAAAAATCTCTTATGCATAGAGTCAATGCATAAATCTTATACATAGGCTCTATGCATAAAGCTCTTATGCATAGGTTTTATGCATAGAGCCAATTCATAAAGCTTAAGCATGCGCATGCATAGGTTTTATGCATAAGCTTACATAGGCTCTATGCATAAATCTCTTATGCATAGAGTCAATGCATAAATCTTATACATAGGCTCTATGCATAAAGCTCTTATGCATAGGTTTTATGCATAGAGCCAATTCATAAAGCTTAAGCATGCGCATGCATAGGTTTTATGCATAAGCTTTATGTATAGGCTCTATGCATAAAGCGTATGCATAAGATCCTATGCAAGCCTATGCATAAGAGATTTATGCATAGAGTGTATGAAAGCTTATGCATAGAGAGTACGCATTGACATGGTAAAAAATAAGATACCTCTATGAATATATAAGTGTAGGTGGGTTGGCAATTATTCCTCCTATATAAATCTAAAATTAAATAAAATGGGGTGAATGTTTTCAAAAAATGTCAAAAATATCAAAAATTAGGTGAATGTTTTCTTAAACCCTTCAAAATGGCCAAAATTTAGGTGAATGTTTTAAGATACCGGGTGTTTGTAAAAAAAACTCCAAAAAATAGTCAATTGGCAAAGATGAGCCTCTATCTTTTTTCTTCGTATATGCAAGCTTTATGCATAGAGCTTTATACATAAGATCCCATGTGTAGGCTTTATGGGTAGCTTTATGCACCCTCTCCTATGCATAGTGTGTATACAAGCTTATGCATAGCGCTTTATGTGTAGGCTCTAGGTATTAAGAGCTTTATGCATAGCGCTTTATGTGTAGGCTCTATGCATAGAGGCTATGCATAGAACTTTATGCATAGGATCTATACGTAGGCTCTATTCATAGCTTTATGCATAGATTGATGTGTAGGCTCTATGCATAGGTTTATGCATTGGCTCTATGCATAGCTTGATGTGTAGGTTCTATGCAAATCTTTATGCGTTGGCTCTATGTATAGGCTCTGTAAGCTTTATGCATAGCTACTTATAAATGTTTATGCTTTGAGCAATTGACTCTTATGCATGTATTTGGTTTGGGTTATATAGCTAAGCAATGTCTGATTGACTCATCGTAGGACCTAGGTATTGCTAATAACCTGCTCAATATCATCAACCAATGATATAGGCAGCAAGTACCATGGACTCAGTTTTCATAGACATAGGTATGTTTTGACATCCCTTTTCACATACGCAAAGTATCCTTTTTATGCATTTTGTAAGTTAATTCATTTAATCTAATATGTAGGCCAACATACCATTGCACCAATAGACTCCATATGGGCAATGTAAAATTCCTCCTCTTCAGTATCTAGAAGGTTAAGACATCACTATATACTTTCCCCTGACTTTAATCTTTGAAATAGCTCATTTTCTCTTAAATTGACTTAGAAAGAGAAAATATTCTAGAGAGATAATATAGTTTTGAGATATTTTTGGATACAAAGTTATCCCTTAATCTTAAGATGAATTCCCGTCAATCAGAAGTTCAAAAAGAGTTTTTCAATGTGCATTAGAAATGAATTGAATATGTGCACTGCACACCTTAACCTAGGGATACCTGTTTTTTAAAAATTTTGGATTAAGGTCCAAAGAGTATTCTAATGGGCCTATGGGATTAATCCAAGTGTTTGGATAAGAATAATGCAAGAAGAAAAGAAAGCCCACCAAAAATGAGTAAATTTTCACATAAGATAAAGAGGTGACTAGTACTGGTACTTAGTCACATAAGATAAAGAGGTGACTAGTACTGGTACTTAGTTTTAAAAAATATGAATTTTGACACCTTACCTCAGCTTGGGAGACACTCCAAGGAGCCAAGGACTTGCCTTTATGTAAGCGCCTAGTAAAAAAGAATTTCCCTCCTTGTTTTTAGCATTTTCAAGCATGTGGATGACACCTTAGCAAACTAAATTAAATTTGATTAAAACTAAGTCAAAAGTGGACCAAAATTGACCAAACCAAACTGGAAAAATTCTAAATTCAGTTTGCATGGTTAGATGCTCACTTTTTCTTATAAATAGAGGGCTCCCCCTTTAGAAAATTTAACAGTTTGAATACATTGTTACCGGTTCTAGATTCCAAATAACGGGTTCCCCTGGGTTGCATCACATCAATGGTGGCCACCCAACACATTTCACTGAAGTGCGGAGGAGGAAGTGACGCATACATTTTCATTTTCTCTTCATCTTTGGAGTCTCCCTCCAAGGGTTGGCTTATTTGTATAGAGGTGGTTGTTCCATTGTGACCGAATCGTTACAAACAACTGCCCCTCCATGGGGTGCGCCTTCCATGTTCTCAGATCAATCTTTAAGATTTGAATCCCTACTTATATACACATGATCCAAGGCCCAATCATGCACCAATTTGGATTCCCTCATGAAGGGTCTCCATAATATTATATCATATTAATCAGGTTGGTGCAGGAAGTCCATGACTATGAATGTATGATGATAACGAAACGTAAAGAGTTTAAATTTAACATTCTCTAGAAGCCCAACGGGCCTCGAAACTGTTTTGTCAGCCATTTTAACGCGATTAGATCTGCTTTTTAGATCGAGTTTTCCCCAGTTTTCCCAGTAACGTTTTGTGATGATGCTAACCCCCACTCCACCATCCAGGATAGTCAATGTCTGGTACCCATTATGATGAATCAAAATGGTAGCATTTGTGTCGTCGCTTTTGTAGTGGCGTCCCAATTGGTTAACTGGTATCTTAACGACTTGGGTTTTCCTTGTATGCCTCAAGGTTCTTTTTGCCAAAGGTGGCAGAGCCTCATCTATAGTGTCGGGTGGCTTTAGTCCTCTTTCTACCCATTCTTTTACATCTGTCCAAAGGGTTGGTGAATTGCGTAGTTGCTCTAACGGCATCTGTACAGGCATGGACAACACAGTCGCGCGAGACTTCCTATGTCTTTGGGTTCTTTGATAGAGGGTTCTTCCCATGTATGTGTCTCATATTCTTCCATAGGGAAGGAATGGATGGAGTCCCTGAACCCATTTTCCTCAAACATTATGGACAGTGTGATTGTTTGGGACTCCTCTTTTGTTTCTTCTGGAATTGGGGTTGGCACGTCCAATTTCGTATCTCGGGTTGGCTCGTTTCATGGATAAAATGTATCCCTTACCTGGTTGGCCCTCAGCTGGCCCTCAGCTTGGCTTCATGAAGCCATTGGCACTCTTCGACTAAGGCCTTGGCAACATCGAGCTTTCTTATTCCCTCGTTGGCATTGGGGTATTCACTGACCCCCTTAGGAGTTGTTGGTTACTCTCTTTGCTCTTCCTAGTCTGATCCTCCATGATTGATTCCTTGACACCCCTCTTCCTTCGATTGGGTGGATCCAATGTCGATTGTATCTTCTTCGGATCCATCTTGGATTGTGACCATTGTGTCACCCTTACCCACTTTTTCACTCTTCTCTCATACGGCCAATTCTGGAAATAGTCGCATTTGCTTGATTTCTTCCCTTGTCTCCTAATTGATCTTGAGCTCTTGTTAGGACATTGAGCGGTGTGATATTCTCAGGATGTACAATAATGGTCCGCATGGTGGCTTGATTGGCAGTAGAAGTTGAGACATTTGCACGGTATGGACAATCCTTGATCAAATGATCGATTCCACATTTAATACAGGTGAGTACTGGCATGTCATTAGGCAAAGCCGTGCCTTGTTGTGGTTGGTGTGTATGAACCATATTCTTGTTTGGGCACTCGGCGACTCGATAATGCGGCCCTTTGCAACCAAATCATTGTAGCGGTCCTCTTCTCAGATTCGAGTTCATGTTCTTGCCCTTCCATTGTACCATGGTTTGAAACATAGGTATTGGCGTGTTATTCTGTAGGACGTAATATTCTAGTGTAACCTCAGTCATTTCCTCGTAGTACTCCCCCCACTAATTTCTACTTCCTGCACCATGTCAACATCTTCGATAGCTTTTCGATCAATACTTGATTGATCTTAGTCTGCGGTGGTTGTGGTGGTAGAACTAGTGGTGGTAAGGGTGAAGTGTCTTATACTTGGAACATCCCCCTGGAAGAGTTGGGTTGTCCAGCCGGTAGCGGTGATTTGTACCAAAGTGGCGCCGGTAAAGCCACTGGGGCTCTAAGTGTTGGTAGCTGTGCAACATTTTGAAATCTTTGGATATCTACACATTGAAGTGTCATGATTTCTTAATTTTACATAGTGAGCACAATAGAGTATTGGCTTTTCTCTTAACTATGGACACTCGGTGTGGTAGTGTGATTTAATCTACACATAGAGCACCACAACAATTCCCTGTGGGGATAAAGGTGATTATGCCGATGCCCAGATGTTTCTATTACCTCTTTAACTTTAAATTTCTCTAATATGGCATTACTGAGCTCATCCACCGTCATGTTTCTGACTTTCTTGCTTCGAGTTTCAATTTCTTGGTGGTTGAGACACGTGAAGTCGTAGTTGCTGAAGATGTTTTAACATCTTCCGGTTACAGCAATTCCAACATATTATCTTCATATTTGATTTCCAGTTTGCAACATGCATCAAGAGTAGCAGGTTAGGCTAGTACCACGTAATCGTGTATTTTGTGGTCTCTAATCCCTCTCCGGAAGCAAGGCAACAACTGATCACCACATCAGTTAACCTCTCCCAAAGTTTGCACCTTGAATTTAAGTGCTTAAGACGAGAAACATAGTCTCTCATCGATTCATCTTCCTTTTGTTTGATATTATATGTAACTGTGCCACAGGGCTCCATCTCACCACTTCAGGCAAAACTGGGTACAAAAACATTCTTTAGCCTTGTGAAGTTAACCTTATCCTCAGGCTTAAGGGTTCATAACCACTGATGAGATTTTCCTTCCAAGGTCAATGAGAAGGCATGTATCATTGTCACATCATTGACTGGCCCGCAAGTTTCACATGTGGATTCAAAAATCTCTACATGTTGGATAGGATCCCCATTCCCAGAGAACTTTTGGACAAGTTTGGAAATGATATGTGGTTTCATCTGGGAGGGTCGGGATTCTAGAGCACTGTCTAGTTCTCTAACCATCCCCCCCCATCTCTGCCGCCGCCATATTTAGCAAGTTTGTCCTTGTGGCTGCATTAAGTTCCATGGCTGGATCTATCCTAGGACTTTGAGGAATTTCTCCCCCCCCCTTCCTAGACCCTTCCTGTATTGGCTCTTCTAGGTACTTCTAGTCCATGGGATGGTCCGACCATTGTACCTTGGAGTGACTCCCCATTAGTTGCCTCCGTACGTCTTTGGAGAATCAGGAGTTCCATGTCTTGTAGGAACGTAGGGTGATTGATCATCTGCTTAATATCCTTTTTAGTGTATAGATGGTCCTCTACTTTACCTACCATGCTTGCTAGGTTACCCTCCTCTTCTATGGTTGTAAACCCTTCCTCCATTCTGGATTCCTCGTTTATGGGTTCTAAGTTTGGAATTTCTCCCTCACTTCTACCCATAAATATTTTTGGTTCCTTCCCTCGTGTGTTAAAACTTCTCGTTTCCTTTTTCTTAGCTCTTGTCCTTCGAGTATCGAGATCTTGTTTCCTTAAGCTCAATTATCGTAGTTGTCATTCCACCTCACTCCGTTTGAGGTCTAACTCTACTTCCTTGATGGTGGGCAAGAATATTTGACCCATCCTAGCCGCACTTTCTATGTCCCGTCTTATTCAGAGGGGTGCCGGTATTTGACAACCTAGAATTCGACGTTTGAATGGAAACTTCTTGTCATGGAATGAGTCGAGCGCTGGTTGACGGACCCATGCCCGTAGATTGTGCTTCTTCGTCATGACTGGTTTGGAGACGAAAAAATCCCCGGGCGATATCAATGATACGATTGGATCTGGTTGGGGAGGGTGGTTTCTCCTCTTCCCGAAACCTAGCGTATCTCAGCCCTTCGTCCATGGACTCTCGCTACTAGTTTCAGCGGTGGTTAGGTTTCTTAAAACACTCAGGTGCATGCTTACAAAATGTCCTAATCATCCCACACTTCTTTGATAGGAAGATTCTGGGTGATTCGATGCACTATTGTCAGGCGGCGTAAGATCGTCTCTGATGAGTTTTCTGGATCTTAAGTGCATGTATGTACGATTTGATAAGCTATTTATCAACCCAATTTTATTTTTCTTCTGATTCTATCGCTCTATTTTAGAAGTCGTGAAACTGCAAAGAATGGTTCACGACGTAAAATTGCACAAAATGGTTCACGGCGGCGGCAAGTGCGATGATCCATATCTCTCCATTTGTATTTGCCGTGCTTCTCTTTGTTGCTGGTTCACTTCTCCTTGTAAGAGCTCCTTCTTGGATTTCTTCCACTCGCCCTTATGAGTAGTAGATGGCTTACTGTGTCCATTTTGATCAGCATCTATTCAGGATTTCTCCTCCTTTGCATGTCTCCTTACTAGAGACCTCCTATTATTAAGTATGTCTTTGATTTTGTGTCACACCCATCTACTGTTAAACCTTTGGTCATGAGGATCATGATACTTATTGTGGACATCTTTAATGCAATCATCCACTACGCTCTCCCTTTGCTACTTAAAATGTATAAAGCAGTCTTTATAGTGTGCAAAAACTACTTGGCGTAAGTAGTTTATCACCTCCTTCCCACGAGAGTCATCAACTATTCCACCCACATCTGTGATATCATAATATGATATATCACCATGATGTGGTGGTGACTCTGAAGAACTATCCCCACCCCTAAAGCACTACCCTAAGCATCCTCTATCTCCTCTACCTCTACTCTCAGTGCTAGTGCGGCGTGAGGTACGACCACCACTATCTCCACGACTACCCTCCCTCTACGAGACGACGACTGCAACTCTCATGAGAGCCATGATAACTGTGAGGTGTTATTTGGATGTTATCATCATTCATTGAGGATAAGCTTGACGATACCAACTGCCTGTTAATGGTCTTTTATGATGTAGTATGTAGTATGTATTGGTAGCCATAGGGCTATGATGTAGTATGTATTGGTAGCCATAGGGCTATGGAATGTTATGGTTGGTACTGAGAGTTCCTCTGATGAACACGATGTAGAATGTACATCTGTAGACACGGACTTAGTTTCACATGAACAAACAAAGTGGGATGGAAGAGATGCACAAGTACATGCATTGCTGGCTTTGTCAAGCAAGAGGAGTATCATTCCTCACATTCGGTCTCATGCAGGACTGCTAAACATGCTTGGGATACACTTGTGTCATTGTACCAGGTACTTAATAAAGCATGTGTTGCTTATCTACGTAATCAATTAGAGTTAGAGCATATGAATGAGGGAGACTCTATAGTTAGTTTCCTTACAAAAATCAAGGATTTTAAGGAGTAGTTGGCCAGTGTTGATGAAGTATATTCTGACAGTTCATTCGAGTGCCTACTACTGTCAATTTCCTTACAAAAATCAAGGATTTTAAGGAAGCGTTGGCCAGTGTTGATAAAGTATATCCTAACAGTTCATTCCAGTGCCTCCTTTCTTGAATGCATTGCCAGTGTTGGCCAATGTTGAAGTATATCCTGACTTTTCATTCTAGTGCCCACCACTGTCTTGAATGCGTTACCTGACTCATATCAAAGTTTTGTTTCTACCATCATAATCATGATGAAAGAAAATCCAAATGTCTTGAAGTTTGAGGGGTTGGTTTTTGTGCTCTTACAAGAAGAGCAATCCAAGCAAAACAGATCTGTCATGTGTACATGAGATCAGGCCTTTACTTTGCCAGTCAACAAAGAGGCAAAGGTAAATTCTTTCCTCAAGGTAGTCACAAGCTGAAATTAGAGTCATTGGGTAAGCCTACATACAAGTAAGGCGACAAGCCAAAGAAAAGGAGCAAAAGAAACTGCCTAGTCACACATTAATGAGCAAAAGAAACTGCCTAGTCACACATTAATGAGTGTAAAAAGCGATTGGGGAAGGAGAAAAAGAAAGACTTTAGTATGGCTGATACATCAGCATCTATTGTAGAAAACAACAAATTTGTAAACTATGCACATTCATTGTGCAATATAGTTTTGACCCTTCGCATATGGATATATGCATGGTTGTTACATATGTACATGTCTAGTATTTTGACAGTGGGGCTAGTAATTACATTACTTCTGATTGTAGTTTGTTCTCATTAATTGAATCTGCTCCACAAGTAAACACTATTATATGTGTGTAAACAACTCCTCATATCATGTAAAAGGAGTTGGTAAAATTGTTCTCACTACTACAAATGGTGGAAGAATTATGCTCTCAAATGTAAAAGGAGTTAGTTAAATTGTTCTCACTACTACAAATGGTGGAACAATCATGCTCTTAGATGTATTATATGTACGAGGGATCAAGAAGAACTTGTTATCTATCTCTGCCATTACTAAGGATAGCTTGTGGTCTAGTTTGTGGAGGACAAAAGCATTGTTCATGATCGCAGTGTGATGGCAATACAATTGTTGCTTTTGGTACTTTGTCTCATGGCATTTATAGGCTAGATGTATATGAAAGATAAAAGCATGTTGTATGTACATTTTTTTACCAAAGGAAATGGGTGATGCTAAGCTATGGCATGCACGCTTTGGTCACTTAAACTTTGGCAATTTGCAGTGTTTGCATAAGCATGATATGGTGTTTTAGCTTCCACATCTTGAAGCCCCTATCAAACATGTTTGTGAGTGAGGACTGTATTCTTGGAAAAATGCAACAGGCATCATTTCCCAAAGATGGTTCAACTAGAGCTATCCAATCATTGCAGCTTATACATAATGATGTATGTGGTCCTATGAGGACACCATTTAATGGGGGATACCTCTATTTGTCACATTCATTGATGATTATTCTAGGCATACTTGGGTATATCCATTGAAATAGAAATCAAACGTTTTTATGTGTTTTAAGCACTTTGTTGCTATGGTTAAAAATGTTTCTACATGTAAGATTAGTACCTTGCATGAGGGGAGTATATGTCTAAGGAGTTTCGTTTCATACATACATGGCTGATCATGGGATAAAACACTAATGTATTGTGTCCTATACACCTCAGCAAAATAGTGTACTTGAATGCAAAAATAAGACAGTTCTCATGGAGATGGCACATTGTATGGTCAAAAGTCAGGAGTTACTTCATGGTTTCTGCTAGAAGGCAGTCGTAAAGCAACATATGTTTTGAATAGGTGTCCCTACAACAAAGTCTTTGCATACAATTACAAATTTTGAAGCTTACAATGGTAGAAATCCCTCTTTGGCTCACTTACACATTTTTTGTTATCTTGCTTATGTTCTTGTGCTTGAGCAAATAAATTCGTTAAATGTATTTTTATGGGGTATAGCTTGGAAAGTAAAGGTTACCGTCTCTATCATCCTACTACCACATCCTACTACCAAGTAGATTCTTGTGAGTAAAGTTGTTTGTGTGGAAGATGCAATTTAGCCCTTGCTTTCGTGTAAAAAACAGCAAAATTTATGTTTGTAGGACATATTCAACATGCTTCTTTCATTGTTCAATGAAGGACACATTGATGTAGAGCATTTGGGTACTCAAAGAAATGCTAAAAATTAGCCCACATAGATTTAAAATTAGCATGTTTTTTAGCCCACAGATTAGCCTATTAGGCAAATGTGGATGATGTAGTTGTTGATGAGGAAAGAAGGAAAATTGAGGAGTTAAAAAGTATGCCAAAATGGTTGGTGCAGACAAGTCTATGCGATAGCAAATTGGCCACTCCTTTTCCTAGCAGAACACGCGCATGTTCTTATCACGCATCTCATGTTGACATAGGTCATGCTTTTATTGCCAGTTTATGTAACGAAGAGGAACCTATAGCCATATTTGGTAGTGATGTGTGTGAACACACTAGGACTAACTGGGGCACTTTTTCCCTCTTTAGGAGGTTTTTTCCCGCGTGCTAGTATACACCCATCTTGGGGTATACTTATAATCTTTGTACAGCACATATTCATTATCTATCTATCATCTCATTGTGTGCTCACTTGAGCTTCTCCACTGTGTGTGTGTGTGTGTGTGTGTGTTGCATGCGTGCATGCATGCACGTGCGTGCATTCCTGCAACTTGTTTCCAACTAGGTGATTTTGTAATACTGATCTAGTGTTATTGTTGTATATGTTTATGCATATCCTCATATGTTGTTATGTTGGGATTGATTTGTGAGAAATAAAATTGATTTTATATAAATAAAATGGTTGGCATTATAGAGTAATAGGTGATCACTACACGGAGCCGACTAGGACGTTGTATGGTTACATGGTGATGCGTAAATAACATAGTTGGCATTGTAGAGTAATAGGTGATGATCACTACACGGAGCCAACTAGGATGTCGTATGGGTACATGGTTGTGCATAGTGAATAATATTTTTGTGGTATCATGTGGAGTTATTTCATTTATTTGGCCATGAGCCAACATTTTGTTATTATGCATGTCGCCCATTTTGTATAGTTGGGGCATGTGTACATGTTAGTGCAAAGAAAGGCTTATAGAGGATCCTTGGACAAAAAAGGAAGCAAAAGAAAGGGCCTTTGGGAAAACTAGATGCTTGAAACCTTAATACAAAGGCTTATATAGTTGAAAGGCTTGAAAAAAATGAGAAAACTTCACATATAACTAGACTTATCATTCATGTAGTTAAAGGTTTAAAGAAAATGGAAAAACTTCAACATTGTCTTATAAGGTGATTAAGCTACCTTAATAGCTCTTGTATACATGAGGCTTTTTAAAAAAATCACTTTACATTACATTTGGGCCCAAATCTTATGTCCTTTTATTATTGGGTGTCTACTATAAGAGGCTGTTTTTGCACAAGATGGTGGCAAATAAGGGAAAACATCTCCAAAAATCTACCAAAACATCTCGGCTTTTAATGACGGTTTGAAGGTTGATTTTCTACAGTTACAAGTGCCTTGAAATTTTTCCAGCTTTTCTATCAATCAGATCAAATTACTAAGAGTTATTGACACATATATCTTACCTTATGAATGAAGAATAAAAATCAACTTTTTGTGAACAAATCAACTTAAGGTGGTGCAACAACTCTTTCTTCCATTATTTGAGTGAAAGATAAGCTATTTATTGCTCTATGTATCTTTCCACAAAATTGATCGTTTTATCTTCTATCTTTCCTTAAAATTTCTCTATCATGGGAAAGAATCCACAACTTCCATCTATTCAAGAACAAATTAACATTTTGTATAATCAACTACTAAGAGGGAGTTAAGGAGGGAGCTAGAAGATAGATTATCCCAAAGAAAGAAGAGGCATAAATTCAAAGACTCTAGAATTTGTAGAAGTGTTGAGGCCACATTTACATACCCATGATTTTAGGAAGAGTAGTGAGATTAGCCATAAAGCTTTTAATTTTTAAAATTAGGTGTAAAGATTTTACTTTTCAAAAGTATGATGGAAAGAAATATGCACATGTTGTACTTTCTTAACTTAGTAGTTCTTTAAACGGGATAAAATTAAGTGTCTACTAACCATCTAGTGGAGAGTGCTGCTTTATGGTGGAATGTCCCCACCAAGAATAGTTGTTTACAAACCCCAAACTTGGTAATATTTTAAGAAGTTGATCAAAAAGAAAATTATGATATAAGGCTATGTCAAGGCAACAATGGGACATCTTACACCAATTGGAGAAAGATTCTATATCCACATATGTTGATAGATTTTGGTAGACCCTTCTTTAATTTGCGAGCCATAGACAAGGTCCATGAGAAGGAACAAGATTAGGGAAGACCCTTCTTAAATTTATTTTCATAGTCTATATCCACATATGTTAATAAATTTTGGTAGACCTTTCTTCAATTGCGACCCTTCTTCAATTTGCGAGCCAGAGACAAGGTCCATGAGAAGGAACAACTGAGGAAATTTATAGTAGGACTCTATTAGATCTAAATTAAATATGCTCCATCCACATTATCTTAGCTGTGCTATTTCTTTAGCCCCCCCCATGAGTTAAAAGAGGAAAAATGGATTTCCAAAAGAGGCAAAGAATCCTGAACATCAAGTGTTAGAACCCCAAAAATTGGAAATTTTTCTAAAGAAATTTGACAAACTGAAGGGCAATAAACAATGACAACAATGCCAAGAGGGTTGATACTTTTAGCAAGCCTAACAAAGGAGACCCCAAGCCTTGTGTCATTTGGTAGTACAAGTGTAGGAGGACGGTTTACTCAAGCAAGAGGGTAATGTTGATCATGAGTATTCTGATTATGAAGGTAAAAGCAAACATCATTCTCTTTTGACAATGAAAGGAACTATTAATGATAAATATGTTACTATTTTGCATGATGATGGTAACACACATGACTTCATTTCTAAAAGAATTATGAGATTGCTTAACCTAATAGAATCTTTTCACATTATAAGGTTAAAGCTGCTTTCACTACTAACACAAAGTATAATTACATTAAGGTAGTGAAAGATGTAGGGCTATGCATCAAACCTTATGATGAGGAGAAAAGGGATTTCCTAGGAGCACATTTGTATGACTTGGAGATATTAATATAACACTCATATTGACTATGATACATTAATATAACCCTTTGCAAGGGGTAGATATCATATTAGGTATGCCTTGGAGACATTAATATATCCCTCACATTGACTATGATACGTATACTATCTAGATTAGCAAAGATGGTAAGGGTTTATATCTAGGGGGTAAAGTCAAAGAAGAGCTTAGCCCATTTCTTAGTCACACCCAGGCTAAGAGAGCCTTATATAGAAGGAGAAAACTTACATATGGTGTTAGTTGAAAAGGTCGCTTCCATGGATACTTCACTTACCTCACAAGCATTCCTCTCTAAGTTCAAGGATTGTTTCTTAGATGAATTACCTCATGGACTACCATATTCTAGACCCAAAGACCATACGATTGACACCATCTTGTAAGGCACCTTTCTTATATAGTCAATATTTTACAACAAAACAAAATCCAACATCAAGTAGAAGAACTTTTAGAGAGAGGTTTGATAAGACCTTTCTTATAGAGTTAATATGCTAAAACAAAATCCAAGATCAAGTAGAATAACTTTTAGAGATAGGTTTGATAAGACCTAGCAGCTCAGCATCAATTTTTTGTGGTGTATTCTTTGACGACATACTAGTTTTTAGAAAAAATATTAAAGATCATAAGAAATATCAATCGCTGGAGCTAGTATTCTCCTTTTTGAAGGAAAAATAACCTTATCTCACTCTTCAAGATAAAATTATAGTCTTAGCTACCAAGGAAATTCACATGGATCCAAAGAAGATCGATTCCATTATCACTTGTCCTAAACCTTGTGATATACATGGCTCACAATCATTCTAGGATTATGTAGTAATTTGTGAATAACTTTGCATACATAGCACATCCGCCGTTGGCAGATCTCCTGAAGAAGGCTAATAATTTTCATTCAACTGAGAGGCATGATAAGTCCTTTCAATATTCTCTTACTCATGCCCCTATGTTGCAACTCCTTAACTTTTCTAGACCATTCTTTGGAGTTGTAATTGATGTAAGTGGCTATGAGATTGAGCAGCCTTCATACATAATGATCATCCCTTAGTGTATGAGAGGCTGCAAGTTAAAACCAATAGATTGTAACTATAGTACATATGATAGAGTTGATTTTTGTAGTACATGATCTTAGGATTTGGAAACATTATCTTATGGGCTCCAAATTCCTAAACAAGATTGATCACAATAGAGTATTAGACACTTGATCTCTCAACCCTAGATTTCAAATAGACATATCAAATGGGCATATTTTATTAAGAGTCTCTAGCCAATGATACAATATCACTGGTGGGCAAGGAAAATGTAGCGGCAAATTCTCTAAGTAGAAGGCCAAGCCTCAATCATATATTTTCCATCATAGAGACTTCTCCCTTTGAAGATGTGAAGGATCCTATAAATGGGATCCATATTTTTTGGAACCTTGGAACACAATGAAAGATGACAGTTCCTAATGGTGGTGATGAGTACTTGTATATCTTTTCTTGCAAAGAAGATTATGTATCCACCACCATCATTTAGATAGATAGTTTTAGCGGAGATGAATTGGCATCCATATATGGGTCATAGGGGTACTGTATACAGTACATGATGGGGCTAGAGAATTCTATTGGCCTACAATGAAAAAGGATGAAGCTAGATTTGTTGCTGAGTGCATGACTTGCCAAAAGATCAATAGTACAAAGGTAATAATCAAGTTCTATTGATGCCATTTCCTCATGAGCCATGTGAGGAAATTTCAATAAATATATCATGATGGGCTTTCCTACTACTAGGAGTCATAATGACATGATTTGGACTATAGTCTTTACTAAAAAAGCCTATTTTATTCCACACAAAAAGACATTGACATCTCAACAAGTTGCACACTTGTTTATTAACCAAATTTTATACATCATGGATTACCCTAGGTCATTATAGCTGATCGTCGTCATGACTCTAAGTTTTGCAGTCATTTTTGGACTTCACTCTTTGACAACGTAGGCACTAGGTTGGATTTCATGGTTGCATTTCATCTAGAGTCCAACAGACAATTTTGGAGCCTGTGTTTCATCCCAACCTAAACTTTGGGACAAATACATTCATCTTATTCAGTTGACATTCAAATTGCTTATAACAATGCACCTCATTAAGCTATGGGTTGTGCATCATTTGAGATTATTTATGGGAAAGCTTTACCCATTCCTACATCTCACCTTTCTTAGAAAATAGAGGCCATTTGATGAGTTTACTCAAGATTTTGGAAGTATATTTAAGCAAGTATGCTAAGCAAGATTTTGAAAGTATATTTAAGCAAGTATGCTAAGCTATACATAAATCTTAAAAATCATATGTTAAAATAAGAAACGTAAATCCATTTCTTTTAAAAGAAGGTGATTATGTCCTCTTAATATATGAAAAGAGAAATCTCAAAATTGTTGAGAAGAACGGAGTATTGAAATTTGCACCAAGGTTTTATGGACCATTTAGGGTCATATCGATTAGATTTACCATCACACTGGCACATTCATAATTCTTTCCACATTTATTTGTTGAAACCATTTAGAGGGCCACTTCCTTCACATCCTACTTGTGAAGAGCCACCTCTAATTAACATGGCCCCAAATATGCATACACCAACAACACTAGCCTAATAGTATTTAATAATGGAATCACAACCATGATACCTACCAGCATGGTGCAGTGGTATTTCAGGTGTCCCCAACCTACCATAGAAGGATCTAGCTAACATCCCTCTTGCTTCAATTTGTATTTATTCTTAATTTCATGTTTTCTTATATGAGCGAATGAGGTCTAGACAAGTGTAAAAAATCAATCAGGCATCCATCGCGCATATTGTAGCATCTTCTGTAGGATGGTTCTTAAACATCAAAAGATACTTGGTGTAAGTGTTTCCTATGCGTGTGGTAATGTGCTGATGATCAATGATTATGTTAGGTGCCTAAATTGTGTGTAGTAGTGTGCTGATGATCAATGATTATGTTAGGTGCCTAAATTGTGTGTAGTAGTGTGGTGATGATTAATGATTATGTCAGGTTCAAGTATTGCCTCTTGATCAACAATCTTGGTAATGCCAAGCATGTTAGCTATATACAATTCAATTGGACTCCTAATAGCTAACATGGTTGGCATTGTTCAGTAATAGGTGATAAGCACTACAACGAAGCCAACTAGGATGTCATATGGGTGCAAGGTTGTGCATAATGCATATTTATCATTTGTGGTATCATGTTGAGTTATTTTATTTATTTGGCCACAAGCTAACATTTTGTTATTATGCCTGCACCAATTTTTTGTATAGTTAGGGTGTGTAATATTTTGTGGACATGTGAGTGCAATTATTTCTGATTACAACCTTAGTTGCAAGACTTATGGTTATTTTCATAAACGACAAGCCCAACTTATAAGAAAATCTATTTATGTCTCCTTAGGCTATTTTGGAAGAAATATCAAAAAACTCACATGTGGGAAGTGAAGCCACTTACGTCGGCACACGGGGATTGCACCCAATGCTTTGTGTTGTTTTAATTTCTTCATGTTTTTATGTGCTTTCATATTCTTTTGCCATAGTTGATTTATTGCACATGTCATTTAATTCTAGTTTGAAAGGTAAGTGTATGGCAAGAGATTTCTCCTTGTAGATCTTGTCAAAAGTAAGTTTGTGGTAAGTGCATGATGAGAGATTTCTCCTTGGCCCTAATTTTTATTTGGCATGCCTCTTCCTCATGGCATTCAGTTGATCTTGTCTCTTCTAGAGATCAGCATGTGCTGCCGTCAGAGGGCAATGTTCAACTCGTCAAACGGTCATTCTTCCTCCTTTTGCTCTTGTATTCTTGGCAGGGGTTGTAGATTCCACCTCCTTTTGAGGGTCTTAATGGTTCAACCCATCCTGCCTTTGTTGTTCTTTGAACTCCACGAGGGCTTCTAGTTCTTCTATCTGAGCTTTAAGTGTCGTGGTTCTACTCCTCTAGCTTCTTCATTGTAGCCCATGCATGCTCTTTTATCTTGCTGTCGGGGATTAGGTCCATTGATGACCCCTTATATATCACAGCTCCTTCCCCTTCATGTCTATTGGTGTTGCTATCTTTTTCCCATCTCCCTTTAGGAGTGTGAACCGATGCTTCTAGACCTCCACCTCGTTGTTGAGTTGCTGTTCTTTGTTAGCACTTCCCCTCCTTGCCTTCTTGGCTGGGTGTTGTTGCTACTTCTAGGGCTCTTCTTGGTTCGGGCCTATTGGTTGAGCTTGGTTTGGCTGTCTAGAGCCTCCTTTTGGATTGTTGTCCTGTGAGTGGTAGGGCATCATTCTGTAGGATGGTGTCGAGGCTTGCATTGCTACTGAAAACTTCTTCAAATAATTCTCCCACACCTCCTTTAGATATTCAATGGCTTGCCCTTCCCACTGCTCCATCTTTTCATCTTCCAGCTCATATACTTTGGAAATTCATCAGCGTCCAAGATAGCCAACCTTGCCTCTACCTTGACCAGGTCTACTCTATCTCTATCAGTCCTAGCCTACACTTCTTTAATGATTCTGATGTGCTCTTCTCTTATTAAGGCAACTTGGCCTTCTATCTTGTAGCCTAGCTCTCCCTGGCCCTGTCCAAGTCCCCGCGTGCTACATAACATCGTGCTCCCTTCTTACCATGGCCCCTTTCATTCTTTCCATTTCCTCCTTAAATTCTTTGTTGGCCTTCTGGAGTTCCATCTCTCCTAGATGGGTCCGCCTCCATTCTCCTTCTGTGCAGCTCTTCATGCAGGGGTTCTTGTTAACTTTTCACCATCTTAATGATGGCATCCTTTTCCTTTACTGTAGCCTACAATTTTGTCAACTCCTTCAAGCCATCCATTATGCATCTCTGCAGATAGTTAAGGGCCCCCTGCACCCAGTCCGTGTCTATGTTATTTGGAAAGCTCACAGCACTGGTAGCATGGATGTCTAGCTGCACTTGCTTCAAGTTCTTGTTAGTTCCTCCTACTACCTGTTTCTCCAGATGGTGTGCCAAGATGGACTTACCAATGTCGGCCAAGTCCTTCTTTAGTTGTTTGCTCTGCTGTTTTTTTCGGCCACCCCATTACTCCCCTCCTTGGTCATCTTTCCTTTCTTGCTGGACTTCCTCTCGCCAACTCTGAGATTCTCTTTTTTCCTGACATAGCCTGCTCCTTTCCTTTTCCGTAAGCTTAGCCCTAGGGCTTCTCAGCTTCTTCCTCTCTAGGCTTTGCCTCTTCTTTTTGTTTTTCCATTGCTTTTTTGTCCTCCTCCTTCTTTCCGGCTCCTGATTGCCCCTTGAACAAAGCTGTCAAGTAAGGGCCAATCTTAGTTCTGGTGTTTGGGCTATTGATCTTTCCAATCTGATCTTTCAAATTATTGTATAATACTTTGGCCTATGCCGCTTCTTCCGCCTTCACCATTCTATAGGCTTTCCTTGACATGCAATATGGCTTGTGGGTGAGATTTATCATCTTCACACGAAGTGTATCTACTCCTGTTACTCCTCATTTACAGTGCTTTGTTATTTTGAATTCCTTGGCCTTCCTCTCCAATGAGCTGAACTCCTTTATCAGATCATCATCCTCAGGTAGCTTGACCTAATCCTCCCCTTCAGCTACAATTTGAACACCCCAACTACGTAAAGGGGGTCAAATGTTCTCTTGGCACCTAATGGGAGCGTTATGATGTTGGATTTCTACAACTTCTCCAACCCCTCGATGGCCTTAAAGTTTGTTGAGATGTTAAGCTCAACATGAGCATACACTTATGATATTCCTGGGTTATCGTTTTCACCGGCGTGTTTGGTAGGATGTTGACATGATAGATCTTTGCCAGTGATTCTACACAGCTGGACTACACCAGCTACTAGTCCACCACTGAGTTATGGCATACTTATCTTGCCAGCTCAATCACTTAGTGTGTTCACATTATGGACGGCATGCATATAGTACTTTAGTAATTATGTTGTATTTCTCTTATCTCTTTAGTAGAACTCTTTTGTTGAAAAGAAGAAAAAGAACATTTTTTCAACCTCTCATCTTGTGTGTTCTCTTCTAGTGTTTGTGTGAGTGTGTGTGCTTGAAAGATCTCAAGCTCTCTTCCTCCCTGCATATTTTCATGGTATCAGAGCCTAGTTCATGCTAAGAAGCTGAGTGGCAAGCAAGAGAAGCACATGAAGCGATACGAGGGTAAAAACTTCACCTACTCTTCCTCCTTTGTGTTGGCTATTACTACTCCCTTGTCGGGAGCTCTTCGAGAGCACCGACAACAAACTCCAATTGAGATGTTGTTTTTGCGGGAGCGGAGCTGCAAGGAAACTATGGAGTCCTTTGGACAAAGTTTTTGTGGCCAAAAATGGGTTCAGGCATGTCTTGATCTTCGTTTTTCAGTTAGCAGGCGTTCATGTGCACTGCGAGTAAGTTTTGATTCTCTACAGAATTCTATTTTTGGAACTACAAGAAGGGCATTTGGTTGTGTAGACATTGTGTGTAATACAAAGAGGTCTTACAGGTGCTATTGGGTGTATGTATACAAATTGAGGTCACTACTTGTAACAGTTTGGGTATAATATAGTACCGCTCTCTGAAGGGAATACAACAGTTTGTGGTGCAGGTCAAATAACAGTGCTGTTTTTTGTGAGTTTGTGTTGCAGATGAAAGAAAGTAACAGG
The DNA here is from genome assembly GCF_041138505.1 of Cibotium barometz. Taxonomy (NCBI): domain Eukaryota; kingdom Viridiplantae; phylum Streptophyta; class Polypodiopsida; order Cyatheales; family Cibotiaceae; genus Cibotium; species Cibotium barometz. The sequence continues at coordinate 38,621,555 of NC_141066.1, forward strand.
GGTGGGTTAGTCCCTCACCAAGGGAGTGGCTCATGAAGGAGTCACCACTTAGCATCTCACGGGAGAAGCTCACCATTGATTCTTGGAATAGATAACATTATCATGAATGAGCCATAATCCCATTTACATTGGTATTTATACTCCACCCAAGAGTTCACACCTACTTACTAGTTGTCCATGGCCTTGGGCCCATAATGCTTTCTTACAAACCATCCCTTCCCCAATGGTTTCGTCCTCGAAACCTCAAATGAATACCCCAAATTCGGAGAAGAATGTTCCATTTGGCTGAATTTACACCAACCCATATTGCTCTATCAATGCTTCATATCCCTCCAATGCTGAAATAGGTTGCCATGAAGCTTCTTCCTTAGGTAAACCCTTCCATTGAACAAGATACTCCACCAAGGTACGAGTGCGAAGTACCTTTTTCCTTGTACCCAAGATAGCTTCTGGAATGTATTCAATCATTCCCTCTTCATTCATTGGAGGTAACTCATCAACCATTTGATCGATCATACCCACATATCCTTTCAAGTGAGAGACATGAAACACATCATGAATCTTTGTTGTAGATGGAAGTAAGAGTTGATATGCAACCTCCCCAACTCTTCGTATCACTTGATAAGGACCATAATAGCGATGAGCTAGTTTGGTGTTTGTGCTTCCCTTCAAAGACGCATATCTTGACTTTGGTATTCTCAAAAGAACCCAATCTCCCAGTTTGAATTCCAATGGTCTTCGATGAACATTGGCATATTGTCTCATTTTCTCTTGTGCAACCTTCAAATTACTTTTGCATTGTTGCAACAAAGCTTGCATCCTTTCAGCTTCCTCCTTGGCATTATGGTTAGAAGTCTCATATGTACCCACCAACATAGGCAAATTGACCTTGTAACCATATAAAGCCTCAAAGGGTGACATGCCAATGCTCACATGATATGTTGAGTTGTAAGCAAACTCAGCCAAAGGTAACCAATCATCCCATGTGCTTTGAGTATCATGACAATAGTGGCGTAGATATGTTTCCACCCATTTGTTTACTCTTTCTGTTTGACCATCGGTTTCGGGATGATAGGCGGTGCTTGGAGTAAGCTTGGTTCCCATATATTCAAACAATGTTCTCCAAAAAGTGCTCATGAATTTGACATCGCGATCACTCACAATTTGTGACGGCATACCATGCAACTTGAAAACCCCATCAACAAATTGCTTGGCAACATTTTGGGCTGAATATGTGACCTTGGAAGGAATGAAATGGGCCACTTTGGTCAATCTATCCACCACAACATACAAGCTGTCCCACCCTTTCTTTGTGCGCGGAAGGTTAGTAATGAAATCCATTGATATATGACTCCATTTGCCTTCGGGAATGGGCAATGGCTGAAGCAAACCTCCCGGTTTATGTGTAGGATCCTTGTTCAATTGACATGACCGGCACCCACTTACATAAGCATGAATGCTCTTCCACATCCCCTTCCAAAAGAAACTTTTCCTTATTGCATCAAAGGTTTTGTAGACACCCAAATGACCAGCTATAGGAGTACAATGCATCTCTTCCATGATCTTCTTGATAAATGATGAAGTAGGAACCAAGTAGACTTTTCCTTTGTAGTAGAGGAGACCATTTTTCAGCTCATAATGGGGTAACTCTTCACATACATCTTGCTGTAATTTCTGCACTATTTGTGAGGTTTCTTCATCAAACAAGTACTCTTCTTGTATCTCCATGATCCAATCTTTATGCACCTCAGAAATAGCATACAATGAGCAGGCCCACATACGAGACAAGGAATCGGCAACCACATTTTCTTTGCCCTTTGTGTATGTGATTTCAAAATCATAGTTTTGTAGTGTTGCTACCCACCTTCTTTGCTTAGGAGACAAATTGGGTTGTGTGAGGAAATACTTCAGCACCCTATGATCACTTCTCACATAAAAATGACTCCCATATAAGTAATGGTGCCATTTCTTGATAGCATGGAGTATAGCAATCATCTCTTGCTCATACACATGGAGTTCTCTTTCTTTGTCATTCAGCTTTCTACTTTCATAAGCAATGACTCCATGGTCTTGGTAAAGTACCGCACCAATCCCTCTTCCACTTGCATCCGCCCTTATTGTGAAAGGTTTGGTGAAGTCTGGACATACCAAAATAGGTGCTGATGTGAGCATCTTCTTCATATCTTCAAAGCTTTTGTTGGCAATGGCATCCCAAAAGAAGGTTTCCTTCTTCAATTTATCCGTCATTGGGGCTGCAATTTCTGCATAGTGGGCAATAAAGCGCCTATAGAATGAAGATAACCCCAAAAATCCCCTCAATTGAGTAGTGTTTGAAGGAACCGGCCAATTCCTAATACATTCCACTTTCTTTGGATCCACACAAATGCCATCCTTGCTCACAATGTGACCCAAATATTCCACCTCATGTGCCATGAAGGTACATTTTGTCTCCTTAACATACAACTTGTTTTGCCTCAAGACCTCCAAAACCTCTTTCACGTGCTTCAAATGCACTTCCTCATCTTTGCTATAGATAAGTATGTCGTCGAAAAAGACCAATACAAACTTATAGAGGAAAGGTTGAAGCACTTTGTTCATCAATGCTTGAAAAGTTGCCGGTGCATTGCATAATCCAAACGGCATAACCATGAATTGGTAAAGACCCCTTTCTGTACGAAATGCTGTTTTGAACTCATCACCACTTTTCATCCTTATTTGATGGTATCCGGAACGCAAATCAATTTTTGAAAAGCATGTGGCACCCTTCAACTCATCCAAAAGATCATCCACCCTTGGTATTGGAAATCGATTTTTGATGGTGATCTTATTCAAATCACGGTAATCAATGCACATGCGAAAAGTACCATCCTTTTTCTTCACAAGTAGCACCGGAGAAGCAAAAGGAGATTGACTTGGTTCAACCCATCCCATGTCAATGAGTTCTTTTACTTGCTTTGCCACCTCTTCCTTTTCAACCTTTGACAAACGATAGGGAGGCTTGTTGATTGGTTTGGCATTTGGTTCCAAATCAATAGCATGATCAACACTCCTCTTTGGCGGCATTGATTTTGGCATGGTAAACACATCTTCATAATCCTTGAGTAGCTTAACCATGTCCACATGTTCGATGCAATCCTTTTTGTTATTATCTTCCTCTTTGCAAAGCTGTAGTACATAAACATAGCCCTCTTTCTTGAACTCTTTCTTCATTTGAGTAGCATTGATCATGAAGAGCTTGGACCCTTGCATTCCATTCAATTTAATAACCCTTCCATGATGCACAAAACTCATGAAACTTTTCTGTAAGTTCATGGTAAAAGAGTTCAAAGTGGACATCCAATCACATCCAAGTACTATGTCAATTGGTCCCAACTCAATCACCAAAAGATCAACTTTGCAAGAGTAGTTCTTGGACAACTCCAATTCTGTACTTTGACACTTCATATTGCAACTCATTGAATCACCATTGGCCACTTGCACCATGTGCTTGTTTGGTAAAGAAGTTGGTTGCATTTTGAGAGTGTTCAAAGACCTTTTATTGACAAAACTATGCGTGCTTCCAGTATCAATGAGTGCATATGCTGTTCTCCCATTCACCTTGATCTTCAATCTCAATGTGTTGGCACCCTTACTTCCCGCATAAGCATCATGAGAGATTGTACACAAGGTAGTATGTGCACTATTGTCTTCGTCCCACACGCATAGAGGCATCCCATCATCCATTTTGTCATGAGCAAACTTTAGTTTCCCACCCGGATCAAAAGGAAACTCGGGATTTTCTTCATCAAAACCATCATCATGAGAACCTCCACCCTCATGAGGATCTCCCCATCCTAAGGCATCATTGCATTCAAGGAATTCCTCCTCCTCATGATTAGCATTGTCCTCAGTGATAATGTAGCTTATGGACATATCCTTGGATTTGCATACTTTGAAGTGATCCTTGTTCCATTTTTCTCCACATTTGAAACATAGACCTTTGAGCCTCATTTCATGCAAACGGTCCTCCTTGATAACCTTGCTTTTTGAACCCCCATTTGCTGGCTTGGACTCATTGTATGTAGCTTTGTTGGACATAAATGGTGGTTTAAATGGAAGTCTATTAGACCCTCTACCATACACGGTAGGAAACCTTGGAAGGTTAGGCCTTGCATTTGCATTTGCATGAGAACTCAAATCCGTTCTTGTAACCACTTCTCCCTTGGTGTTGCCTTTGTTAGCCCACTTTGACATATATTTTTCCTCATGAATTTCTGCAAGCATCATTGCTTTCTTCAAAGTTGCGGGCTCTTGAGCTTTGACATCACCACCAATAGGAGTCTTCAAACCCCTTATATACTTGACGACTAGATAATGCTCATCAAAATCATCCAAGTATAATAGAAGTTTTAGAAACTTTTGAGAATAGGCCTTCACCGTTGTGACTTGTTCAATCTTGTCCCATTCTACAATGTGGTTATCCCTTTGCATTCGAGAAGTAAACTCCTCTGCCATGTCATTCTTGAATGCTTCCCAAGTAGAAATAACATAACCATGTGATTGCTTCCTTCTCCACCAAGTATGAGCAAAGCCTTCCAAATGCAATGAAGCAAAGTAAACCTTTGACATTTCACTTCTCGGGCTGATCTCGAAGTAGAGGTCCATTTTGTTTGCCCATTCTTCAAAGTCTTCGATAGAGTTTGACTCTCCCTTGAACTTTGTGAATGTGATTTTGTCCTTCACGGTCTTATCCATGTCATTCTGCATTCTTGGCCCTCTTTGCCGTGTTCTAGGATCATCAAATCCTCTTCCTTCACCCAAGTGTCTTTGCATTTGCTCATCTTCCCAATCCCAATCACATGCATCCTTTAGCCCTCTGTGCTCATAACTTCTTCTGGCATCCTGCATAAAGGACGTAGCTTTTGGAACATTGGCATTTGACTTCTCATGATAAGCATCACCCATAGGCCTTTTTCCTTTATCCACTTGAGACGAGTGTGACATCATCTGTCTCCCATGGTTTACCTCATGCATAGGCGGCAATCTTTCATGTCGGAACTCATGGTGTGCACTATCCATTACATTGTCATCCACTTCTTGATTAGACTTGGAAGAAGCCAACCCACTGATAGCATTACCCAAGTCTCTAAATCCCGTCTGCATCATATCACCAAGATAGTGTTGGCGCTTGTCAAAGCGTTCCATGAGTTGCTCACCAAACTGTTGTTGCCGACTAGCTAGGTTACCTTCAACCCGTTGGAACATACTCTCCATGGCTTTAAGCATCATGTCCATCGTGATCGGAGTAGTCCCCACCATGGGTTGAGAAGTCTCCAATGGCTGTGAATCACTAGTGGCATTTGAAGTCGAATCCTCCCCAACTCTTGTAGAAGATCCACTAGCCATTAATGGTTCGGGTTGCTTAGCATCTTGCTCACTCCGAACTCCTTTGTTTTGTCCCCCTCTAGTCATTTCCATGCATGAAATTTGGTCCCACTTGCAAACTAGCTCACTGTTTTGCTCCAAAATGTGACCAAATCACCAAATATGCCAAAACTCTTTGGAGACAAGTCCGATTTTGCTTCTCTTTGGCTCGATAGATCCGTAATGATAAGATCTTGGAGCTGAATGCCTGGGGCAAGAAAAATCTGGTGTGCAAGTACTCTCTGTTTTAGGGTTTGCGATAGAGGCCCAACTTTTAGTTCACTATCCAAACGATATCAGATTTTGATGATCTTTATATCGTTGGAAAGCTCTCGATGAGACTAATAAGGATCCCCAAAAACAGATTTGAAAAAGTCAACTGCCTTTGACCAGTCAACTGTCCCGGCTGAAAGTCAAACTTTGACTTTGACCGCTCCAAACTTCTCCGATTTCAGAGATCTTCGGCTTGTTAGAAAGGTCTTGATGTGTAGATTAAGAATCATCAAGGACAGATTTGGAATAATCTTTGTAAACCCTAAAATTTAGGGTTCTGCCCTGACTGCAACTAGGCAAGTTTTTGCAAAAATTTTGCCATAACTTCCCCGCTTTTGCTTGCAAATCTCAATCTACCCATGCATTTGTATCATCATTAACCACTTGACCATTGCAAGGTATCAATCCACAAAGCATTTTGACCATTGCAAGGCATCAACCACAAAGCATTTTTGCATGCAAATCCATATGGCATCACCCCTTTGTCATGATGCAACTTGAGTCGATGTAGAGGTTTGTTGCTTTGCTTTGCTTTGCTTTGGCTCAAGTATGGCTTTGATGTCGATGAAGCGCGTTGATGCTTGCCGATCTCCCGGCCAAGCACTTCTCACCCCTTCACCAAGTTTTCCTCCAAGGTGAAGGTTGAGGCCATGTCTTCACCACCAATGTACCTAATCCTCCACCATACCGCTTTTCCAAGGCAATCACGGCATGGTAGATTCATGACATGCTCCCCTTGGCCTCTCCAACCCATGCCAAGGTACCCTCACACATTGCTAGATTCACTAGGAAATGAAAGTGAATGCAATGGTGAGTGTATGTGATTGGAATTCACAAATGGGATGAGGGTAAGATCACTTACATGTGTAAGCATGACTCATGCTTTTATCATTTTACAAATCATAATGGCATCATGACCATGCCCTTTCATAGCTCCATTACAATCCCATCATCAACAACATCCAACAACATCCAAGTGTCACAAAGCGGTGATCTCGGGTCGCGTTCTGGGCACGAGTTCCCGCTCGGGACTAGAAAATCCAGTACAAAAGTGAAAACAGAAAGCACTTGCTGAATGCTGCACCTCAAGACCTATAGCTCGTCTCGAAGAGGACGACGAGCCGGTCGTTTTGAGTACTAGAACTCTAAAAACGGAGTTCGTATGAGAGAGTTATGACCAAAAACGTGCAACCGGCAATGGAAAACGGTCACCAAAAAGCAGACTTCCAACCCAAAACATTTTATTCAATCCCCCAAATGTGCCCAAAGCTATGCTCACTTATGCCAATATGCAAGGCATAGCATTGAATGGCTATGTGTAGCATTCAAGCATTCATAATGCATAAAGAGCAGCATGAATGGCCATGATTAAAGTCCAATTTCTGAAAATGGGGGTTTTATGTGTAATAAAACCCTAATTCACTCCATAGCTTGAAAGAATGCTTCAAAATTGTAAGGAAGTGATGGAGCAACTCACCAATGTCACCCGGGAAGCCTTAATGCTTGAATTTGTTGAAGGAGATGAAGATTTGGGTCACTTTGGTGAAAAACGTGGGCAGCTTTGGTAGTGATTTTCAGCCACATTGGGAGCCCCATTGCTCATGGAAAATAGGTGAAATACTTCATAAAACATTGCTAGATACATGAGAGACTCAATGCCCTTTGCTCATGTTGAGATTCCATGGCTAGGGTTTGCAAGAAAGCTCCCAAACAAAAAACGTTTTTGATTAACAACTGCTAATCAAGATTAGAAATTTTCCCCAATTTGGTCCACTCATTCTAAAAAAAATAGGTCCATGTGCTCAGATTTGAACCACAAACTCTACCTTAGCCATATCCCCTTCCCCCATGAATCAAATGAAGCAGAAATCTCACGAAATGAGAAGAAGAAAAGAAAATTAAAAATCATGGATCAAAAGCCATGCTCTGATACCAATGAAAGAAAGTAACAGGGGTGGGTTAGTCCCTCACCAAGGGAGTGGCTCATGAAGGAGTCACCACTTAGCATCTCACGGGAGAAGCTCACCATTGATTCTTGGAATAGATAACATTATCATGAATGAGCCATAATCCCATTTACATTGGTATTTATACTCCACCCAAGAGTTCACACCTACTTACTAGTTGTCCATGGCCTTGGGCCCATAATGCTTTCTTACAGCAGAGAAGATGTCAAATGATGGAATTAACTAGATTGTTGCAAAGAAGCTTGACAATAACAACTTTCATGCTTGGAGGTTTAGATTAACAAATTTTATGTTAGTAAAAGGCTATTGAGACTACAATGAAGATGAACATGAGGAGGCACTAGAGATACCTGTTACATACTTAAAAGAATACATGGATTGGAGCCCAAGGAGCAAGGAAAGTCATATATTGGCTTTCTATTAGCATACAAGAATACATAGGTATATATAGGATGCCAAGTCACCCAAGGAGGCATGGGACACCTTGGTATGAAATTGTATGCAACTAAACACCAAGGCACGAAAGATTCAGTTGAAGAATGAGCTTCATGGAGAAGAAAAACATGTCTGTGAATCATTATGCTTTGAAGATCAAGGACATTGTGGAATGATCTATTTGTGTTTCTATTATTGATGATGATAAGGTAGAATTATGTCTATGTGGTTTGGGGCCACAATACAAGGCGTTCAAGAAGTCCATTCAAACTTGGGATCTAACATTCCCAACTTTATAGATTTGGTGTCAATGCTCATCATTGAAGAAAAAAGTTTGGGTGAAGCCCAATCTTCATAAAATAAAGGCAGTTCGGAACAACAGGCCTTCTACACAAGTGCAGGTAGAGGAATCATTGAAGAAAAGAGTTTTGTGAAGACCAAACTTAAAAAAACAGAGGTAGTTTGGTATGTTTGATAGTTATGTTCAATTAAAAGAAAGGTATGTTTGATAGTCATGTTCAATTAAAAGAAAAGTATGTTTGATAGTCATGCTCCCTTTATTAATCTTTCTATTAGAAATAATCCAAGCTCATAAACCATTCATTAATTTAGTCTATATAACAGCTCGAGTGAAAGAGAGAATCATGGTGGTATGTTTGATAGTTACATTCAATTAAAAGAATATCTATTATTTCATGTGGTTTAGTTGATTGAACTTTTATTTTCTATTTTCTGTTGTGTCTTGAGATGATGATGCACATTGTTGTGTGTATTTTATATTGCTTTTTTTGTTGACTGATAAAGTAGCTTAAATAAGAGTATGTTATTCTAAAAATGATTGTTTTTTCTTAAATGTTAAATCGAATCCAAAGGGCTCACTTTTTGGAGGATCTTTCAACAATGAAAGTTCCTTAACATAATTTTCTATTAGACACAAAACTTATGTAGGTATGTGTTGATGGGGTAAGTCATTAAAGAGTGTGTTACTATTGTTATGTTAATTTGATCTTACAATGGCTATGTGTAACAAATGTGGGTTTAGAGTTCATTATTTTGAACATAAATACTAAGCACTCTTGATGGAAAAGAAAAGTTGGAATATAAGTACGTGCTTGTCAAAATCTTAAGAATTGATTGGATTCATGTTTTGATTCAAAAGATATGTTGGCTTGTGATTTGTTTGAATGTTGATTCTTTTTCTTCTTGAGTATTGAAAGTAGCTTTTATTTGTTCTTTTAGTTATGATGGTTATAGACTTTATGACTTTTATGTTTTCTTTCTTATGTATTATGACTAATCCATCTCAAGAGTACAAGAAAGGAGTTTTATGTTTTCTTTCTTATGTATTAGGATTAATCCATCTCAAGAGTACAAGAAAGGAGTTTTATGTTCTCTTTCTTATATATTAGGACTTATCCATCTCAAGAGTAAAAGAAACAATTCTATTTAGTTATAGTTGATCTAGAAGATATGTGATGTTAGATGATTTTTTTAAAAATTTCAAGATATTTGAAGTTTCTTTTTTCCTTTTAGTGTCGCAACCAAATGGTTATATATTTTGAAAAATATGATTTTTTATCTATTTTGAGAGGATGATTAAGTGCATTTTTGTTAGATTTGCTACATATTTCTTTTTTAATAAGATGTAAATAAGATAGAGATAAGGAGTTGCCATTTGTGGGAGGCTTAAGCATTGTTGAAATATGCCTTGTCTTATTACTATGCTTTATGTGAGAGATACTTATGGTTTTGGTAGTATTAATCTTTCATAAAATTTTGCAAGACTACATGTAGCTATGACAACTATTCTATGGCAATATCAACCCTTGATATCTATTTGCATCATAGATAAAGAAGCTCAATAAAAAAAATGCTATGTTCTTTATTTTCTTCCATCAGTTGGTATAATAGATGAAGTTTGATTAGTTTATTTATAAAAAGTTAGGGCAACAAAGAACTTACGATGTAATACTGTCATAAACACTTGGCATGCAGATCCAAATTTGGGGATAAGAAATGTACTTGTAATTGTTTCCCCACAAAAATGGTAGCAATTGTTCTAGCTAGAAGTCTTGCATTTGGGGTCTAAGTAGGCTCCAAATGCCATGGCATGTGCTATCTTTTTTCTTTTAGAAAGAATTCAGATGTGCACCCCACATCTCTCCCCTCTCCAAAAAAACAAAACCCGCAGGTTAAAGTTTTATTGCAATCCTTTAAACAAAAAAAACCTACATGCCTACTTGATAACATATTTAGAGTAATGATGCTACAACATTGTATCAAACTTATCCTTTTTGTTTTGACATCATTTTTGCTAATGTTTAAACTTTTTACAACTATTGATAATGGTACATACTAAAGCAACCAAATTTATGCACTTTAGATAAATAAGTCATTTCCTAGGTTTCACATGTTGTAAGATGTTTGAAATTTAACTTTTCCAAATATAACTTAATATTTGTTAGAATATAAATTATGTTCTAAGTTTTAAATATTATAAAGTTTTAAAATTTTAAATACTCTAAGAGCCTTGTTTGATGTTTTAGCTCGAATTTGGGTACAAATTTGAATATAAGAAAGTTATGACATGATGTTCCCTAACCAAAGGCTAGCATCTGGAAGGTTTATTTTTTAAAAAAAGTAGCTCCCAAATGGCAATCTCGACTAAGGACCCTATTAGCTGTAAGATCTTTGAAATTTAATGTTATACTACGCAATCCAATTATGTAATTGGTTATCGAGAGAATTCAAGAAGTAATAAGGTCTTGTGAATGGAGATGTTATGTTTCAATGACATTGAAGAGATGTTATATTTATCCTTTATAGTATCAACATAGATTTGGTAGATGTTATATTTTAACTTTTCAATTTGGTAAATGTCACACTTTAACTTTTTGTTTGATTCTTTCATAATGTAAGCGTAGAGAGAATAACTTAAACCTACCTGATTTCATAGACATTGATAAGATGGTACCAATTGTTTATAAATTCCTCTACACAAATTTCATTGATGATATGTTTTTGTTTTCCTTTGTGATGAGACCACAAGACTTGTGTGGACTTCAAGGATTATGGTCAAAACATTACTTTGTAAATTTGTGTTGTCTTTTTACACAATCCGAATATGTAAATGTTGTAATGACATTGAAGAGATGTTATGTTTTGTTTTCTATTAAAAGCCTACTAGCATGTGACCACATCTACCATGTTATAATTCTATCTATTAGGAGTGAGAGAGAGACAATTTAGTTTGATAAGCAAAGCTAGGGGAGGGGAAGGCTTAAAAATGGTGTTATTTTGGGTGGAATATAGTTCCTTTGGCATAACTATATCAAGTCCAAATGTAAGCTAGAAAGGTGTGTTAATAACCACTTTATAGGTTATGCATAGGGAAATTTTTGCTCCTAATCGTTTATTTCAGCCTCTACCATTTTGGTTAGGATGGCACAAAGGATCTTATTATGCTCTCATCTCTTGTGGATAGTATGGGGTTGACTTCATATGCATCGTAAGGAATTATTTTGCAAGAATTTCACATTCTCATTCATGAAATGTGTTCCTTGATCATTTACTATTTCTAGTGGGGTAATTAAAGCATGTAAACACATTCTTACAAAGAAATTAAAGGATCCATATTTTCTAGGTAGCCCTAATTCATTTGGTAAAGTATGGTGGCTCTACCAAGATGTGGCTACTAGGATATAATGTGGTGTGGTAAGGCTAATTGGACCAATAAAATTGAACCAATTGGCTCTACTAGGATGTGGCTACTATATAACATGGCGTGGCTAGGATAATTGGACCAATAAAATTGATGCCCCACTTCATAAAGAGTTGAAGTGTTATCATAGGGGGTGAGGGGTATTTTCTTAGACCATGGTAAACCTTTAGCATTTGTCATATTGCTTAAAAATTTATACTATGTATATAACTTGAAAACCTTTAAAAGCTATGGTGTGAATTGCGAAGTGTCCTCTAGTAGTGCTTAAAATTTATATTGTGTCTATAACTTGAAGAACTTTAAAAGCTATGGTGTAAACTATGAAGTGTCCCCTAGCAATGTAAGAGTGGGCTTTCTCATCAAGAACAAAAATGAATTCATCTTCATTAATGTATGGTGTAAACTACAAAGTGTCCTCTAGCAAATGAACTTTCAAAGCTATGGCGTAAACTGTGAAGTGTCCTCTAGCAATGCCAGAGTAGGCTTGCTCATCAAGAACGATAATGAATTCATCGTCATTGATGCATTTTGTCACAATATATATGAGCATTTCTTATAAAGTACTCTCACTATATTGGTATGCTAATAGGGGGTAACTTTCTTTATAAGGCATCTAGCTTTATCCTTTTTGATGGGGAGATCCCATGGTCGACCACGTAGTAATAAGCAATGTCTTTTTTCCATTCTGATACACGATCTAGGTGAAATAAGGGGGCATCTGGGGAAGAAAATCTTTCATTTCTAAGGGAGGTTATCATTTTGAAACTCTAAAAAGATGGTAAGCATGAACATGCATTGACCCTTTTAACACTATGTTTGAGATAAATCTTTCATTTCTAAGGGAGGTTCTCCTTTTGAAATTCGGAAAGGATGGTAAGAATGAACATGCAGTGACCCTTTTTACACTATGATTGAGAGAAATCAAGCTCGAATAAGAAACCATTTAGTGATTCACATTATTATTTAAAATACAAATCAAGATATAATTTGTATATTTCTTAACTACATATGCCATACTCAATCCTTCTCTCTCAATAATGGTGTAATTATGCTCAACATCATTTATCAAAGCTCACAAGGAAGTCTGTGTTATTCTCCCCTATTTGTGCTAGCTCATGTTATTCTAATAGGAAAAGCTAAAGTGTCACTTGACCACATCCCATCTTGGTGATCTAAGAATAGGTATCCTTGCTAAGTCCTTCTAGAGTTTGTTGTATGCTCATTAGCATTTTTTAGTCTATTTAAATATAGTTAGTAGCTTGTATAAAGGTTTAGCATATATGGTATATATTAAGATGGATCTCAAAGATGAATCTCCTCTATAGTACCCTATGCATGACCCATTAATCTCTATATACACATCTGTTTTCTTTATTGTACTACTTCTTCGTTATATGCTGTTAATCACTTTGATCAACATGACTTTGCCTCGTCCTAAATTTTGTAAGGTATTGCACCATATTTTGTAAGGCATAGCACCATATTTAAGAAACCCTAGATGGTGTTGGAAGATATAAAATGGTCTTATCCATGAGCTTAATGTGAAATAGGAAAAGTCAACGACTTCATTGGCATAATTGTTCTAGGCTAGAATAGTCTCCATGGACTATTTTTAGTCATGGAGGCCAAGTGTGGACATTAGCCACTTATTATAGATAAGCAATTTTAACATACTAGTGCTATGAACATTGATGACCCATTTGGGTGATAGCTTTTGCAGTTATGCCATTGATATGGTTGGTGAGATTATGGGTGATATGTTGCCAGTAGTTTAGAGGCTATGCAATAGCCATTTTGGTTTATGAGTTATGGTATAGTTATAGCACAAGATCATGTAGTAGTTGGGTTCACACTATGGACTAAACTTTGTAAGTTATAGTAGGAGAGTACTTTCCCATATAGTATGTAGATTAAATTTAAATGTTGTTTCTCCAAGTCTTGTGTAGGCAATCATCACCACCGGTTTCCCTCGCCATGGAAGAGCAGAGAGTTGGAGAGCTTGAGACACATAGATATGTATGTAAATATGTATGTATGTGTATGTATGTATGTACATGTATGTGTGTGTGTGTGTGTGCGCACGCGCGCACGCATGTGTGTGTGAGAGAGAGAGAAATAATAAAGTTTATTAACGTTTGCAAACATCCAAAATTAGCTATGAGACCAAAAAGCATGTACGCAAAGATCATTTAAGTCTTACATAGGAGATCTCTCTTCCATACAATAAGAAAACACTGAACTAAACCAAAAAAGAGGCTAAGAGTCCTAGGATTCATACACTAAGCCATGCCAAATGATGCCATATCTACAATAGTAGGAGATGTGTTCCCCACAACTAGAAATTAGGAAATTGATGTTTGGGTCAAAAAGCTTCGATGAGGGCTTTCACATCACAAAAAATGGCCCATTTATCTTCTTGGCTACCCAAACTTTTACAAAAGGCGATGGTTATGTGATTTCCAGTTTTGTTTGTTAAAATGTTATTATGGAACATTTGGTTCCATAATAACATTTGGTTCCACTTAAATGTTGGGGTAATTGTCGAGGGTATGGAAATCTTTGTACTCTTAATCTTTGATACTAGAATGTTCCAGTTAAATGTTGGGGTAATTGTCGAGGTATGCAAATCTTTGTACTCTTAGTGTTTGATAGCTCACCCAGTTGGATTTTGAAGGCAAGTGCACCTTGAATTGGGTTGTGATTGCCCTTCCACTCCCTTTAAAAGAGAGTGACAAAATTGTCGAGGGTATGCAAATCTTTGTACTCTTAATCTTTGATAGCTCACCAATTTGGATTTTGAAGGCGTGCATATTGAGATTTTTTACTTCTTCAATTGGGTTGTGAATACCCTTCCACTCCCTTTAATTTGGATTTTGAAGGCGAGTGCATTTTGACATTTTTTGCTTCTTCAATTAGGTTGTGATTCCACTCCCTTTAAGAGAGAGAGAGAGAGAGAGAGAGAGAGAGAGAGAGAGAGAGAGAGAGAGTGGTATAAAGAAAGAAAGGATGTGTTTCCATGGTTTTAACAAGTGGTTGGTCCCACCGATGGGGTGAAAATAAAAAAAAATATAAACAAGAGAAAAAGATGCATTTCACTTTGTAGAGTGTGCAGAACAAATGAGAAAATCCCAGGTCATTACTGAAAAGGGATGTGCACTATGCAGACATAACATTGTAGGGCCACTAGTAGTGGTTTTAAAAACATTTGAGAAGAGCTCCTAAAGGACACCACTTCAATGTCATCACAACTACCAACAAGCTATGCAAGTGGCATGTAGAGTGGGGGAACTAGGGCTGAAATTTGAAAGCCTACCCTAATCTTCAATGTGAAAGCTATAAACTAGGTTGTCCTTCAAAATATATATGTTTATGTGTAAAATTTACAGAAATTTTCAAAATAGTGGCCTTCTTTTACCACCCTATTTTGTAAGAGGCCTTTTCTAGAAGGTCTGAAGGGCTTTGATGCCCTTCGAAGAAGGCTTCAAATTTAAGCACTGGGAGAACCCCCTTTTTCATGCTCTTGTAGCATGCATTCTAAAAATACTATTTCTGACACTTGACATGTCAACAATAGCATGCAAAGTAGTTGGCTGATGTGGCGTTGGTCTACTAGCCATGATGGGTGAGAAAGGATGCTATGCAATTTCTTATTCTTGTACGTCCAAGTACTCATCCATGACTTTTGGAATAGCTCATGTGCCACATGAAAAAGAATAGAGCAGGTCTAGATTGTTTTGCTTTGTGTGTGTGTGTGTGTGAGAGAGAGAGAGAGAGAGAGAGAGAGAGATGCTTTGTGTGTGTGTGTGTGTGTGTGTGTGAGAGAGAGAGAGAGAGAGAGAGAGAGAGATGCTTTGGATATTTTGTAATCAAATCGAAACCTTCTTGCTTACATACATCATGTTGTGTGTGTGTGTGTGTGTGTGAGTGAGAGAGAGAGAGAGAGAGAGATGCTTTGGATATTTTGTAATCAAATCGAAACCTTCTTGCTTACATACATCATGTTGAATCATTCTCCGTGAAGGAGCGAGTTAGACCTTGAAGGCGGGCTTGAAAAGCTGGATGTCAAAACGGAAGGTGATGGGATTGAGGTGGGTGACGACAGCGGAGCCGCTAGTGGAGCGGAAGCTGCCGGAGGTTCCGGTGAGCGCGTATTCTTTGCTGGCCGGGGACTCGCGGCCCTGGAAGAGGATGGAGCCATGAAGGTCGCCGCCACCGCTGCCGTTCAGCGTGATGGTGAAGTATTCGAGGGCGGAGGAGCTGTCGAAGGAGTCGCTGATGAGCACGCCCTGCAGCCGGCCAACCTCCTTGGATTCTGAGGTGTTGCCCTCCCTCACCGCCCTGTCGAAGCCCACTATGTGGCCGAAGGGGATCACTGCCAGGCTCTCCAAAGGACCGCCCACGAACATTTTCATATGCTCTCGATCCGTCGTGTACAGAGTCAAGTTTGCGAAGGGGCGCGGTCGAGAGAAGAAGAGTTGTGGGTAGATCAAGGCCAGCATCAGAAAGAGAATTACATGCCATAGCTTCATTGTAGGGGGCGGGAGGAAGAGACAGAGCGGGGCGAGAGACTCGAAATTAAGCTGACTTTCGAAAGATGCCGCAGAAACGATCCCCTTCAAAAGAAGACAACGTAGTGAGACCTAGGCGTGATGCTACTAGCTAGCTATGCGGCTGATTTAACTTATTATTTGATGTCATTTGTTGTATAAATAATGGAGACTCGCACTTCATTTCTGCAACACTACACCCCCCCCCCCCCCACACACACACACACTTCATTTTTGCAACACTACACAAGTCTCTCTCTCTCTCTCTCTCTCTCTCTCTCTCTCTCTCTCTCTCTCTCATTTTATCTGATCGCCTCTCGTGGCCTATGCAAGACCTTGTGCATGTGTTACTTGTTTCTCTCAATCATATCAAGTGATTGCTCTCCTCTGGTTGCCTGTGCAAGACCTTGTGCATGTGTTACTTGTTTCTCTCAAGCATATCAAGTGATTGCTCAAAACTAGTGTGAGAAAAAGCCTTGGGTTTATCTTATTTGCAATTCAAACTAGCCTCTAACTTTTGCACATGAAGGTTGCAAAACTAAAGGACCTTGAGACACCTTGTATAAAGAAGACAAGACAAAAAAATAAAATTAAGTAGGGTTGCTTTAGGAATCTTTTTAAATATGAATAACTCTTTGACATTAAGTTGCTAGACTTGTCAATAAGTGCTAAAAGACTTCTTCAAACCTTTCTCTCTCTCTCTCTCTCTCTCTCTCTCTCACACACACACACACACGCACGCACACATGCATGCACACGCACACACACATGCATGCACACGCACACACTTCATTTTTGCAACACATCTCTCTCTCCCTCTCCCTCTCTCTCTCTCTCTCTCTCTCTCTCATTATTATAAGTTCTCCTTTGGTGGGCCTATGCAAGACCTTGTGTGCATGTGTTACTCTCACACACACGCACACACACACACACTTCATTTTTGCAACACTCAACAACCCTCTCTCTCTCTCATTATTATATGTTCTCCTTTGGTGGGCCTATGCAAGACCTTGTGTGCATGTGTTACTCTCTCACACACACACGCACATGCACACTTCATTTTTGCAACACTCCACAACTCTCTCTCTCTCTCTCTCTCTCTCTCTCTCTCTCTATTATTTGCTCTCCTTTTGTAAGATTCCTCCCCCAGCCCTCATGATGTCTAGTATCTTCCCCTGTAATTTATTCCCCTCTTCAGAAATATAAAAGATCTTGTTTCTACTTGTTTTGGCCTAGAGAGATAATAATCAGATTTTAAATATTTTTGGATAGAAAAATACCTCATCTTATTAAAATAAGTTCTTGTGAAACAGAAGTTCAAAAAGATTTTCAGAAGGTGCATTAGAAATTAAGTATAATCTGTTCAAGAGGCATTATCCTAGGGGTGAAGATTTTTTCAAAATTTTAAATTAAGGTTCCTATGGACCAATAAGATTCATCCAAATGTAGGGAGGAGATAAATGAAGAAATAAAAGAAAAATCTCCCAAAAATGAGTAAATACTCACATAAGATGAAGAGTTGACTAAGGACAAGGTTAATAGTTAAAAAAGAGAGATATTTAGGTGAAATGATGCACTTTTGACACCTCTGCATGGGGGAATTCCCCTCATGAAGAGGTCCCTCATGAAGAGGGCATCTATTTCACATGCTTGAATGAGTTTTAAACTCCCAAATAATGAGATATTTTCATCTCTCCTCTCTCGTGTTTCAACTAGATCCAAAAAGTGACCAAAACTGACCCAAAAATGGTCAAATATTGACGAAACTGATCTAGAAAATTCTAGAATCAGTTGGCTTGGTTAGAGGCTCACTTTTTCCTATAAATAGAAGCTCTCCCCTTTGTTGAAACTTAATAGTGTTTTATGCACTTTTACTCTGCTCCTCCCAAGCTAAGAACTGTGAATTTATGAATAATTCACTAGTTTTTGACATTTTCCTCTTCCAAAGATTGGTGGGCCACTCTTGTTACAAACAAGAGTTGAATCCTCAAACCATCAAGCCAAAGGAAAGCTCCAAGAAATTATGTAAGTAGAGATTCTTGTAATTTTCTTTATTGCTTTTATGTTTTTCTAATGTTTATGATTGTTGAAGTGATAAATGGATGCTATGCCTTGATCGAAAGGCTTTTCCCCTCTCTCTTCTTAGAATCAAACCCTTCTTTATCCTAGTTAAGTGATATGTGATGGAATTAAACTTTTTATAATGTTTTCTCTTTTATAAGTGAATTTTGGTTGATATAGATTACTTTAAATCAATTAAAGTTGATTTTTAAGACAAAATCAAGTAGAAAATTTTGAAAAATGGTCAGCCATACAAATGAGATTATGGCAAAAATTTTAGAAATAAGAATTATCTTTTATTATGCTAAAAGAGTAATTCCTATCAGTTCTATACTCTAAAAGTATCATTTTCATGCATAGAAGATGCATATTGATTATTATTATTCTTATGCATAAAGGAATAATTTTATTTTATTATGAAAGTGTTACTTTCATCAAAATAGATTTTTATGCATAATGGAATAATTTTTTTATTATAAAAGTGTTACTTTTATCGTATTTGACTTTCATGCATAAAAGATTATTATTTTATTGTAAAAGTGTTACTTTTATCATATTTGATTTTCATGCATAGAGGTATGCATAAAAGATTATTATTTTATTGTGTAAGTGTTACTTTTATCATATTTGATTTTCATGCATAAAGGTATACATAAAAGATTATTATTTTATTATAAAAGTGTTACTTTTATCATATTTTATTTTCATGCATAGAGGTATGCATAAAAGATTATTATTTTATTGTAAAAGTGTTACTTTTATCATATTTGATTTTCATGCATAAAGGTAGGCATAAAAGATTATTATTTTATTGTAAACAGGGATTTAATATTCACGTGATTACAAGATTTTTTGTGATAATAACACATGTGAACAAGTTATTCACATGTTCTCATGTTATCGTTCACAAAATAACAGGTCACTTGCCATTTGGGAACCCCTTAAAAGCTTGGCTACACATGGGAATAAGTTATTCACATGTTCTCATGTTACCATCTTCACATAATAGCAGGTCAGTGGCCACCTAAGAAGATTTTTTATGCCCGACAAAGATAAATTTTTTAGGCCCTTGTGAAAGCTTTGTGAATATAACATGTGATCACAAGATTTTTTGTGTTATTAACATATGTTATTAACATGTTCACGTGTTCTCGTTTATGTTAGTGAAATCCCTGATTGTAAAATTGTTACTTTTATCATATTTGATTCTCATGCATAGAGGTATGCATAAACGATTATTATTTTATTATAAAAGTGTTACTTTTATCATATTTGATTCTCATGCATAGAGGTATGCATAAAAGATTATTATTTTATTGTAAAAGTGTTACTTTTATCATATTTGATTCTTATGTATAGAGGTATGCATAAAAGATTATTATTTTATTGTAAAAGTGTTACTTTTATCATATTTGATTTTCTTGCATAGAGGTATGCATAAAAGATTATTATTTTATTCTAAAAGTGTTACTTTTATCATATTTGATTTTTATGCATAAATGGGTGCATAAAAGATATTTTTTTCATCATAAATGATGTTATGCATAAATTAGATGCATAAAAAAAATTTCTTTATATATTAAAAAAGTGATTTTCATCATAAATGAACTGTATGCATAAACATATGCATAAAAGATATTTTTTATATTAAAAGTGTGATTTTCGTCATAAATGATTTTATGCATAAATTAGATGCATAAGAGAAATTCTTTTATAAAAGTGTAATTCCTACTAAATTGGATTTATGTATGGAAAGATACATAAAGAATTTATTTTAATCCAAAAGTGTTATTCTCATCAATTTTAATTTTATGCATAGAAAAATGCTTAAAGAAATCTATTTTTAGTTCAAAAGAGTTATTTTCGTCAATTTTGATTTTATGCATAGGAAGATGCATAAAAGATTGATTTTTAATTCAAAAGTGTCATTCTCATTTTAAATGAATTTATGTATAAGAAGATGCATAAAAGATTGATTTCAAAAGTGTTATTCTCCTTAAAATGGAATTTATGCATAAATAGATGCGTAAAGAAATCTTATATCAAAAATAAGAATTCTCTTGTATTCTATAAATAGATATGAGGATGTGAAACGAATCAGATAGATGAAAATGAATGAGGGATAGATGGAGATGTATGTATGTGAAAGAATGGATGTAGATGTAGTTATATGTATGTGAAAGAAATGATGTAGATGTATGTATGTGAAAGAAATGATGTAGTTATATGTATGTGAAAGAAATGATGTAGATGTATGTATGTGAAGGATGTATGTGAAGGGAAAGATGTATGTGAAAGAAATGATGTAGATGTATGTATGTAAAGGATGTATGTGAAAGGAAAGATGTATGTGAAAATGAATGTATGGATGTAGATATGGATGTATGTGAATGTGAATGTGGATGTGTGAATGTAGATATGGATGTAGATATGGAATGTGGATGTATGTGAATGTGAATGAGGATGTGGAATGTGGATAAGGATGTATGGATGTGAATGTGAATGTGGATGTATGAATATAGATATGGAATGTGGATGTGGATGTATGTGAATGTGAATGTGGATGTGTGAATGTGAATGTATGAATGTGAATGGAGATGTGAATGTGAATGTGGATGTATGAATATAGATATGGAATGTGGATGTGGATGTATGTGAATGTGAATGTGGATGTGTGAATGTGAATGTATGAATGTGAATGGGGATGTGGATGTGTGAAGGTGGATGTGGATGTGAATGTATGAATGTGAATGGGGATGTGGATGTGTGGATGTGAATGTATGAAGGTGGATGTGGAAATGAATGTATGGATGTGGAAGTGGATGTGGATGTATGAATGTGAATGTGGATGTGAATGTATGAATGTGGATGTGAAAATGGATGTATGGATGTGGATGTGGAAATGGATGTATGGATGTGGATGTGGATGTATGAATGTGGATGTAGATGTGGATATATGAATGCGAATATGTATGTGAATGGATATGAAGTCGATATGAACGGATGGATGAGATGAGATGTCTTGAGAATCATCAGAATGTGAATGAATAATATAAGATCTGAACGAATGAGATATAATGAGAAATGGATGTGATGAGACGTAATGTAAATTAAGAAAGATAGGAATGGATGTTATGTGAAGTGAATGAATCCGATGTGATGGGATGGAAAATGATGTATCTGGTCAAGAATGGATACACATATGATTTGGAATTGGATTAAGTAATATGGATTGATATGGAATAATGTGGAATAACGAGAGTTCAATATAGAAACTATATTTGTAAACTGTTTGCAAATGACTGTTTTATGTCAAAGATGATGGGGAAGCATTTTGACTGTCTTGAGTATGTGGTCGTAGAGACCTACCTGATAAAGTTGCAACAGTTGACGGAGAGTCAATGGAGGACGTCTCGCGTAGCAAGGTCGGCCGAGGTCTTGACTTCCGGTACGGTGGATGAGGGACCAAGGAAGCGGCCTATGAGTGAAGTGCTAGGTGACTTGCGAAGGATCCTAGAGGGTGCTAACCATACGGTGCTCGGGCTCTGGGTCGCCAAAGATACCCACACGTGCGTCGTGGAAGATATTGGAATAAGGAGTAAGAGTTGTTTTCTGAAACCTAGTTGTATGGATCTGGTTGATTAACCTTGCTGGTCCTCCAACGGATGAGTCCATGGCTCTTTAATATGGATCTGTTGGTTGATCTTGCTGATCTTCCACGGAGATTCCATTTTGTTATGTGAATATATTGTCGGTTACTATGAGCTAGTAACTATCGAAAAGACCCCTGAGTGAATAGGTGGTGACCGTTCTGGTTGTCAATGATGCCATAAGTACACCGATGAATAAATGATTAGAAATATGGATTTAACCAGAGATTTTGAGGATAGGGATCAATGACATAATGGTTTCATTAAAGGATTGTTTTAAAGTTAGCTGATGCTGAGAAAAAGGCAATTTCATATTGGGTGCGTAAGTGGTGTGACTAGTTTTATGTTTGCATGAACTTTTGGCTAGGGGGCCTGGGAACTCTTTTCCTTGGTACCCGGGATAAAACCTAACCAAATTCTTAATTGGATCCCATCACTACAGTGGTTGGGCGGTTGGCTAACCCATGGGACTGGATGGGGTTAGTAGGCTGGACTGATGGATCCATAATTCGAGACTCAATTTCTGTTTAGTTCGATAGATAAAGTAAATCCTAGAGAGAAATTTTTCTATGGAAAAAGGATCAACGGCTGTGCCTCTCGATGAGGAAAAAAGCGTTGGTCTCTATGATCCAAGTGCAATCTGTCCCTTGAATCTGACTATGGAACTTACGACTACGTTAGGGAAAAGCTATCCTGGTGGAATCGCCCGTGCTTTCCGGGCAAGAGAAGTTTTTCCAAGTTCGGTTTAAAAGAATCGAGGAATTAGTCACCTGTCCGGATATCCGTGGTGGGCGAGGCTTCGAGTGTAATACCCTGCCCCACGCAAGATGTGCTACTTCCGTTGCTAGCACCCCGAATCCGTTGCGCGGTGGGGATAGGGATCTTACAATTAGTATCAGAGCCAAATTGGCTAATGAGGATCAACCGAGAAGCCAAATATGTCAAAAATTTATCAAGAAGCACTAAAAGGTTGTAATTGTGTGATAAAATTCATACGATTTGATATTCAAACTGAAATTCATAAATTAGTAATTGGGTCTTGAGATGGAAGTACCGCAATTGCATGGAATCCTTAACTTGCTTGAGGCCTAGGCATGATAGTATTTACCTTATAGTTCCAAGAACCATGACCACCCATATATACCGAGGGTATAACTGCAGCTCTTTACTGGTAGTATATATGAGTAAATCTAAGACTTGAAATTATAAGCATTAATGCTATCTAGTTGATGAATTCGAATGTGATTGATATGATTTTTAAATTCTGGTTGAGAACTGATGAGTTGAATTGGATTCTGATTGAAAAATGACGATCCCTAAAAATTGATTGAAATGTAATAAGCTGAGCAAAACCACAAAATATTGACCAAACTGATCTAGAAAATTCTAGAATCAGTTGGCTTGGTTAGAGGCTCACTTTTTCCTATAAATAGAAGCCCTCCCCTTTGTTGAAACTTAATAGTGTTTTATGCATTGTTACTCTGCTCCTCCCAAGCCAAGAACTGTGAATTTATTAATAATTCACTAGTTTTTGATATTTCCCTCTTCCAAAGATTGATGGCCACTCTTGTTACAAACAAGAGTTGAACCCTCAAACCATCAAGCCAAAGGAAAACTCCAAGAAATTATGTAAGTAGAGATTCTTTTAATTTTCTTTATTGCTTTTATGTTTTTCTAATGTTTATGATTGTTGAAGTGATAAATGGATGCTACGCCTTGATCGAAAGGCTTTTCCCCTCTCTCTTCTTAGAATCAAACCCTTCTTTATCCTAGTTAAGTGATATGTGATGGAATTAAACTTTTTATAATGTTTTCTCTTTTATAAGTGAATTCTGATTGATATAGATTACTTTAAATCAATTAGAGTTGATTTTTAAGACAAAATCAAGTAGAAAATTTTGAAAAATGGTCAGCCATACAAACGAGATTATGGCAAAAATTTTAGAAATAAGAATTATCTTTTATTATGCTAAAAGAGTAATTCCTATCAGTTCTATACTCTAAAAGTATCATTTTCATGCATAGAAGATGCATATGGATTATTATTATTCTTATGCATAAAGGAATAATTTTATTTTATTATGAAAGTGTTACTTTCATCAAAATAGATTTTTATGCATAATGGAATAATTTTTTTATTAGAAAAGTGTTACTTTTATCATATTTGACTTTCATGCATAAATGATTATTATTTTATTGTAAAAGTGTTACTTTTATCATATTTGATTTTCATGCATAGAGGTATGCATAAAAGATTATTATTTTATTGTGTAAGTGTTACTTTTATCATATTTGATTTTTATGCATAAAGGTATGCATAAAAGATTATTATTTTATTATAAAAGTGTTACTTTTATCATATTTTATTTTCATGCATAGAGGTATGCATAAAAGATTATTATTTTATTGTAAAAGTGTTACTTTTATCATATTTGATTTTCATGCATAAAGGTAGGCATAAAAGATTATTATTTTATTGGTTGTAAAAGAGTTACTTTTATCATATTTGATTCTCATGCATAAAAGATTATTATTTTATTATAAAAGTGTTACTTTTATCATATTTGATTCTTATGCATAGAGGTATGCATAAAAGATTATTATTTTATTGTAAAAGTGTTACTTCTATCATATTTGATTCTCATGCATAGAGGTATGCATAAAAGATTATTATTTTATTCTGAAAGTGTTACTTTTATCATATTTGATTTTTATGCATAAATGGGTGCATAAAAGATATTTTTTTCATCATAAATGATTTTATGCATAAAAGAAATTCCTTTATATTAAAAGAGTGATTTTCATCATAAATGAATTGTATGCATAAACATATGCATAAAAGATATTTTTTTATATTAAAAGTGTGATTTTCATCATAAATGATTTTATGCATAAATTAGATGCAGAAGAGAAATTCTTTTATTCTAAAAGTGTAATTCCTACTAAATTGGATTTATGTATGGAAAGATACATAAAGAATTTATTTTAATCCAAAAGTGTTTTTCTCATCAATTTTAATTTTATGCATAGATTCAAAATGCTTAAAGAAATCTATTTTTAGTTCAAAAGAGTTATTTTCATCAATTTTGATTTTATGCATAGGAAGATGCATAAAAGATTGATTTTTAATTCAAAAGTGTCATTCTCATTTTAAATGAATTTATGTATAAGAAGATGCATAAAAGATTGATTTCAAAAGTGTTATTCTCCTTAAAATGGAATTTATGCATAAATAGATGCGTAAAGAAATCTTATATCAAAAATAAGAATTCCCTTGTATTCTATAAATAGATATGAGGATGTGAAACGAATTAGATAGATGAAAATGAACGAGGGATAGATGGAGATGTATGTATGTGAAAGAATGGATGTAGTTATAAGTATGTGAAAGAATGGATGTAGTTATATGTATGTGAAAGAAATGATGTAGATGTATGTATGTGAAAGGAAAGATGTATGTGAAAATGAATGTATGGATGTAGATATGGATGTAAGAATGTGGATGTATGTGAATGTGAATGTGGATGTGTGAATGTAGATATGGAATGTGGATGTATGTGAATGTGAATGAGAATGTGGAATGTGGATAAGGATGTATGGATGTAAATGTGAATGTGGATGTATGAATATAGATATGGAATGTGGATGTGGATGTATGTGAATGTGAATGTGGATGTGTGAATGTGAATGTATGAATGTGAATGGGGATGTGAATGTGAATGTGGATGTATGAATATAGATATGGAATGTGGATGTGGATGTATGTGAATGTGAATGTGAATGTGTGAATGTGAATGTATGAATGTGAATGGGGATGTTTTTGTATGAAGGTGGATGTGGAAGTGGATGTATGAATGTGAATGTGGATGTGAATGTATGAATGTGGATGTGGAAATGGATGTATGGATGTGGATGTGGATATATGAATGTGGATGTGGATGTGGATATATGAATGCGAATATGTATGTGAATGGATATGAAGTCGATATGAATGGATGGATGAGATGAGATGTCATGAGAATCATCAGAATGTGAATGAATAATATAAGATCTGAACGAATGAGATATAATGAGAAATGGATGTGATGAGACATAATGTAAATTAAGAAAGATAGGAATGGATGTTATGTGAAGTGAATGAATCCGATGTGATGGGATGGAAAAAGATGTATCTGGTCAAGAATGGATACACATATGATTTGGAATTGGATTAAGTAATATGGATTGATATGGAATAATGTGGAATGACGAGAGTTCAATATAGAAACTGTATTTGTAAACTGTTTGTTGCAAATGACTGTTTTATGTCAAAGATGATGGGGAAGCATTTTGACCGTCTTGAGTATGTGGTCGTAGAGACCTACTTGATAAAGTTGCAACAGCTGACGGAGAGTCAATGGAGGACGTCTCGCGTAGCAAGGTCTCGACCGAGGTCTTGACCAGCCTCGGTTCGATTTAAATGGTGAGCTTCTAGTACGGTGGATGAGGGACCAAGGAAGCGGCCTATGAGTGAAGCGCTAGGTGACTTGCGAAGGATCCTAGAGGGTGCTGACCATACGGTGCTCGGGCTCTGGGTCGTGGAAGATATTGGAATAAGGAGTAAGAGTTGTTTTCTGAAACCGGGTATGGATCTGGTTGATTGACCTTGCTGGTCCTCAATGGATGAGTCCATGGCTCTTTTATATGGATCTGTTGGTTGATCTTGCTGATCTTCCACGGATATTCCATTTTGTTATGTGAATATATTGCCGGTTACTATGAGCTAGGAACTATCGAAAAGACCCCTGAGTGAACACATGGTGAGCGTTCTGGTTGCCAATGATGCCATAAGTACACCGATGAATGAATGATTAGAAATATGGATTCAACTAGAGATTTTGAGGATAGTGATCAATGACATAATGGTTTCATTAAAGGATTGTTTTAAAGTTAGCTGATGCTGAGAAAAAGGCAATTTCATATTGGGTGCGTAAGTGGTGTGACTAGTTTTATGTTTGCATGAACTTCCGGCTAGGGGGCCTGGGAACTCTTTTCCTTGGTACCCCGGACAAAACCTAACCAAATTCCTAATTGGATCCCATCACTACAGTGGTTGGGTGGTTGGCTAACCCATGGGACTAGATGGGGTTAGGCTGGACTGATGGATCCGTAATTCGAGACTCAATTTCTGTTTAGTTCGATAGATGAAGTAAATCATGGACAAAAAATGTTCTATGGAAAAAGGATCAACGGTTGTGCCTCTCGATGAGGAAAAGAGCGTTGGTCTCTATGATCCAAGTGCAATCTGTCCCTTGAATCTGACTATGGAATTTACGAGCTCGGTCAGATCAGTTCAGTTAAGTAAGGCTTTTGACTACGTTAGGGAAAAGCTATCCTGGTGGAATTGCTCGTGCTTTCCGGGCAAGAGAAGTTTTTCCAAGTTCGGTTTGAAAGAATCGAGGAATTAGTCACCTGTCCGGATATCTGTGGCGAGGCCTCGAGTGTGGGACCCTACCCCACGCAAGATGTGCTACTTCCACTGCTAGCACCCCGAATCCGTTGCGCGGTGGGGATAGGGATCTTACACCTTTGGTGGCCTATGCAAGACCTTGTGTGCATGTGCTACTTGTTTCTATAAAGCATAACATGTGATTTTTGTTAGTGGGGACACTAAGAGACATTAATAATGGGAGAGAAGAGAGAGAAGGATTTGGAGGAATGTAGACTTAATCATCAGAACGAGATGGTGATTCTCAGTTCCTCATTTTATGCATTGAAGCGACATTCATCATTTAAAGTAATTGGCTTGTGATGATGTCCCTTTATGTGGCAGGATTCTTGTGATGATGTCGCTTTATGTGGCTTGTGATGATGTCCCTTTATGTGGCAGGATTCTTGTCAAATGTTGTTGAGTAGGACCTGATCCTCTCTTCTTTTGCCCATGTGCTTTTATGTTTTTATGCATATTTAAGTGCTCTTATGAAGTAGATTTACATGTACAAGAATTGATTCATATAGACTCTTATTGAACTATTCTGTGTTGAAGTAGCCACTTGTTGGTGAGGATACAAAGACTTACATCGACTTGCAAGGCTAATATAGATATCTTCACTAAGGATTGAAGATCATTGATTTGTGAAGATGGTGGCATCGTTTGGAGAGGTTTGTAATTTGAAGAAAAATTCAAGGTGCTGGGTTGTACCATTGACCCGGCTTTTGCCCACCATGGCTCCCCCATCCAGAGATGTGCTTGGAAGTTGTCGATGTGGTGAGTCTTTGGTGCAAATGTTCTCCAGTGCATGAGTATGGATATGTACTCATGGAGTAGCTACTACATTAATTTAGCATGAGTATGGATATGTACTCATGGAGTAGCTGCTACATTAATTTAGCCAAAAGAATAGTAAGCAATAAGCTTAACACATATATAGTGGCTATTGCGTGATATGGCTTAATCCGTGATGGGGCTTAAATCGTGACGGTGCTGGTTCTTAAGATGTGAGACTGTATTTCTTGAGAATCCTGAACTCGTGAGATTGCAAGATTTTTAGCCGTGAGGGGTTATTTCATGAGATGGCCTAATTCGGTGAATTTGCAGGTTTTGCCCCCGAGGTTTTTTTTTAATGGGTCATCTAGGTCATGATTTGCAATCAACAGCTTCTTGTGCGCTCATTTCTCACTTCCAGAGGAGTGACAAGAGCATTGTTATTTTGTTCTTGATGTGCTCCTAAGTCTCCGTATATTGATTCTTGAATTTGTTGTTGAAATGATGTTGAAGCAGTAGGGAAGATTGCTGATTGTTTGCTTGAACAGACAAGCTCTTGTGTTGTTGCTGAATGCACGAGAGTGGGTGAGTGATTTACTTGCTATTGCTTGGGCCTCCATTCTTGTCGAACTTTAGGTGAAGTTGTTAGGGTTGAAGTTAGTGGTGAGATTTTCTTCACATTGTTCGATTTTGGCAACCATATGATGGAATTACCATCATAGTATCCGTATTGTTGAAGTACATGCACAGGCACCCATCTTTGTGACGAACACTGTAATCTGGGTGGGGCTAATGTGCTTAGTGTTGAGGCTTTTTTCTTTGTGCAAGCTTAGGGAACTTTGTGATGCACTTGGGGACCCAAGCTTTAGTATTTCTTTGGTAGTACCCTTGTGCTTGTAGTAGTGTTTTTGATACCCACACTTGTTGCATTGGTGGAGTTCTTTGAGGAACTTGCATAGGCTTTTGTGGACGGTGTTGTGGAGTACTTTTCTTTTTCCTTGGCTTTCGAGTGCTGCGTTGAGGAAGAGGTTTTGACTCTCGAGGCACCCAAATTTGATTGGCACCTTCATAGTAGCCTTGAGCGACAAGTAGCTGCTTCTCCCACCCACATTTTGATACTATTAAGATATCGTGATTGTGGGAGTCTTGGTGGAGTCTTCTTTAGGGTTGATCGGAAGGTTTGGGGCCCTCCTTGACTTTGGTTGGTGTCGAGGCTGTAGGTTTGAGACTTATGGGCATTGTTGATGATGATGAGGTTAGAGTCTCTTGTGGAGTGACTATCGCGATGACGAGGCCTTTGAGCATGTGGTTGTCTCCTTTGATGAGGTTTGTCGATGAAGATGCATAGGATCTAGGGACTTTCCTTTGAGTTCCCTATTAGAGATAGATGGTTGGGCTCTAGGAACTTCTTCATGAATAGCTACTGATTGCGAGGTTTTGGCATTGAACTTCATAGGTGAGGATGGGGTTGAAGGAGTAGAGGCTTTATCGGAGTTGGTTGTTGACGTAGATTGTACGTCATTGTGTAGAGGGGCTTGTATCCTTTTGCGTTCAGCATCATAGATATCCATTAAAGTTGGATCCTCTTCTTGGCAGTATGGCATTGTCAACTTTTTTCGTTGACCATCATGATGACTCTATCGCTAGCAAAGCATAGTGGTACTTGGGCCGCAACAGTCCATTTATGTCCCAAGATTAAATCTACTTCCAACACATACTCAACCACAAAAAACTTACAAGTAAGGGGGTTAGTTTCAATATACATTGTATGTTCAAAGTCTTCCAACACATACTCAACCACAAAAAAACTTGCAAGTCAGGGGGTTAGTTTTAATATACACTGTATGTTCAATTGTATGTTCAAAGTACCCTAAACATGGCATGTTCAAGTCTTGTGTAAAGTTTATTCGTTCAGGATGGGCCGTGAGTGTTGGTTGACATAACAAATCCCATAGCTTGAGAGTCATGATATTGTGTTCTCATGTTGGATAAAGCTGTGCTTGAGCTGTGGTGATTTTATTTGAAATTTCCAATCCAACCAAAATCCTAGGGATCTTTTTAGTAAGATATGTTGGAAGTTCTAGGTCCTGCAGGCTTCTTCCTCCCGTAAAATAGCAATTAAACATTGCTTTTACAGGAGTGTTCAACTTGACTATTTACATGGATTCATCTAGTGAATATAACGATTCACTTATCCAAGGTCCACCAAAGATGACATCATACTCAAGGGAATTCAGGGTAACATGAAATGTAAATTCCATATCGCCATCGATTGTTTGAGTAGTGTATCTAAAGTAACCTGGAACTTCAATGTTTTGTTCATTGGTTCCTTTTGCAAGACTATTGCTTGTAGGGATGAGTTTAGGTTGTCCTAATGACACCCAAGTGTCTATTGTCATGATGTTATGACTTGCTTGAGGACTAATGCTAAACATCATTGCCTGTAGGGAAATGCAACCATACCATGATAGAATCTTCCAAAGGAACCATGGGTGTTTCGGTTATTGTTTCAACTTTAGATCCTCTGTCTATTTCATATTCCCATTCACTTTCATCCTCTATTTGGGTATTAGCTTTTTCAAAGAGTACCCAATGCGTACACTGGCACACTTGGCCCTCTGACAATTCTTAATGAAGGCTGTTTGGAAACTTGCGAATCCTTAGAGTCCTGTTTTATGGAGTTTGTTATATCCTTGTATAACTTACGATGAGCTAATAAAGGTGCAAGTGCTGATGTGATGCTGGCTTTATCATGAGAGAAGAGCATTCCTCCGAATGAGGTTTTGAGAGACTGTTTTAATCTTGTAAGGGAATTATTGAATTCCTCATGTGCTTTCTCAAGCCTATAGTTTGTACAGTCTATTTTAAATGACTCTTCTGTAGAGAGTATGTTTTCCTCTTGAAAGGGAAAGCGATACTCCTCTAGGCTTTGTATCTTGGTTGCTACTTTAGGTTTGGCATTATAAGGTTCAATCACACAACTGGTGACCCTGTAAAACATTCAACCAAGCTAAGCATGCTCTTCTAAGCTTGCCTTTTGCGTTCCGCATACGTCATGTGATCATTATTATCCATCTGGGGGATGGTTGGGCGGGTTCTAGTTTCTTGATTGGTCTATGTGGTGCACTAAGCGAAGAGTAAGAACTTGTTTCATCCTCACTTATTTGCATGTGCAAGACCTTGTGCATGTGTTACTTGTTTCTCTCAAGCATATCAACAAGTGATACACAAAACTAGTGTGAGAAAAAACCTTGGGTTTATCTTATTTGCAATTCAAACTAGCCTCTAACTTTTGCACATGAAGGTTTCAAAACTAAAGGACCTTGAGACACCTTGTATAACGAAGACAAGACAAAAAAACAAAATTAAGTAGGGTTGCTTCAGGAATCTTTTTAAATATGAATATCTCTTTGACATTAAGTTGCTCTTGTCACAATAAGTGCTAAAAGACTGTTTCTTCAAATCTCTCTTTCTCTCTCTCATTATTATATGTTCTCCTTTGGTGGGCCTATGCAAGACCTTGTGTGCATGTGTTACTCTCTCACACATACGCACACGCACACACTCCATTTTTGCAACAGTCCACAACTCTCTCTCTCTCTCTCTCTCTCTCTCTCTCTCTCTCTCTCTCTCATTATTCTATGTTCTCCTTTGGTGGGCCTATGCAAGACCTTGTGTGTATGTGTTACTCTCTCTCACACACACGCAGATGCACACACTTCATTTTTTGCAACACTCCACAACTCTCTCTCTCTCTCTATTATTTGCTCTCCTTTGGTGGCCTATGCAAGACCTTGTGTGCATGTGCTACTTGTTTCTATAAATAATAACAAGTGATAGACACAACGCATGTGAGAAAAAACCATGGGTTTATCTTATTTGTAATTAAAAATAGCCTCTAAATTTTGCACATGAAGGTTTGAAAACTAAAGGACATTGAGACAGCTTGTATAAAGAAGAAAAGACAAAAAACAAGATTAAATAGGGTCACTTTAGGAATATTTTAAATATGTATAAAGAAGACAAGACAAAAAACAAAATTAAATAGGGTCACTTTAGGAATATTTTTAAATATGAATATCTCTTTAACATTAAGTTGCACTTGTCATTAAGTGCTAAAAGAGTGCTTCAAACCTCACTTGATGTACACTATACATGATGTATTGAAAGGTTATGGGATCCATACGGCTCACATTCCCATAAAATTCATCTTTTCGAGAACGAACACTTTAATGAATGCATTGATTGTAACATCAATTTAGATTCAATGAAACTAAATGGTTCATTTATGTATAAGGGAAATAACTTTTTTCATGGTGCCTGATTTTCATATTACGTCAAGTTTCAATTTACCAACAAACTTTGGAAGGAACATTGTTGTCTTTGGAAATTTGTTATATGCCTATAAAACCCACAAGATTCACTTTTCACAATATAAAATCTATCATAATAAATTGCACTGATTGTGGTCCAAAAACAAATGGCATGCTACCCACATAAGATGATCAACATTGATCATAAAGTGCTAGTAAAAATCATTAAAAATGTTAGTAAATGTATTTAAGGATATGGGTGTAGGGGAAGAAGAAGAAAAGAAAGGTACTTTCATTCAAGGAGATGAAATGAAGAAGAACAAATGTTAAAAAACATTGACTTGGTAGACAATCGACAATAATATAAAAGTCATCCACCCAAACCAAGAGTGATCTTTGATGAGTGTTTCCGTAAATTAGTTGACTTGATAGACAATTGGTAAGACAACAATTAGAAGTCATCCACCTAAACCAAGAGATAGGGGAAGAATCATCCAAACCCTTCAGTATAAAGGGAGCCCAACCACCACCATAAAGGTCTCTAGTCAAGGATATAAGCATAGATGAGTTAAGAGATAATGTGCTAAATAGACTAGGCCAACATTGGCAGGGTTAGCCTCAAGGGAAACCTCAAGGTCGACCTCAAGGCAAACCTCAAGGCAACCCTATCCAGTCGTGAAAGCTTGACACCCTCATCTATATCCACTGAGAGGTATTGTTGGGTGCATAGTTTACCACCAAAACCGTATAATCAAAGAGTACCATTACTAAGGCCAAGGCTATAATAGTTTTAGGCTACAATAGTTTTATGCTCATTGCAAATTCCATGGGAACCCGATAAATCTTATTGTTGGTATTGAGCCCCACTTCTTTCTCCTCAACTGACACTAACACAAATGTGCCCTTGCCTACAAGAATCCCTATTGGAGGTATGTATAGAACACTGTACATGTCATACCCACCTCTAATATCACCAACTCAACTAATTCCTCCAAACACCAATAAGTTTGCTAGTAGACTCTGAGAGTCCAAAACATGAGAGCTATGAGACTTATAAGCAAATATAGAAAATAGACTATGCCTCCTTGTTTGAAGCCAACGTACAATAGCAAATGTGAAACCTCAATAACATGTCACAAAGGCTACCACTTCAATCCTTGGAAGGGGATTACAGCTCTGTTGATTGCATAATGAACAGAGCTCAATAACATGTCACAAAGGCTACCACTTCAATCCTTGGAAGGGGATTGAAAATGTGAGACCTCAATAACATGTCACAAAGGCTACCACTTCAATCCTTGGAAGGGGATTGCAGCTCTGTTGATTGCATAATCAATCGTGGGCAAAAGTGATCTACAACACTTAACCTCCCCAATAGGACTATTATCGCAGCTTTCATCAGTTGACAAGGACACCTCAAACCTTTCAATGTCCGAAGCCTCGTTTGCTAAAAGTATATAGCCACCTCACATAACTCCTAAAACTTAACACTTCTCTCACCTCGCCATATCGACTACCCCCCCAACTGATATGGTGATCAAAAACCTTGCCAATAGAAACAAAGGCCACCACCTAAACAATAACCTCAAGAATCTCTTAGGGATGTCCCCCAAGCGTGGATACCCAAGGGCACCCTAGCTGGACAAGGAATCTATAACACCACCCAAGAAAAAACTTGGCTAACCACCCACCATATCACTAAAAGCATAAATGGTATTCCACAAGCAAACAGGAGCCCCAAGCACCAAACTTTCACCCACCAACCTTGAATCCTCATCATCACTAAAAGTTGTTAATAGCTCAAGCTACTATAAAGGGAACCCTTCTGTCTAGGTATCTTAACCTAAGATGTTAGGGAATCTATGACACCCTCTTGCTTGGGGACCTCTTAGGGATGTCCCTAAGCAAGAATGGATGCCCAAGGAAACCCTAGCTGGATAAGGAATCTATGACACCCAAGCAAAAAATTGGCTAACCACCATATCACTAAAAGCATGAAAGGTATTCCACAAGCAAACAAGAGCCCTAAGCACCAAACTTTCACCCACCAACCTTGAATCCTCACTAAAAGTTGTTAATAGCTCAAGCTACTATAAAGGAAACCCTTCTGTCTAGGTAAGATGTTAGTGCCACAACCTCCTAAGCTAAGGAAGGAAGTCAAGTAGAGGTCTTAAACCCTCAGTTCCATTCTACAACAATAACTGACACCCTATTGGATGCCAAGAAAGTTGCTAGAAGCTAAGGGTTCTAGCAGGATAACCTCCACATCTAGGTCATGAGGTTAAAGGAACCCTCACTACAAGCCTATGCACCTACATGTGATATATAGTCCCTAAGTTAGCTAAGAACCCCAACTTTTGTTACTCAATAACTCCAACCTATGTGTACAGACAAATGTTTAAGAACATGTGGAGAAAAAAGCTCTCGAGAGGTCACCCCACGCCAATTGTGTTCTTAAACAAGCACACTTAACCTTGGAGTTTCTAAAAATATATGGACAAAAAAGATCTTGAGAGGTCACCCATCCCAATTATGTTCTTGAACAAGCATAATTAACCTTGGAGTTTCTAAAATGTGTAGCCTCAAAATGCAAAGGTTTTTTATGAATAGTTTTTGCGTAAAAATTTAAAAGTGTGTTTTTTATTTTAAAGAAGACAAGCCCCTCCACTCTTTTGAGAGGAAAAATTTCCCTTGTCTTCCTAAGTCCACTTTGAGGATGTCGTGAGTCTCAACTTTTTTCCTTTCCATATCTTCTAGGTTTGTAGAGACTATCTTCCCACTTCTCCTTACCCTTTTGTTCCCTTTCTTGACCTCAACTCTGGGTTTCATGACATAAAAACCGTGTTTTATCATGACGTGAAAAACACTGATGTGAAAAAAAACACTTTTTTATGATATAAAAATCGTAGTTTTTTCACAGCATGAGAAACTCATTTTACTAGCTATAATGTGGCACTTTATGAACATGCACAATAAGGTATGCACAATAAGGTCTGTAAAAGACAACATCATCTGTTTTCCACATACCCTGGTTTTTTCATTTTTACATATATCTAAACCACTCACCAACGCATGACTAATCATGTGGTGAGAGGTGCTAGAATCCACATACCATCGGATAATACTAACCTATCGTGGTACTAAGCATATGATGCATCACAAATAGCAGCTCTCACTTCTATCATGAGTTTGTTTACTTGTGCCGATGTTGTAACTTTTCACTTTTAACATCATTTTTCTTTTTATAGTAGCAGACCTTTTACAATGTGCCTTGGTTTGCGATAGTAATAGCACTCCATGATACCCTAGTTTTTTCTTTTTTTACATATCTCTAAACCACTCACCATGACCAATCATGTGGTTAGAGGTGTCCTATCATGGTTAGAGGTGTCCTATCGTGGTATGATGCATTACAAATAGCTGCTCTCACTTCTATCATCAGTTTGTTTACTTGATGATGCATAGTTATCTTACTGTAACTTTTCAATTTAATATCATTTTTCTTTTTATAGAAGACCTTTACAATGCACCTTGGTTTGCCACAATAATAGCACTCCATGCTATTTGCGTTTTGATTTCTTTGACAACAATAACCACCTATGCCTCTCTGGCTCCCCTTACCTCTATAGCGGCCTCTTCCACTTATTTTTATATTTCTTCTTGTTATTGCCCCCATGATTTATGTTTCTAAAATATCATTCTCCTTGATTTCTAGATGATGATATGCCGCTACCTCTACCTATATCTAAGTAGAAGGCTTGATATGTGAATATCTAAAAGGAAGACCTCCCCTAATATTCATCTCCTCATGGATGAGGAGAGATCAAAACTTTTCTAAAAAATTAGGAAAGTTGTCTTGAAATCCATTGAAGGTCTGACACTAGTTATATTCCATGGCTAAGGCTATTCAAGGTCTCACCAATACCATATCATCATCATCTACTCGTGGTCCAATAAAAGAAAGGGCATCTACAAGCCCTTTAACCTTCACCAAGTAATCATTTATACTCAACTTTCCTCTAGTCACATTATGTAACTGCTTCTTTAATTGAGCTTGAGTGTATGTATGAGCATTTGTATTATACGTCTTCAGCCTAAGGAGTCCCAAGACTCCTTAGGCATTTGTGCATTCTGTAAATGCACAATCCTAGAGTCCATCACACCAGATAGACTCAGACAACCAATATAACATCTTTTTGGCTCATTCACACTATACTTGATATTATGTGTGTATCTACTACGGAGTGGGATTATTTTTTCAGCAATCTCTAGCTCCTTTTCATCACCTATGATGAACTCCCAATATCCTTTTCCCATAAGGAAATGGGTCATCTTGAACTTCCATGCTTGGAAGTTATTCTTGTCTCGCTCACAATCTAGGATAGATTGCCAGACATGATTACTTGTAGCATCTTACCAAATAGTGCTGACACATACTTATGCAGTTACAATAAACTTATAATCTCTAACAAAGTGGTATTGTACACCTATTATACTATAACTATATCTGGAATAGCCACACAAACATACATCTACCAATAACTTGTAAATCACTGAGTTTGCATAAACTATGCTGCAAACAAAAAATTAGGCATACACAATCAAAATCGACACTTCCTCAAAGTGCTTACAAAAAACTTGCAAAGCTAAAATGTGCCCCAAAACACACCCAAATCGCCCCGAAATGCTCCAAATTTAAATTTACAAAGTTAACTACACACAATAGTGTCTTCTTTTTTTACCCAAGAGAATGCCTCAATCTAAGACAATGACTTCCCTGACTGTTTGCAGCACGACTACCCAAAGGTGTTGCTCCAATATCAAATAGGGAAAGAGATAGAATTACCCTTACCCGTGTAGTACCGCTTCCTTGCTTGCCTCTTGACATCTTCACATATTGGCACTTTGATACCATGAGAAGAGTGTCACTAAAGTGACACTAGCATTTCTCAATGGATCCTAGCACTTAGTTTTTATTATTTTTTCTTAGGCAAATTATGATAAATGTAGGATTCATAGGAGACATGTTGGAGGATACAATGGACTCTATGGCCAATGATATTGGAGACTAGATTTAAGATTTGATAGAGTCTTTGCACCAAAGGCTGATCATTAGATAGAGAGAGGTGTCCGTTACCATTTATGAGCCACCCTTGGAGATACCATTGTTGGTTGCTTCAACACCTTCTCGGTCATGGGGGAAGGAGGTTGTGTAGGAGGCCGTCGCTCGAGAGACCAAGAAAGATGGCACCACGACACGAGTAAGTAGTACCATTTGTATCAAGTTTTTTTAAATTTAGAGAGACATAAATAAATAAAGTTCTTATGCTAATCATAGGCATAAATCTTATGGATGCATATGTTATATGCATATAGCAAAGCCTTATGCAAAAAGGCTATGCTTAAGTCTATGGGTAAAATGCTATATACCTATAGGCTATAGGGTATGTGCATATAGCATTTGCATGGGCATAGCCTTATGCATAAAGGTTATGCATAGGCTATATGCATATAAAGTGGTGATACCCGAGTTGTAGATAGCAGCACCCATTTATAGAGGCCACAAACATAGAAATGTCATTAGAGGGCTCTAGGAATGGTGAAACAGTTGGAAATGGCAATAAGGAAACGTTGTAGAAACACATGGCAAAAGGAGCATGCAATGGCCAAGCAAGCTGGATTTTTGGTGACTCTTGTCTTGATTTCACATTCATTACATATTTTATGAGAGCATTTAACTCTATGTTCCTTGTTGTAATTGAGGTTTCTATTCATCATGAGAGTTCTCATAGAGATGATTCAACGATTATAAATTTGTGAAACATGAATGTGTTTGTTCTCTTGTTTTCATTATGTGTCAAGTAGTTAAAATACTTTTGATTTTCTCATCCCCATTCCTGAAACTTCTTTTGCAATGTAAAAGAAACTAAAAACATCCACAACAAAGGGAACCAAGAGGAGAAGAGAAAGGAAAGCTTTCCTTTCTCTTCTGGTCTATGTTTCCCCCAATTTCATAGGGCATCCTAGGCTTCCCATTTCCTGCCATTGCCATTTCCTACTCTAGAGTCATTGTCATTTCCTAGGGACCTGTTGTTGCTGTTGCAAAAAAAAGTCATGGATGATACTTTAAGGTAAACTTTTTGAAGGGCTAAAGAGAACGAGAGCATAAGGTGGTCTTCTTCATGGATCCCACTACCAAGGCATAATAGATCAAACTATGAGAGAGAGCATCATCCCTTCGGAAGGGATCCATGGATTGCATTGTTAGCTAGGGAAGAAGGACCACAAACACTTGAGCTCCCCTACAGAATGGTTATCGCACCATGGTGGATGAGGGAATTCCAAATTTATTAACATCCTAAGCCTCATCCACTTATAGGCCACTACCTCAAGTAACCTATGAGAACCCTACCCCTCTATATAAATAATATTTTGACATTAGAAATCATATTAAGGGTAGAGTAACTCACTCGGGGTCTCATATCACAATATCCTAATGCTTGGCTATTCCATACCCCTCCCCTCAGTCTGACTAGAACAATCCTTATGTAAGGAAAAGTGATTGATTCCTCCTAGGTGTTTTCCCTTCATAATATGCAAGTGAGATACTCAAAGCATTTGGCACGACCAAATGCAAGACAGTTTGTACCCCAATTGAGGTTAATGCGAAGCTCTCTGCCATTGTTTGAAGACACCTCAGACCTTACAAATGAGACCTTATAGGAAATTGGTTGGTAGTGTTATCTTCATGTGGAATACTACACTTGACATTAGTTTTGATGTTGGTATTTTGAAAAGGTTCTCCAAAAATCCCTATAAGAATCATTGAAAAGTAGGTATGTGGGTATATATCCAAGGTACGTATTCAAGGTACGTATCCAAGGTACGTAGGAGTACGACATCACCTATGTGGGTACGTATCCAAGGTACGTAGGAGTACGACATCACCTATGATGTGGGCGAGACCGTCAATGGATTTTGTGACTCATATTGGGCAAGAAATTCAAGCATCAAACACTCTGGCAACACTCTATTATTGCACTCTTGTCAATAGAGGCTAAGTATAAAGTTACAACTTTGCTGATGTGAGGTATTGTGGCCAAGGAGGATTCTACATGATATGGGAGTGTAGAAGCAACCTACAATGTTGCAATGTGACAACTAGAGTTGCATGGCCATTGCTCGAAATCCTGTGTTTCATGCACGAAATACATTGGGATTCATTATCACTTCGTGTGTGAGCTCATGAGGTTCAAGAAGGTTGAGATGGTCTACTACTACCCAACAACAAAGAGTTATGTAGACAAAGCTTCTTTGTATATATTTTGGATGTCAAGTGGTGGAAAGAGGTCCGAATGCAACAATCAAGTGTCATGCAAGTGGCTTTGTGATGATGATGACCATTGGCTCTACAAAGTTTTGGCAAACAAGGAAAGGATGGGACTTTAGTGTTACCACAAAATTGTGAACATGTACATATAATTATTGGTAATAACAATATCTACATTTACAGATAGTAGAGATGCAATTTTTTTGTATGATGTATCTTTGTGCTTGAATAGGTTGTGTATCAACCAATAATTGACAATAAGAGATGGTCAGGGATTTCATATTCACGTGATCACAGCCTTTTTTCTTGTGATCACAGCTATTGTTCACAAATCTCAATGTTCACAAAATTCACAGTTCTCAAATCCTAGAGGGTGGGATGACCTGGTAACCCACAATTGGCCCGCCGGGCCACAAGTCTGGACCGCCGGGCCCGCCGGGCGCGCAGAAGCCCGCCGGGCCCGACTCCCGGCCCGGCGGGCTATATTGTGGTATAAAAGGGTGGTCCAGGGGGTCACTGTTCACAGAATCTTCCTTGTACTTGGTGTCAGTGGTGCTAGTGTGATCAATTTGAGGTAATTTTTAAGTTGAAAGTGTTGGTGTCATTTAATTTTTTGAATACGCTTAAGTTTAACGTTGTTTGTGATGCATGTGCATGTGTCGTTAAATGTTAAGAGGCCCGCTGCAGATGGCCGAGCGATTGGCTAGGTCTGCTGATGTGCACTCTTAATAGTTAACTTATGTAGAAGTTTTCGTTGTGGCACGGTATCTGCAAATGGTCGGTTTACTGACTAGGTTTGCAGTTACCAAGTTACAATGCGGCTTTGTTTTTGTTAAATGCTTTGAGAGCCCGCTGCAGATGGCCGGTTTACTGGCTAGGTCTGCTGATGTGCACTCGTAGCATTTGACATGTGTGATGCTTTGCTACTTAGTACGGTATCTGCAGATGGTCGGTTTACTGACTAGGTCTGCTGACACCAAGCTATGTGGTGAAGTTTGTTTTTGTTATTTGGTTTGATAGTCATCTGCAGATGGTCGGTATACTGACTAGGTCTGCTGACGATGTGTCAAAGCATTTAACTTGTGCCATAGTTTTCATCTTAATGCGATATCTGCAGATGGTCGGTATACTGACTAGGTCTGCTGACGTCAAGTTAAGTCGTAAACTTGTGTTTTGTGTTTGTTTTTGACGATGACTGTGATTATTTAGTTTGCATGACATGAGTCATAAGTGTGTTGGATGTAGAAATCTCTTAGTTAGCTTACAAATAGCATTTTTTGTGGTTATAAATGTTGCAACTATTTGTCAATTATATTGTGCAGATTGATGGCGACGGTTGCACTTACTCCTGAAATCAAGAAATCAATTCGTATCAAACTCGTTACCCTCATTAGTTGCTTGTCACCTAATCACATCGAGGGTATTGTGTCTGATAGGAATCGATTTGAGCAAATATTAGGTGAGGTTGTCCGCGCAGTGAAAAATATCCATGAGGGTGCTGATGGAGCAGCCATCAAGCATTTTGTTACTAGCATTGTGGGCAACATGCCTAGATGCGCTGTTGACCTAGGTGACGACAGACCAGCGGAAACAAATGAATCCAAGCTGGAGCACTTCCACACAAAATGGAAGGTAGAGAAAGAGAGGTCCAAGCGTGCAAAGGCCATAGACACCCAAGCTATCCTGAGCAAGAGAGCTCGCAAAGAGCTGGACCGGCCTGCTGATGAACAAGAAGATTTATCATCTGGTGCACGTGAGGTCTCTAAAGGCACCCACTTGCAGCGCACAATGCATAATACTAACTGCAGCATGACAATTGGGTTGCCTGCAGAGGCCATCATCACAGAAAAGAAGATGGGCTCTGGATCGTACGGCGTTGTACATAAATGCCATATTCAAGGTGTCTCCTGGTTTCCAGAAGGCATTTCTTATTGTGCAAAGCAATTCCTTGGTAGCCGAAGGGCTCAATTGAAGTCTTTTGCTCAGGAGGCTTCAATCGACCTAACCCACAGGGGCATAGTGCGCGCCATTGGGCACACAAGGAAGGAGCCATGGATACTGCTCTTCCCCCTCTTTAATGGGGGAAGTCTTGGAGATATAATGGAGTGTGTTCCGCCTCCTAAGGGGACCCTCAGTTCCATGCTTGCTGTAGGCAAAGGCAACAGATACAAGAAAAAACAAGTGGCTCCTCATGAAATGGAGCGATACAAGTCTTTGATTTTTCATGCTCCCGAGCTTATCTGTGCCCTTGTGAATACCATGGCCTTTGCACATGCTGAAGGGATCATCCACAATGATTGCCACCCCTGGAATATAATCATAGATTTCACCAAAGAAGGGGTGCCACGGGTAGGCATCATTGACTGGGGTCTTGCATTGAGGGATGGGATTGAGTTCAAACCCACAAATATCGCCAACAAAGCAGAGCACGATCAACGCCCCTGGAGAGCCCCTGAGCTCGCAGATGTAAGGTCCCCTTGTCCATGGAGCAAGGCATCAGATGTCTTCTGCTTGGCTTGGGTGATTGAAAAGTTTACATTATTTTGTGCTGAGTTTGCAGAAATGACCAAAGTGCCGTGGGTGGGTAAAACTGCCATCCACACAAATTTGATTAAGGAATGGACGGCTGCCTATATGACGCCATCAAAGGAAGATAGGAAGACCATGGCAGATTTTGAGGAGCAATTGAAGAATTTGGAAGTGTCACCTGCTGCATGCTTACGTCCACTATCTGAGATGACACCACACTTATTATAAAGCCTCTTGTAAATGATATGTTTTGGTTGGCTATCTATTCCATGACCTGCCTTTAATCGACTGACACTATTTTGGTCCCAATTGTTAAATATTATTTTGATCCCAATTCTCTCTCTCTCTCTCTCTCTCTCTCTCTCTCTCTCTCTATGAGTATTTGAAAATAACAAGTTTGCAGTAAATAAACATTGATTTTATAAACTTATACCTAACATCTGAAAATAACTTTAAAGCTATTCCTAAATTAACATTGATTCTATAAACTTAAAGTGTACATACTTTTTCTCAGATGGCTGATAATAATGAAGCCGCAAAGAAGGCATTTGAACGCTTAAAGCAAATCTCGAGCAGTGGCACTGTGAATGATGCGGCACGTATTGCCGGACGCACCTCCAAATGGGCACCGGCCCATGGATTACAATATGCCCAAGTAAACAAGAATGTGTCCAAAGAGATGGTCAAGAGCATCTGGCCTGACGTCTCCAATGATGCCATAAAAAAAGGGCGCTTGAAGCTGACACAATGTAGTGTTCCTTTAATTATCGAGCATGCGGAGCGCATTTTTGTGGATGTCATGGCCCAACCCATGCATCACGGTGACTGTCCCCTCTGGTTTGCTAAAATGCTATATGCACAATTTGTGCAGAATTCAGTTGTAGACTTTAGCTCTCGACCTCCTCATCTACATGTGGAAGACATTCGGAGTGAGTCAATCACTATGCCTCGAGATGAGTTGCAACTGGCCATTCTTGGAGCCTCAATGGAAGTTCATCACACGGTTGATGAGCTTCAAACTCAAATCAACCAAATTAGAGGCACCCAAGGCCCTCAACAGACGGAAGCAGCACCAGAGCGCGGGCAAGCACCTGAAAGTTCAAGCGCTAGAGATATACTAAGAGAGAACAAGCTCTTGAAGAGACGCATAATGCAAATGGAGGAGCAAGGCCATGCAAACTCTCCTATGACGGCATTTGAACACCCGAATAGTTTGGAGCAACCACCTCTACATGGGCACGAAAGTGGCGGACCATGCCCTATTTGTTATAGTTTCTTTCACTCATGGTCTGGCCACTACACTGTCCCATGTGGGCACATGTACCACTTGACCTGTCTTTTGCAACACATGGTCAACAGTACTACGTGTGCTTTGTGCGGCAAAGAATTTCACAAAAATTTGTATATATGTTTTAAATTGGGTGCCGACTATGATCGGTTGACCAATGCACGACACATGGACGAGTTAGAGCCGCATTTAAACTTATCTCTCTCTTAAATGCAACCCTGGAATTTAACAAGATTCGGCAACTTTGTTCAAAAGATTTCCAATGCTCTCTCTCTATCTCTCTCTCTCTCTCTCTCTCTCTCGCACACACACAAACACATGTACACAGATTACATTGGAGTGTGTCAAAACTAACATGATTTCGTATTCTAAGTTTAACATGACATGACTAAAAACCATACTCTCTAAATTGATCACCAACATGTTTGATATCCAGTTGTTGCAAGACGGATTACATTGGAGTGTGTCAAAACTAACATGATTTCGTATTCTAAGTTTAACATGACATGACTAAAAACCATACTCTCTAAATTGACACTAACATGTTTGATATCCAGTTGTTGCAAGACGGATTACTTTGGAGTGTCTCAAAA
The DNA here is from genome assembly GCF_041138505.1 of Cibotium barometz. Lineage (NCBI taxonomy): Eukaryota > Viridiplantae > Streptophyta > Polypodiopsida > Cyatheales > Cibotiaceae > Cibotium > Cibotium barometz. The sequence goes on from NC_141066.1 coordinate 38,665,909, forward strand.
CTAACATGATTTCGTATTCTAAGTTTAATTTAACATGACTAAAAACCATACTCTCTAAATTGATCACCAACATGTTTGATATCCAGTTGTTGCAAGACGGATTACATTGGAGTGTGTCAAAACTAACATGATTTCGTATTCTAAGTTTAACATGACAAGACTAAAAACCATTCTCTCTAAAATGTTCACCAACATGTTTGATATCCAGTTGTTGCAAGACGGATTACATTGGAGTGTGTCAACTAACATGATTACATCAAACGTGACGAGCGTCTGCGGGTGGCTTTACTAACACCAAAATCGGGTTGCAAGTTTTCTTCTATCTCTTCAATAAAGCACAAGTTATCGCTCGTATGTGGGACATTAGGCTCTACATCTCCATTCTCTTCTGCATCATACTCATCCTGAGTAATGTCATATGTCCACTTAGGCATCTCTTCGTTGTAATCATCTGACTCAATTGACTTCACCAATTTATCATTACAATACATATACACCAACTTCTCAGCTCTATCACTCAATAAACGATTTCTGCTAATAGAATGCACATACTTGTAACTGCTCCAATTACGTTCAGAACTAGAATTTGAAGCACATTGCGCAAGCACTCTCACAGCTAAGCGTCGCAAAGTTGGAACACTTCCCCCATTCAACATCCACCATTTCCAAGCAGGCTGTTCCTTAGCAAGCTTTTGCACAAACTCCAAGGCAAATCTACCTTCTTTCAATTTATACTTGGTTAGCTCAATTACCGCTGTTGCTTGCTCATCTGGACCTTCATAAAATCGCTCCACAACATCATAGAAATCATCGATTACCTCCTCATCTAGGGCATTCACGTCCATATGCCAGTATTCTGGGTCAAGACAATATGCAACACTATGCAATGGACTATGTGCTCCTACCCACCGAGCGCTTACATACTTGGCCAAGATATTTCTCCTTGCTCTGGTGAATGGAGGACTCCAATGCTTGACAACAGTTTTAGTGGGCTCCTCTGGGTTTGCGAGGCTTTCTTGAATGGACCACCACGCCATCCAAACCTTCCCGATATTTGGCAATCTAGAATCCAACTGGCGCAAAGCAAGCATAACTGGCATCATAACATGATAACAATCTGCTGCTTCCTCCCATAAACTACGATCCGATATCAAAGATCGCATGTACCTCACCTTTTCTTTAACCTTTTCGGACTGGTCAACCTCCCACTCAGAGAAGCCAGCACACACAAAGGTTTCCATCACTGCATTCCTATTTCTTAGGAGAGATTGAAGCATATAAAAATTAGTGCAAAATCTGGTTTCACAAGGCAACTTTAGCATAGTTTCCATGCGTTGACGATACATATCTAAAACACGTTGCCGTTTGAGCACAAATTTGACAATCTTACTTGCACTATCGATAATCTCCTTGAACCACTCTGTATCAGCATTTTTGTACCAATCTTGTAACACCAAGTTAAGGCTATGAGTGTTACAACCAAATGTATAGATATTGGAAAATCGAGATTCCAACATATGACCTGCTGCTCGACAATTAGCTGCATTATCCATAATCACTTGAAGTACATTTTCAGACCCAACTTGGTCGATAACATCACCAATGATATCGGCGATAAATTGACCAGATTTAACTTCCCCGGAGCTATCAACAGCTTTGATAAAGCATTCCCCACGAGGACATACCAACATTACATTTATCAATGGACGTCTTTGGGCATTCGACCAACCATCACTGACAATTGTGCATCTAGACTGATTTGTGGTGTCAATTATGAGTCTTTGAACGCTTTCCCGTGTGTTGTCATAGCACTTGTCAAGTAATTGATTTCGCATGTGGTGATAAGTTGGTGGACAAAACCCAGGTCCATATTCTCCAATCTTCTTCCAAGCCATCTTCCATGAATCTTTCGTGACCATAGACAATGAAGAACCAGTAAAGAAGATCGCTTTCGCTAAAGCAAGTTGAGCATCCTCTAAAGCAGTGGCACGAAAGCTGTCAACTAGATTAGTTTGTCTGGTACGAAACATACCCACCTGAAACTCAGGAGATGCATCCATCGGTATTGAGACATCTGGACCTTGGGTGTCATTTTGGCAAGTAGTATGTGTTGGAGTCACTCCTTGGTTGGAGATCCCTCCACTTGATGCTGCCAAATTCGGCGATTGGTGATTTCTTGCACAGAGATTGGGCCTCTTGTTTTGTGATACTTGTTTGCTTATCAAAGCTCTAAGGCGCTTTGCAGCATCATCAGCTCCTGCACCCTTGCATTTACCTCCGGGATTTTTTGTGTTAGTGCCAAGCAAATGCTCCCTTATTCTGGGAGCACCCCCAGATTTTACCAAGCCACAAAAATTACACTTCCATTCGACAAATCTAGAAAGATTGGAAGCAAATTGCCATTCAGGTCCCGGTGATTTTCCTCCGCTCCTCCTCTTGCCACTTTGAGACGCAACATTCAAAGTTTGTGCTGTCATATCTCGTTGCAAGGAAACTCCACTAGTTTCTAATGGTCTGTTGCTTCGTTGGGTTGATGTGCCGCAATTAGAAGCAACCATTGTAACACCTAAACAACAATCATGCAAGATTTGAGATCCAAAACAACCTGAGTAAAACCAAAATATGCAATTATAAAGTCTAAAACCCACTTCTTGCCAATGCAACCGAACGTTTGGTGAGATGCATTTGAGGCAATCCATCCCTAAATAGAGATGATGTCCCGAACATCTCACCACCTATATCCTCCTCTAGAGAAGCTCCTACCCAGACCAAATGGCACTCGAGTAGACCACCCAAGAGGAGGTAATTGCTAGTCGACCTAAAGAAATCAAACGTTTGGTGAGATGCATTTGAGACAATCCATCCCTAAATAGAGATGATGTCCCGAACATCTCACCACCTATATCCTCCTCTAGAGAAGCTTCTACCCAGACCAAATGGCACTCGAGTAGACCACCCAAGAGGAGGTATTGCTAGTCGACCTAAAGAAACCAAACGTTTGGTGAGATGCATTTGAGGCAATCCATCCCTAGATAGAGATGATGTCCCGAACATCTCACCACCTATACCCTCCTCTAGGGAAGCTCCTACCCAGACCAATTGGCACTCGAGTAGACCACCCAAGAGGAGACATTGCTAGTCCACGTAACAAATACGATAAACCATTTACAATCAAAATCTTATAAAATATAAAATATTATTAACAAGCTTCAAACAAAAATCCAGAATATTTATACTCACCTCTTGTGTCTTTTAGCCTGAGGTGAGCCACCCAAGTACGTTGGTAAAGTACATTTGGAAGTGAGGGGAAACCCTTTATATAGGTCTCTCCAAAACGGCGAAATTTTTGGCGCAAAAAAAGGCCCGCCGGGCTAGATAAGAAGCCCGCCGGGCTAAATAGTGGCCCGCCGGGCCAAGCTAGTAGCCCGCCGGGAAAACCGGGATAGCAAGTTTCTCCCGGTTGTGTGAATATCTATGATATTAACAAGTGTGTGAGAGTGTTATTAACTAGTGTTATTACCACTTCGCGGTTAACGTGATCACGTGAATGAAATCCCTGGAGATGGTGGCATATAATCCCAATCTCACCACACTCAAGAGCCATTTATAGTACATTCACCCGCATTGAGCATATGGAGGAGCATGTCAACTCAACTATGGAGGGAGATAGCTTGGAAAACATCGATGATGATCGTGCTATTGGAGATGATGATATTGCCTCTCATAGTGATGATTCTAGTAGTGGGAATATTGATCTCTTTGTAGATTTGGATATAGGCATGGACATTGAGATAGATACTTTAGCAAGGGTTGACCTCATTGAAGATGAGGTTGAACTCTAGTTCTTTCATTGTAGTTTTATTATGGCTATGGTCTTCCTTTTGGTTGTTTGTTATTGGTGGTTGATTGATTGTTTTATTAGTAATTCATAACTGTAATAAGAGAAATGAGACATGGATAATATGAGATGAATTTGTGCACTTTGAATTGACAAGACTCACAATGCACGAGTCCCAAAAATCACCTTATATATGTGTCCTCCACATCAGTCCATGGCATTCCAATATGTTTATTATCGAAACTACAATTAGACAAATGAGACATAGATAACCCAATATAGATTTATTGTGATACGTTGCTATTATGTTTTTGAGATTACATGTAAAGATTCATGCCTTTTTGAGATTACATGTATAGATTTTGTGATATGTTGCTTTTCGTGACATTACTTAATCATTCACCTTTGGATTGCTTTTCATGGAACTACTTGATATGCCCGAGCCTTTACATGTATCCAACCGTGAAGGTTCAAGATTTTTTAAAAAATCTTCACTTTGATGTGAAAAGATGTGGGGATTGAATCATTGTCCTTTGGATTGTTTTTCATGGCATTACTTGATTTACTTAAGCCTTTGCATGTATCCATCCCTTTCACCACATTACTCGATTTACTTATTTTTTCTCTCTTTCCTTGCAAATATGCTTTCTGTTGAAGATTCATTTGTATATAAATACACCAAAAAATCATGCATATTATCAAAATCTTGTGCACATAGTTCAGCAAATGATATTTTTGGGGATTGAAGATTCTGTTTTTCTTTGCAAGGTCCACAATTCCAATTGCGTCTATAAGCGGCTCAAAACTCGTGTCTAGTTTCAAAATTACTAGATGTGATTATAGACGCATTTATAGACGCGATTATAGATGCCCACGTACCTTGCGCATCTATAAGAGCGTCTAGTTTCAAAGGAGCTGGATGCATTTATAGACGCGATTATAGACGCCCCCATAACTTGTGCATCTATGCAGTGCGTCTATGCTTACTTTATGTGGTTGTGCCACCACAAACATACACAACATCACAAAACCAATTTCTCACAATTTCTTCCTACCACACACATCTTATCCACTCATTTTCCACACAATGCACTACCAGAATGCAAGGGCAATAATGAATCCTATGTAGTGGGAGCTGAAACTCCAAGAGGATGGAAGAAACAAAGGTGTTTCCCTGGAACGACGCCAAAAATATTATGGGCTACCACACGTCCAAGAGGGAACTCTACACATTCACCTAAAGGATGAGCACTAGATCACAATTGTCATAGGGTACATAGAGATGACTATTCTTTTGAGAGAGAGATTTACTTAAATAAAGCATTACAATTAAGCATAAAGATTAACTTTCTCTTAATTAAACATTAAGACTCTTAGGGAAAGCTTGATTTGAATTAAAACAATAATTTTGAAAGCTTCTCAAGCTTGAGAGGGGTTGAAGAGAAAAAAGTCATTGAGATAATTTGAAAAAACCATATAAATAATTTTACCTCCAAGTTTGGCTTGATTCTTAGTAGTGAAGCCCTCGACCAATCAATTGGTCCACCAAGAGGAGAAGAGCAACTTCAACAGTTGTTGGAGAGAGAGAGAAGCTCCAAGCTCCCAAGAGAGGAAAATTTAAGGGATAATAGAAATATGATTATTTTAATATAATACTAGCATGGTATAGCTCCAATTTGAAAATACAAAGGAATGAGGGTTTATTTATAGGTGAGGGAGGCCACTAACCAAGTCCAACTAGGTTCTAGAATTTTGAGGTTCAGTTTGACTCAATTTGGACAGGATTTGGACTAGTTTGGCTCCCTTTTTGATTTAGTTAGATCCAAGAGAGAGGAGAGATAAAAATATCACATTTTTTTGAATTAAAAAACCCTCCCACACATGTGAAAACGGCACCTACCTCAAAGGTCCCCCTTTCCTTACCAAGGTGTAAAAAATACATCATTACTCCAAAATATCTCATTTTTTTGGTAATATCTCTTAATTTTTAACTAATAAACCTTGTATTGAGTCAACTCTTCATCTTATGTGAGGATTTACTCATTTTTGGGTATTTGCTTGTATTCTTTGGATTTATCTCATCCCAACACTTGGATTAATCCAAATGGCCCATTAGAACCTTAATTGGACCATAATCCAAAAATTTCTGAAAATGTAGACCCTTAGGCTAAGGTCTCTTATTCCATTTTCTAACAAAATTCATACTCCATTTCTGAAAAGGTTCCATTAGGAGCACTGGATTGTGGGGCATTTGGTCCAATGCACTTGGTTGGCCCATTTACTGCGACAAACATCACACTCTCGAGAAAATTTTCATGCATCTTTAATCCTTGTAGGCCACCATTATCTAGCTTGGAAATATTTTCTGGCATGTTACTTCTCTAGAAAAATGGTTTTACCACTTACACCTTGGTGTGCTTCTATCAATGCATCTTGTTACTCATGTACTTGTATACAGTGTACTTGTATACACTGGTAGATTATTTAATCAATGCCCATTTTGTACGATTAACCCCCAATTACCAAAAATGTTTTACTTCCGAGAGCTAAACACTTCAAATGTTGCTGGAGCATTCTTCAGACCAAATCATTGGAAGAAAATGCTCCCCATTTTGTAAGAAGATTTGTCTTTTCTCCACCATCCAGAGCCATCACGACTTGATTATATCCACTAAAACCATCCAAGAAGAAAGAATACATTTTATGTCCTCTGCAACAACAATATCTAACACTGAATCTATAAAATGGATCGAAAAAGGGTCTATTTGGATTGTAGCATTCAACTTTCGATAATCCACACAAATGTAGAGCTTTCCATTCTTTTTTGGTACAATCACTATCGGCCATAGCCAATTCACTTTATCCACTAGATATATGAACCCCACTTTTAAGAGTTTATCAATCTCCAACGTAACCTGCTTTGCATAATTCTTCAGGTTCATCCGGTATTGCTATTTCTTGGCTAGAACGGCATCCTCCTTAAGATTGATATGGTGTTGATAGAAGTGAGGATCCACTCCCTTTGTTTCTTTATAACTCCAAGAAAATACATCCATATATGATATTAATAATTTTTGGAGATTTTGTTTTTACTACATCACGCTCAACCGAGTGATAAATCCATGCATGGACAATATCATACTAACAAACAATTTAAACCAAGCGAATCAAAAGGAAATCAAACATAATAGGATGGCCAAAGTGTTGGGCGGGAAAGCCAACATAAAAAATCATTCATTTTGACTTATAATAGATACAAAACATCAAAATATAATAGTACAAACAGATAAATAAAAGATAGGTAATTGACTTATAATAGATACGAAACATCAAAATATAATAGTACAAACAGATAAATAAAAGACAGGTAATTGATAAACCATCAGCAATACATAAGCGGTGCGCTTTGTGCCATAAGATGTTAATAGGTGTGATACAAAGCTATTTGGCAGATAAGTATTGGATGACTAAGGCTAAAACTAAGGGTAAACAACAAGGGGAAACTTGTAGAACATACCACCACTTTGGATCAATTCAATCGGCATGAAATACAGTCTAAAATCACATAGCAAAGGGGTTCCACTTTCATTATACTACATCAAGATTTACCGGTGATTAGTTGGGTTACTAACCTGTTGTTGACATTGTTGAGGTAGTACGAAACTTGGTGGAATCAATTCAAAAACCCATTTGGATGTTTCTTCATGGTTTCTTGCGTACCTCTATATATCACCTTGAACCATTTGACATCAAAGATGAATAGACTAAAAGCTATAAACCCAGCCCCAAGAATATCTTGCATAGTTCCACAATACTCAAGAATCTCCTCTATGACATTGGTATCATGTCTACTAGCTCGAATTGCTTGCTCAAAAGTTGTTATCACACCACAAGAAAATGTTTTTCTTTTAGAATCCACAAGTTTCGTGTAAAAGTGCCTTCCCTTTGACCATATTACATTATATAGTTATTAGTACTAACATTAAACAAAAGCATGATATTTAGTATAGTGCATTAAACAAGTTATATAACAATCAAAGCATGAGAAAGATATGAAGAATATACTTACTTGAGGGTCACATCCTTGTGCATACTCACAGTCTTTTCTTGTGATCATCTCTCCATTTTTTGATGCCATCGATATTGCCTTATAAAGCCATTCTATAATTTGGGAGAGGTTCTAAGAAGGGTGGGAATGGCAAGGATCTATTTGCTCTTCTGAAAGTTGTTCTCTCATCCTTTCATCTATTGATTGCACCCTCGTATCTCCGAATCTACTTCTCCATGATGGGACTATTTAGAATGTAGAATGTATTCACTTTTGGCATACTTCTTTATCCAGTCTTCATTGCATTTCTTTTCCTTGTGGCATATTAGTGATTAGATAATCCTCCTCCTCATTGCTCCACAATTGTGGCATGGAAGGATCTATGTGAGAGATGTTTTTAGATATTAGTGATTAGTCGATCATCCTCCACATTGCTTTACAAGCGTGGCATGGAAGGATCTATGCAAGAGAGATGGTTTGAGTTTTATACAAGAGGCTCTTGCATCAACCATCCCTCTGCCATGCTTGCTTCTGGGCTTGCTCTTTGTCTCATAAAGTCCTTTAAGTTTTTCATGAACCTTTCAAGAAAAAACATCCATCAAACATGAACAACACCACAAAGTGCCACTTCATCAACCAAATGCACCACAAGATGTAATTAGCTAGTGAGAATTGTTATAGGAAAGTTTTCCTTGATCATATACACTGCCTCAATAGCATTGAGATGAATCGTTCTCAATGGATGTAGGAGCTATCTCCTTTAAGGATATGTATCTACATACATAGCAATCATGTGTACTATTTATTATACATAACTTGTGATTGCATGAGAATATTAAATATAACTTAGATAGTGAATCTAAGAGAAGATTCACACCTCACCAAGCTTCCCATTTGTAAATAGCCTCTCTCACCTTCTTGTCTCCACATCCAATTATAGCTATTAGAAGAATAAACTATGCATAGAAAAAATGAAAGTTAGTACATGAGCCCACAAATTATGTACCATAAAGAGAAAATAAATAAAATAATATTTTAATACATATAATATCTTGTGACAATCAAACACCATATTGGGGAATATGGGAATTTCCCATAAGTTTGGGACACGTGGTCAAAACTTTGGATTTGCCATAACTTGAACACCATTACTCCAAATTGTGCGCTTTAAAGCTTAATAGATCCCTCTTTTCAAGCGCTTTCCAATGATAGGTCACATGATAGGGTTTTGAGAAACTTATAGACATGTTAATCGGGTCCCACCTTTTTAGTATTACAAAAATGGGACTTGGGAGATTCCCAAACTCATGAGTATGGTTTTATCATATGTCTTGAGGCCATATAATTGTACCTCTCCTTTCTTTTTAGTATTTGTGAAGGCACCCTTTAATGAATGCATTACTGTCGTTGGAGTACGAAAAGAGGAAATCACACTTTCCACATTATTGTGCTCCTTCTTGGTTAATACCCATCGTTCCTTTGGTAGGACCATATTACCACTCTAGAACCATTGGCAATGCACTTTCAAGGAATCTAATATTTTGTAAGTTATCCCTTGCACCCTTGGTATCTTCTTTACCAATTAAATGGTCCCAAATATTATTTGCCACATTCTTGAAGATAGGCATGGGATCTAAGAGATGATTGATCTTAAACTCACACCAATATGAAAGTCAAAAGAAGATTGAGTGTCTTGAAATCCCATCGAGTGGTGGATTTGGGGTGCTTCTCCATGCCTTAAACCAATCTCTACCTCTCATCAGCTCAGAAGTGGTGAGGCATCATGTGGCACATACTTGGGATGTGAAGGAGGGAGGAATCAATGATGTTTGTCATACACCACCTTCTTTAATGTAGAGGGTCTCTTTGAAACAAGTTATGGTCCACAAATAGGACATGCATAATATCCAGAGGTTCCCATGCCTTTTTTCAAATTGATATGATTGAGAGGTAGAGTAAGACATTCTTAAAGTTTAAAGTTATAAAGTTCAAGTATGTACTTGAGTACTTTGAGAACCTAATAATCATGCATGATCATCCCAAGAAAAACTCCTTTCACCTCCATATCATGTCTATTTATTGTCCTTGATACATCATCCACTTTGATACCTCACCATAATGTCTCGAGCTCGTGGAACAAGGAGAGAAATCATGATATGAACTTTGTTGATTTCCACCCATGGAGGGAGGTTGTAATTCACCAATATAATAGGCCAAGTAGACCATGATGTGGACTTGAAGCCAAATGGATTAACACCATCCATTCCCAATCCAAGGTATAAGTGATGGGGCTCATCTTTAAACTCTAGACATTGATGGTCCGCATATTTCCATGGCCATGAATTGGCTACGATCCTCACAATGCCATCAGTTGAGCATGAGTTGCATTCCATGTCATGAGTTTTGCAATATTCTTACATTTAAACATGTGTTGGATGGCAAAGGACTATTATAAAAATAAAATGCTAACAAAACTTAGAAGTTACAGCAAGGGAATTATGCATCCGCCAAGTAAGAAATCTGAAAATAAAATTGGGCAGCTTTTTGTTATCATTTGCTTAGTTTCATAACTACATATTCACAAAAATCTTGGATATGTATGGTATGTTGATTTAGGTGTTTCTAGCCACATGAGTAGTCATGGTGAGTGGTTTAGAGACATGCAAAAAATAGAAAAACTAGGATATGTGGAAACAAGTGATGATATTATATATCCTTTTATTACACATGTTGTTAAAGTGACATTATCAATGTAAGATGGCAAAATGAATACATGGCTAATGTACTTCATGTTCCAAACATTACAAAGAACTTAGTTTCTATTCGAAAAATGGTTTAATAGGGTCTACAAGTGAGGTTTAATCCCCATGGGATGTTTTGTAAAAAAATTTAATAACCAATGTTGCATGGTTTCAAAGGGTAATAGAATTGGAAGAATATTTACACATGGTACAAGTGTGATTGGAAACATTAACATTTGGCATAAACGTATTGGTCATGTCAATATTGTCGGTGGGCTAAAAAAATGCATACTCAAAGTATTAATACACGTTTGTCGAAGTTCAAAGTGGATGAAATGCACAAAATATGTAAAGGTTGCCAATTGGAAAAATAATCAAAGCATGCATTTCCACATGATGATAATATAAGTCAAAGACAATTGGATATGGTGTATTATGATGTTTGGGGACCAATAAAGATGGCATCAATCAAAGGATACCACTATTATGTATCTTATATGGATGATCACACAATAGGAAGGTGTGGGTATACTTCATGAAAGAGAAAAGTGAAATGTTTATGCACTTTCAAAGCTTTAAAAATATGTTTAAAAAAGATAGAGGCACGCACATAAAATGTCTAAGATTAGACAATGGGAGGGATATTATTTCTCCGATAAATTCGGTGATTATCCAAGAGAGAAATTTACATGCATGAACACACCACATCAAAATGGGATTTCAAAAATTAGAAAGAAAACATGCCTCACTATAACCAAATGAGGGTATAATAGCAAAAATAGCAACATGTTTATAACTATAAGTCTTGGGAAATGTCGATAAAGAAAGAAGTGAATGCAAAATGGTTTTATTCATCGGTAAATTGAAAGATTTATACACAAGGCAAATGGTAAGGCCTTTGGCCATATGTCCATATACAAAATAAAACATAATGAAAATCTATGGAGTTAGGGGTTACATCTCATGTATTTTGATTATTATTGCCCCTTGTAGCTTCACCTCTTCTCTCACATTTCCATTGCTTTCCACTTGCACATGGGCAATGGGATGAGAGGCAAAGGCAGAGGAGGACCCAACTTTAATTCCCAATTTTTCGATTGTATGGAGAGGGGTCATATCTCTCCTCAGTGTCCTTACCCCAGGAGAATGGGAGGAGATGTATATCCTCTAGCACCTAGGAGGGAGGAAATACAAGATGTCAGAAGGGAAGAAGAGATTCCAAATCCACAAGGACCTCAGGTTCATCAGCCATAGCCAACCAATGGGCCTAGACCAAGTGAGGTTAATCTGATTGGTATGTATGAGGAGGTGACATGTTAGCTAACAAAAGAACTAGGGGTGCAGAGGGTGAAGATGAAGTAGGACCATTCATCAAGAGGAAGAAGGAAAAGCAATTAGAGGACCAGTTTAAAGAAGGTAAGAGAAAAAGAAGACCCAGAGCATGTATTGGAATGCAAGATTTTCCCTTAGGGTCTCAGGAGAGGAAGAGTATGATCTAAAGAGGGATCTCTAGCAGAAGGGATCCACTCTGACTTGGCCCTAGCTATTGTAGTTATGCCCTAAACATAGAAGAATAAGGAGCAAACTAGTCAGCACAAGGGTTTCCAAAAAAGAGAAGAAAGGAGAGGTCAGCTGAATATAGTGCATGTCAAAAGAGACAAGGCCCTATCTGTCTGTTATTATGGATGCTTGGGTAAACAAGTTTAAAGTTCCCAAGGTGTACATTGATGGTGGTGCCTAGGTTTGTGTAATGACCCAGCAAACTATGGAGACCTTAAGGCTAAAGGCAAGTTCACCTTCTGAGTTTAGAGTTAGAATGGCAAATAATGCAAAATTCACATGTTTGGTAGTGGTAAAGAGATTGCAGGTGACTATTCCTAGGCAGAAACACGACAATAGAATGAGGGTGTAGCATCAAAAATAGCAGCGTTTTCTTACTAGAAGGGTAGGGAGATGTTGAGCCCATTTTGCTACTAAAAAGCTACCATGTTCATTGCTTAGCAGTACTATGTAGTAAAAAAAAGATGGGGCATACTGGGGAGTCTGCACAGGACTCCCCAATCTATCCTTGCTCTCTTTTTTAAAAAATATCGACACAGTAAAACTAACACAAGTTCATTTCCTACTCATTGTCATGGACACATGTAATGTAAAACTTGACAAATACAAAAAAAAGGACAATTACAATTCATGGTTTTTATTCATGTCATAATTCTATTACAATACTTGGAAAAATTACATGTGTATGAGCCCAAAAAGGTCATATATAAAATAAAGCATAATGAAAATCTATGGAGCTAGGGTCTACATCTTATGCATTTCAATTATTATTGTTCCTTGCAGCTCCACCCCCTTATTTTCTCACATTTTCATTGCTTCTTGCTTAGACATTTACACCACCGTTTCTAATAGCATGATCCTAAAACACAATAAAACTAACACAAGTGAAAATCAATTTTGTAAAAACAAAGAGGTTATGGTTTTAGAAATGTACTTACTTGCCATGCTTGTCCTCCAGTAATAAAAATTGATCCTTGGTCTTGCACCCCTTCAAATAGATCTTTGAAACCTCGTTGTAATGAAAAATCATATTCATCTTGTGTAGGGGGGGATCCACTGCTTCAATCTATAGACATACAAACAAATGAACATTACAATTATGTTGTTATCTAAGATAACATTCTTTAATTAAAAGATAAGATACAGTTTGAGGCTAATATTGTGGGATCCCTCTGCCCCCCTCCGCACACCGGATTCCCGGATGGTAGCAGTGGAAGTAGCTTCCTCTTGTGCGAGGCAGGGTTTCTCACTCGAGGCCTCGCCCTCGAATGTTCGGGCACGAGACTAAGCTGGTGGTCATTCCGAAAACCAAAACCGAGAAAATTTCCCATGCCTAAAAAACGGGGACGATTCCACCATTTTTTATTTTCTTAACGAATTTTTCTAACGAAGTCAAGATACTAAACTAGTCTTCAAGTTAAGTCTCTAATAGTTTCCCTTCTAAACGAAGTCAAGATACTGAACTAACCTTTATTCAGCCCTTCTAAACGAAGTCAAGATACTGAACTAACCTTCATCTGAATAAACTAGATAGAAGGGAAACTATTAGAGACTTAACTTGAAGGCTAGTTCAGTATCTTGACTTCGTTAGAAAAATTTAAGAAAATTTTGCCATAACCTCCTTTGTATGGCCGACCATTTTCAAATTTTTCTATCCTCAAGTTACTTAAAAATTATCCCAAATGGTTTAAGGCATTCTAAACTAATCAAATTTCACTTTTAAAAGAGAAACAATATGAAAAGTTTAATTCTAACAATTTGATTACTTATCTAGGATAAAGAAAGGCTGAATTTAAGAATGAGGAGAGGGGGAAAGCCTTTCCAACAAGGCATAACATCATTTTTTCATTTTAAAGAAAACAAAAATTAGAAAACCATTAAAAGGAATAAAGAAAAGTAGGATTTCTAGCTTATTTGAATTTCTATGTGCTTTCCTTTGGCTTGATGGTTTGAGGGATCTACTCTTGTTTGTAACAAGAGTGGCCACCAATTCTTTTGAAGAGGGAAAGGTCAAAAACTAATGAATTATCAATGAAATTAACTGTTTTTGGCTCTGGGAGTGGAGTAGAGTATCAGTGCATAAAACACTATTAAGCTTCTACAAAGGGGGAGGCTTCTATTTATAGGAAAAAGTGAGCTTCTAATAACCAAGCAAATTGATTCTAGAATTTTGTAGATCAGTTTGGTCAATTTTTGACCATTTTTAGGTCAGTTTAGCTTACATTTTGGAACTAGACCTAAATTAGGAGAGAGGAGAGATGAAGAGATATCTCAATATTTGAGAATTTAAAACTCCACCACATATGTGAAATAGGCACCTTCTTCACGAGGGGGAATCCCCACTCTCTTGAGGTGTCAAAAATTCATTTTTTTCGTATTTCCTTTGGTTGTCCGCTCTTCATCTTATGTGAGTATTTACTCATTTTTGGGGGGATTTTCTTTATTTCTTCAATTTATCTCCTCCATACATTTGGATGAATCTGATTGGCCACTCAGAACCTTAATTTAAAATTTTCAGAAAATCTGGACCCTTAGGATAAGGCCTTTTGAACAGATTATAATTTATTTCTAATGCACTTTCTGAAAATCTTTTTGAACTTCTGTTTCGGGGGAGTTTATTTTAATAAGAAGAGATATTTTTCCATCCAAAAATATCTAAAATCTAGATAACCTCTCTCTAGAATATTTTCTCTCTCTAAGCCAAAATAAGTAGAAACAAGATCTTTTATTATTCTGAAGAGGGAATTGATTACAGGGGGAAGATACTGGACATCTTGAGGGGCTGGGGAGGAATCTTACAAATATATACTTACAAATATTATTGGGATATCTACTCCTTCTTCACGTGTAACATTGCGCCACAAGTTATTTGCCATCTATCCAGGAAGAAACATAAATACTTCAAACTCTTATGCATACTCCAATGCATGAGGCTTATGCATAGGCTTATGCATGAGGCTAATGCATAAGTCTCAAGCATGCATTGGAAGCTATTGGCATGCATAGGTAGCTGCCGACATGCCTACGGCATGCATTGGGAAGTTACCGACATGCCTTTGTAGCTACCGACATTCATTGAAAGATATCGGCATGCATTGGAAGCTACCAGCATGCCTAGGAAGCACCTGACATGCATTCGACCGGCATGCCTAGGTAGCTACTACCAGCATGCCTAGGTAGCTACTACCGGCATAATGCCTAGGAAGCACCCGGAATGCATTGGTAGCTACCAGCATTCATAGGTAGCTATCGACATGCCTTGGAAGCTACCGGCATGCCCAGGAAGCACCCGACATGCATTGGCTTATTTACACAAGTCTCATACATGTGGCTTATTCATAAGACTCATGCATAAGCCTCATGCATGACGCTTATGCATATGGCTAATGCATAAGTCTCAACCATGCATTGGAAGCTACCGGCATGCATTGGAAGCTATCAACATGCCTAGTAAGTACCCGGTATGCATTGGAAGCTACCGGTATGCCTAGGAAGCATGCGGCATGCATTGGAAGCTATCAGCATACCTAGGAAGCACCCGGTATGCATTGGAAGCTACCGACATGCCTAGGACCAACATGCCTAGGAAGCACCCGACATGCCTAGGTAACCGGCATGCATTGGAAGCTACCCGCATGCCTAGGTAGATATTGGCATGCCTAGGAAGCACCCAACATGCATTGGAAGCTACATGCATTGGCTTATTCACAAGTCTCATGCATGTGGCTTATTCATGAGCCTCATGCATAAGCCTCATGCATGAGGCTTATGCATATGGCTAATGCATAAGTCTCAAGCATGCATTGGAAGCTATTGGCATGCTTAGGTAGCTACTGGCATGCCTAGGAAGCACCCAACATGCTTAGGTAGCACCCGGCATGCGTTGGAAGCGATTGCCAGACATTGGCTTATTCACAAGTCTCATGCATGTGGCGTATTCATAAGCCTCATGCATAAAGCTTATGCACATGGCCTTATGCATATGGCTAATGCATAAGTCTCATGCACGAGGCTAAGACATATGGCCATCTCTTGAGAGAAGCATATCTCTCATCAACAGGCTATCCATAGAGCATGGAACAAATAACAAACCCTAATCTTAAAAGCCCTAAAACTTTTAAATCCTATGACATGTAAAAGCATAAGAGAAGAAACATACAAGGAAGAGATCTCTTACCTTGTGAGGCTTGTATGTGTTAAAAACCTACAAAATCAAACCAAATGAAGAAAAAAAGTATTAATAACAAACCCTAATTTTAAAAGCCCTAAAACTTACAAACCCTATAAACATGTAAAAGCATAAAAGAACAAAAATAAAGAAAGAGATCTCTTGTCAGGCTTGTATGTGTTGAAAACCTACAAAATCAAACCAAGTTAAGGAAAAACAATCAAACCAAGTTAAGGAAAAAAAATCAAACCAAGTTAAGGAAAAAAAATATTAAGAAAAATCAATATCTCTTACCATAGGAGGCTTTAATGGAGAGCTCTGAATTAGGGAAAAAGAATAAGGGAAACTACTCTTAATGGTTAAGTTGAAATAAGAAAGAAAAGTAAGAAAAGAAAAACTTAAAAGAGAGGAAAGAGAAGGGAAATACTCACAAGAAAGCTTTCACGGAAATCTTGTTTTCATAAGAGATAAAGGAAAACAGTAGACATACCTTGCTTGAGCTTGACCTTGAGCTTGAGGAGGATAGGGTAGGAGAGGTAGAAGTGATAGATTAGACATAAATCTACAAAAAAAACTCTGAGAATCAAGTTTATTGCATTCAAAAGATAAAAACTACGCGGTGACAAAAGAAGCGGCGAAAAGCGAGATTTTTTTATTATAGTATAGTAGTGTTTCTTCGCTGCTAAGAATGCACTGCATAGCATTTTCTCGCTTTTCTTGCTACAAAAAGAATTAGTAAATAGCGAGAAAATTCTACTTCATCGTAAAAAATCACTGCTCATCAGCAACGTCAAAACCCCCAATATTACGCTACTAAAAAAAACATTGTTGTGCTCCCAATGTGTTGTAACGTTGAGTTGGGTGTTCATATCATACCAACAAGGATAGAGGCTTATCCATTAATTTTGGGGAGACCATGGCTAATAGCAATGAGAGAACCTTGGACAAGATTGGGGGAGAGGACACCTTATCTTAGGGTTGGATCAGCCTACCAAAAAACAAGTCAGATATGACATGGACAAGGGGAGGGAACTGATTCCAGAGAGTACCTCAGAAGATGAAGATGAAGAAACCAGTTCCAGAGAGGAGTCAAAAACAGAGGAGGCCTAGCTCAGAGGATGATGAGGGGGAAGTTCAACTATTGGAGATAGATTTTGACCTCATGTGCATGTCCCTACATCTGTGTGTAGAGGAAGGGGAGAAGGTGAAAGCTAAGGATGAAGTGCAATTAGATAAGGCAGAAGTCTTACAGAAAATGCTTGCCAAGGATCTAGCATGGTTGAGATGAAAGAGTATCTGGCTATGTTGTACTAGTTTCCAGATCTATTCATTTCCTCTTATCCTCAAGTTAGGGGGTGCCAGATGTGCAACATGAAATATAGTTGAAGCTAGAGGCCAAACTAGTTGTGTTGCAGAAATTGAGAAGATTGGGAGTTATGCAGCAACAACAGGTATTGAGAGAGGAGGTGAACAAACTATTGAAAGTAGGGTTTATTTTTCTCAGTAATACTATATTCGTGAGTTTGGGAATTTCCCAACTCCCATTTTTTGAATACTAAAACGGTGGGACCTGATAACATGCCTATAAGTTTCTCAAAACCATATCATGTGACCTATTGTTGGAAAGCGCTTGGAAAATGGAATCTAGTGAGCTATAGAGCGCTCAATTTGGAGTAACGGTGTTCAAGTTATGATTAACCCAAAGATTTGACCACGTGTCCCAAACTACTGAGAAATTCCCATATTCCCCAATATGGTGTTCAGTGGAAATATTTGAGTGGGCTTCTCTAGTTGTGGTGATCACTCCCAAGAAGAATGGGAAGTGGAGAGTTTGTGTAGACTTTAAGCCTCTAAATGTTGTAACCAAGAGAGATCATTATCCCCCTTCCAAGATGAGGTTCTAGATAGTGTAGCTGGGCATGAGAGATGTAGTGTCTATGATGGATATTCACGTTACATCAAATTTCAATCGCCCCCAGAACATCAGAAGAAAAATAATTTCATTACCCCATGGGGGTGTTTTGCATATAGGGTTATGCCCTTTGGGATTACAAATTCCCCTACTACTTTCCAAAGGTTTTTGAATATGGTGTTTGGGGTCCTTCATTAGAGTGTTTATTGATGATTTTTGTATCTATAGTGGTAGATGTTTCCATTGTGAGAAGCTGAGGATGGCTCTAAAGAAACTGGATGATCTAGGTGGTCAATTAAACCCTCAAATGTCATTTGGCTCAAGCCAAGGTAAATCTACTTGGAAATGTGGTTTCTGAGAATGGGATTGAGGTAGATCCTGCAAAAGTAGAAGCTTTGCTCTTATTGGAGTCACCTCAAAATGTGAAGCAGCCGTTGACATTCATACATAAGGTAAGATATCTTGCCAGATTCTGTGTCAGGCTCTATATCCATTGCAACAAGCATCCCAAAGGGATCCCTTTGTGTGGAAAGACAAGGAAGAGGAGGCCTTTCTGAAGGTTAAGGAAATTCTGAGCACTTTGCCAGTGGTCATGCCCCCTGATTAGAGTAAAGAGTTTTTGTAAATCCTAGTGTGGGAGAAGATGCCATAGGTGTAGTACTCTTACAATAGGGAAGGGATAATTCCTATATGAGGCCAATATATTTTTTCAATAGAACAAAGACATAAGGAGAAAGGACTTATTCTGAAGCAGAGCTAGTGATGGTGTTTGTGGTATTTGCTCAAAAAAAATTAGATCTTATTTACTTCCAATGCTTTCTATGAGATCCCAACCCTCTGCACACCGGATTCCCAGATGGTAGTAGCAGCGGAAGTAGCTTCCTCTTGCACGGAGTAGGGTTTCCCACTTGAGGCCTTGCCCTCGAATGTCTGGGCAGCACGAGACTAAGCTGGTGGTCATTCCAAAAACCGAAACCGGGAAAATCTCCCATGCCCAAAAAATGGGGACGATTCCACCATTTTGAATTTCTTAACAAATTTTTCTAACGAGGTCAAGATACTGAACTAACCTTCATCTGAATAAACTAGATAGAAGGGAAACTATTATAGACTTAACTTGAAGGGATCAACACTTTTTTCCTAATTAAATCAGGCACAGCCGTTGATCTATTCATTAGAGAAGTCTTCAGGATTTTATTTAACTTCTCGAGTTCTAAGTGTACTCCTATTAATCAATTTTATTATTAAAACTCTACTGATTCCAGCCCAACCACTAGAATTAGTAGAACCAGACTAGTACTCACCCACCCATATGTAAGAAAGCATTATGGGCCCAAGGCCATGGACAACTAGTAAGTAGGTGTGAACTCTTGGGTGGAGTATAAATACCAATGTAAATGGGATTATGGCTCATTCATGATAATGTTATCTGCTCCAAGAATCAATGGTGAGCTTCTCCTGTGAGATGCTAAGTGGTGACTCCTTCATGAGCCACTCCCTTGGTGAGGGACTAACCCACCCCTGTTACTTTCTTTCATGCTTCTCCCGTGAGATGCTAAGTGGTGACTCCTTCATGAGCCACTCCCTTGGTGAGGGACTAACCCACCCCTGTTACTTTCTTTCATTGGTATCAGAGCATGGCTTTTGATCCATGATTTTTAATTTTTCTTTTCTTCTTCTCATTTCGTGAAATTTCTGCTTCATTTGATTCATGGGGGAAGGGGATATGGCTAAGGTAGAGTTTGTGGTTCAAATCTGAGCACATGGACCTAATTTTTTTGAATGAGTGGACCAAATTGGGGAAAATTCACTAATCTTGATTAGGAGTTATTAATCAAAAACGTTTTTGAATGAGTGGACCAAATTGGGAAAAATTCACTAATCTTGATTAGCAGTTATTAATCAAAAACGTTTTTCTGTTTGGGAGCTTTCTTGCAAACCCTAGCCATGGAATCTCAACATGAGCAAAGGGCATTGAGTCTCCAAGTCAATTGGGAGTGAAAGCAACTTTTCAAGCACACCAAAGAGCACCAAAAGAGGGGCGGCGAACTGCAGCAGCCCGCCTCAGAAAACGCCATTTTTCAAGCTCACAAAGAGCTTGGCTTACTAAGCCAAGCTCCCCATTGAAGCTTGGGTATGTTCTCTCATGTATGTAGCAATGTTTTATGAAGTATTTCACCTATTTTCCATGAGAAATGGGGCTCCCAATGTGGCTGAAAATCACTACCAAAGCTGCCCACGTTTTTCACCAAAGTGACCCTAATCTTCATCTCCTTCAACAAATTCAAGCATTAAGGCTTCCCGGGTGACATTGGTAAGTTGCTCCATCACTTCCTTACAATTTTGAAGCATTCTTTCAAGCTATGGAGTGAATTAGGGTTTTATTACACATAAAATCCTAATTTTCAGAAATTGGACTTTAATCATGGCCATTCATGCTCTTCTTTATGCATTATGAATGCTTGAATGCTACACATAGCCATTCAATGCTATGTCGTGCATATTGGCATAAGTGAGCATAGCTTTTGGCACATTTGGGGGATTGAATACATACTTCACATGATTTGGATGTTGTTGATGTATGTGGAAATGTATTGACATTGCCATGAGTGGATGTGATGAAGGAAACACTATGAACCATGTATTATGATATGAATGAGCATGAGTCATGCTATAAATCAATTGTAAGTCAACTCTACTCATTCATTTAAGCTTGTAACCACATTCCACTCACGATTGTACCCCACTTTATTCCTAGAATCTAGAATGAAGTAAGGGTACCTTGGCATTTGCAGGAGAGGGCAAGGGGAGAATGTCTTGAATCTTCCTTGCCGTTAGTGCCGGGTAACGCGGTAAGGAAGAGGATTAGGTACTTGGTGGTAAAGAAATGGCCTCAACCTTCACCTTGGATGTAAACTTGGTGAAGAGGTGAGAAGTGCTTGGCCAGGAGATCGGCAAGCATCGACGCGCTTCATCGACCACTTCATTCGACTTGAGCAAACAAGCAAATCCTCTACATCGACTTCTTATGCAAAAGGACAAAATTGATGCCATAAGGTCACATGCTCAGATGGAAAAATGATTGAGGATTGATTTGCTTACAGTGGTCAAATGCATAAGGATTTTAATACTTGATTGAGATGCTTTGATTTGATTGAGATTTGGTGCAAAAAGAGGAGAGACTATGGCAATATTTTTGTAAAATTTGCCTACTTGCAGCCAGGACAAATCCTTGAATTTCTAGGGTTTTTCAAAAGCTTTTCAAATCTGTCATGAAAGCCCTTCAATCTACCCGAAAACCTCTTTCAAACAAGCTAAAGATCACTCAAATCGGAGTAGTATTGAGAGCGGTCAAAGTCAAGAATTGACTTTTTGCTAGAATAGTTGACTGGTCAAAGGCTGTTAACTTTTTCAAATATATTTTTGGGGATCCTTACTCGTCTCGTCAAGAGCTTCGCATCGATATAAAGATCACCCAAATCGGATAAGAATTGAGCGGTTAACATCAAGAGTTGACTTTCAGCCAGTACAATTGACTGGTCAAAGGTTGTTGACTTTTTCAAATCTATTTTTGGGGATTCTTATTCGTCTCGTCAAGAGCTTTGCGTCGATATAAAGATCACCCAAATCGGATACCGTTTGAATAGAGAAAAAAAAATCAAGTAAGTGGTCTTTGCAAGGAGGGATCAATTACGCGCATGGAAATGACTAGAGGAGGTCAAAACAAGGGAGCCCGGAATGAAAATGATCAAAGACAACCAGAAGCAATGATGGCAATGAGTTCATCAACGAGGAATGAAGAAAGTTCAACCATAAAAGCACCATCTCCAGATGAATCTCAGCCAGTGGAAATGCCTCAATCTTTGGGAACTACTCCGCTACTAACAGTGGACATGATGTTAATGGCTATGGAGAGTATGTTTCAAAGGATTGAAAATAACCAAACAAATTGGCAACAACAATTTGGTGAACACCTCATGGAATGGTTTGACAATCGACACCACTACCTGGATGACGTGATGCAAAGAGGGTTAAAAGACTTGGAGAAAGCCATTAGTGAATTGGCTCCTCTCAAGCTCAACCAAGAAGCCGATATGAATACAATGGATGGTGTACATTATGATGCCAAACATGATGGAAAGCCTTCTATGCCAGAAGAGAACAAAGTAAGACAAATGATGCCACCTCAAACGATGCCACATTCTTCTTACATGGACAAGGGCAAGAGACCTATTGGTGAACTTCATCCTTTATGCAAGATGCAAGAAGAGGGTATGAGCAGAAGGGATTTAAAGATGTAGGTGATTGGCAATTGGAAGATGAGCAAATGCATAGACACTTGGGTGAAGGAAGAGGATTTGATGATCCAAGAGCACAGCACAGGGGTTTAAGAATGCATGGTGATTCAATGCTATGAAGGACAAAATCATATTTAATAAGTTCAAAGGAGAATCAAATTCTATCGAAGACTTTGAAGAGTGGGCAAACAAGATGGATCTCTACTTCGAAATCAGCCCAAGGAGCGAGATTGCCAAAGTCTACTTTGCCTCACTTCATCTTGAAGGTTTTGCTCACACTTGGTGGAGGAGGAAGCAATCTCATGGTTATGTCATCACTAATTGGGAAGAATTCAAGAATGACATGGCAGAAGAGTTTACTTCTCGCATGCAAGGGACAATCACATTGTGGAATGGGACAAGCTAGAGCAAATCACTACCGTGAAGGAATATTCTCACAAGTTTCTAAAGCTTCTATTATACTTGGACGACTTTGATGAGCATTATCTTATTGTCAATTATAGAAGGGGCTTGAAAGCTCCTATTGGTGGTGATGTCAAGTCTCATGAACCCGCCACTTTGAAGAAGGCAATGATGCTTGCAGAAATCCATGAAGAGAAGTACTTGACAAAGTGGGCTAGCAAAGGGAATATCAAAGGGGAAGTGATCACAAGGACTGAAATGGGTTCTCATGCAAACACAAGACCTAATCTTCCAAGATTTCCTACCGTGTATGGTAGAGGGTCTAATAGACTTCCATTTAAACCACCATTTATGTCCAACAAAGCTACATACAATGAGTCCAAGCCAGCAAATGGGGGTTCAAAAAGCAAGGTTATCAAGGAGGACCGTTTGCATGAAATGAGGCTCAAAGGTCTATGTTTCAAATGTGGAGAAAAATGGAACAAGGATCACTTCAAAGTATGCAAATCCAAGGATATTTCCATAAGCAACATTATCACTGAGGACAATGCTAATCACTCATGTGAGGAGGAGGAATTCCTTGAATTCAATGATGCCTTAGGATGGGAAGATCCTCATGAGGGTGGAGGTTCTCATGATGATGGTTTTGATGAAGAAAATCCCGAGTTTCCTTTTGATCCGGGTGGGAAACTAAAGTTTGCTCATGACAAAATGGATGATGGGATGCCTCTATGCGTGTGGAATGAAAACAATAGTGCACATACTACCTTGTGTACAATCTCTCATGATGCTTATGTGGGAAGTCAGGGTGCCAACACATTGAGATTGAAGATCAAGGTGAATGGAAGAACAGCATATGCACTCATTGATACTGGAAGCATGCATAGTTTTGTCAATAAAAGGACTTTGAACACTCTCAAAATGCAACCAACTTCTTTACCAAACAAGCACATGGTGCAAGTGGCCAATGGTGATTCAATGGGTTGCAATATGAAGTGTCAAAGTATAGAATTGGAGTTGTCCAAGAACTACTCTTGCAAAATTGATCTTTTGGTGATTGAGTTGGGACCAATTGACATAGTACTTGGATGTGATTGGCTGTCCACTTTGAACTCTTTTACCATGAACTTACAGAAAAGTTTCATGAGTTTTGTGCATCATGGAGGGGTTATTACATTGAATTGAATGCAAGGATCCAAGCTCTTCATGATCAATGCTACTCAAATGAAGAAAGAGTTCAAGAAAGAGGGCTATGTTTATGTACTACAGCTTTGCAAAGAGGAAGATAATAGCAAAAAGGATTGCATCGAAAATGTGGACATGGTTAAGCTACTCAGGGATTATGAAGATGTGTTTACCATGCCAAAATCAATGCCGCCAAAGAGGAGTGTTGATCACGCTATGGATATGGAACCAAATGCCAAACCAATCAACAAGCCTCCCTATCGTTTGTCAAAGGTTGAAAAGGAAGAGGTGGCAAAGCAAGTCAAAGAACTCATTGACATGGGATGGGTTGAACCAAGTCAATCTCCTTTTGCTTCTCCGGTGCTACTTGTGAAGAAAAGGATGGTACTTTTTGCATGTGCATTGATTACCGTGATTTGAATAAGATCACCATCAAAAATCGATTTCCAATACCAAGGGTGGATGATCTTTTGGATGAGTTGAAGGGTACCACATGCTTTTCAAAGATTGATTTGCGTTCCGGATACCGTCAAATAAGGATGAAAAGTGGTGATCAGTTCAAAATAGCATTTCGTACGGAAAGGGGCCTTTACCAATTCATGGTTATGCCGTTTGGATTATGCAATGCACCGGCAACTTTTCAAGCATTGATGAACAAAGTGCTTCAACCTTTCCTCTACAAGTTTGTATTGGTCTTTTTCGACGACATACTTATCTATAGCAAAGATGAGGAAGTGCATTTGAAGCACGTGAAAGAGGTTTTGGAGGTCTTGAGGCAAAACAAGTTGTATGTTAAGGAGACAAAATGTATCTTCATGGCACATGAGGTGGAATATTTGGGTCACATTGTGAGCAAGGATGGCATTTGTGTGGATCAAAAGAAAGTGGAATGTATTAGGAATTGGCCGGTTCCTTCAAACACTACTCAATTGAGGGGATTTTTGGGGTTATCTTCATTCTATAGGTGCTTTATTGCCCACTATGCAGAAATTGCAGCCCCAATGAGACGGACAAATTGAAGAAGGAAACCTTCTTTTGGGATGCCATTGCCAACAAAAGCTTTGAAGATATGAAGAAGATGCTCACATCAGCACCTATTTTGGTATGTCCAGACTTCACCAAACCTTTCACAATAAGGGCGGATGCAAGTGGAAGAGGGATTGGTGCGGTACTTTACCAAGACCATAGAGTCATTGCTTATGAAAGTAGAAAGTTGAATGACAAAGAAAGAGAACTCCATGTGTATGAGAAAGAGGTGATTGCTATACTCCATGCTATCAAGAAATGGCACCATCAGTCATTTTTATGTGAGAAGTGATCATAGGGTGTGCTGAAGTATTTCCTCACACAACCCAATTTGTCTCCTAAGCAAAGAAGGTGGGTAGCAACACTACAAAACTATGATTTTGAAATCACATACACAAAGGGCAAAGAAAATGTGGTTGCCGATTCCTTGTCTCGTATGTGGGCCTGCTCATTGTATGCTATTTTTGAGGTGCATAAAGATTGGATCATGGAGATACAAGAAGAGTACTTGTTTGATGAAGAAACCTCACAAATAGTGCAGAAATTACAGCAAGGTGTATGTGAAGAGTTACCCCATTATGAGCTGAAAAACGGTCTCCTCTACTACAAAGGAAAAGTCTACTTGGTTCCTACTTCATCATTTATCAAGAAGATCATGGAAGAGATGCATTGTACCCCTATGGCTGGTCATTTGGGTGTCTACAAAACCTTTGATGCAATAAGGAAAAGTTTCTTTTGGAAGGGGATGTGGAAGAGCATTCATGCTTATGTAAGTGGGTGCCGGTCATGTCAATTGAACAAGGATCCTACACATAAATCGGGAGGTTTGCTTCAGCCATTGCCCATTCCCGAAGGCAAATGGAGTCATATATCAATGGATTTCATTACTAACCTTCCGCGCACAAAGAAAGGGTGGGATAGCTTGTATGTTGTGGTGGATAGATTGACCAAAGTGGCCCATTTCATTCCTTCCAAGGTCACATATTCAGCCCAAAATGTTGCCAAGCAATTTGTTGATGGGGTTTTCAAGTTGCATGGTATGCCGTCACAAATTGTGAGTGATCGTGATGTCAAATTCATGAGCACTTTTTGGAGAACATTGTTTGAATATATGGGAACCAAGCTTACTCCAAGCATCGCCTATCATCCCGAAACGGATGGTCAAACAGAAAGAGTAAACAAATAGGTGGAAACATATCTATGCCACTATTGTCATGATACTCAAAGCACATGGGATGATTGGTTACTTTTGGCTGAGTTTGCTTACAACTCAACATATCATGTGAGCATTGGCATGTCACCCTTTGAGGCTTTATATGGTTACAAGGTCAATTTGCCTATGTTGGTGGGTACATATGAGACTTCTAACCATAATGCCAAGGAGGAAGCTAAAAGGATGCAAGCTTTGTTGCAACAATGCAAAAGTAATTTGAAGGTTGCACAAGAGAAAATGAGACAATATGCCAATGTTCATTGAAGACCATTGGAATTCAAAGTGGGAGATTGGGTTCTTTTGAGAATACCAAAGTCAAGATATGCGTCTTTGAAGGGAAGCACCAACACCAAGCTAGCTCATCGCTATTATGGTCCTTATCAAGTGATACGAAGAGTTGGGGAGGTTGCATATCAACTCTTACTTCCATCTACAACAAAGATTCATGATGTGTTTCATGTCTCTCACTTGAAAGGATATGTGGGTATGATCGATCCGATGGTTGATGAGTTACCTCCAATGAATGAAGAGGGAATGATTGAATACATTCCAGAAGCTATCTTGGGTACAAGGAAAAAGGTACTTCGCACTGGTACCTTGGTGGAGTATCTTGTTCAATGGAAAGGTTTACCTAATGAAGAAGCTTCATGGCAACCTATTTCAGCATTGGAGGGATATGAAGCATTGATAGAGCAATATGGGTTGGTGTAAATTCAGTCACATGGAACATTCTTCTCCGAATTTGGGGTATTCATTTGAGGTTTCGAGGATGAAACCATTGGGGAAGGGATGGTTTGTAAGAAAGCATTATGGGCCCAAGGCCATGGACAACTAGTAAGTAGGTGTGAACTCTTGGGTGGAGTATAAATACCAATGTAAATGGGATTATGGCTCATTCATGATAATGTTATCTGTTCCAAGAATCAATGGTGAGCTTCTCCCGTGCGATGCTAAGTGGTGACTCCTTCATGAGCCACTCCCTTGGTGAGGGACTAACCCACCCCTGTTACTTTCTTTCACCATAATTGAATGCCTTTCTTAACTTTTGCTTTAGAATACAGATACACACACACTCCTCTCTTTAACTTTTAAAAACAATCCATTGATAAACAATTATTAGTTACACATGTCATAACTCAAAATTTCCATTCAATCCTTGTTTCTCACAAAATAGTATAACTCTAGACTCTTTGTTGAGACCAACAGGTCAGCAAAACGAGATCGAGTAACAGATTACAATAATTTTCTCATCATCATACATATATTGTAAGATTCCTCCCCCAAACCCCCTTTTTGATGTCTAGTATCTTTCCCTGTAATCAATCCCTCTTCAGAAATATAAAGACCTTGTTTCTATCTGTTTTAGCCTAGAGAGAGAAAAATATTCTAGAGAGAGAATATTCAGATTTTGAATATTTTTGGATAGAAAAATATCTCTTCTAATTCAGATGAGTTCCCCTGAAACAGAAATTCAAAAAGAATTTTCCAATGTGCAATTGGAATTAATTGAAAATAGCTATAAAGAACCTTAGCCTAAGGCTCTAGATTTTCAGAAATCTTTAGACTATGGTCCAATTAAGGTTCCTATGGACCAATAGCATCAATCCATGTGTAGGGAGGAGATAAATCCAACTTGTAAAAAGAAAATACCCAAAAATGAGTAAATGCTCACATGAGGTGAAGAGTTGAAAATGTACAAGGTTTATTAGTAAAAAAACTATGAGCAATATTAAAAGTATGACATATGTAAGGAAGAGGAGTTCTTTAAAGGAGGTGCATATTTCACATAAGATGAAGAGTTGAAAATGTACAAGGTTTATTAGTAAAAAATTATGAGCAATATTAAAAGTATGACATATGTAAGGAAGAGGAGTTCTTTAAAGGAGGTGCATATTTCACATAAGATGAAGAGTTGAAAATGTACAAGGTTTATTAGTAATAAAAAATTATGAGCAATATTAAAAGTATGACATATGTAAGGAAGGGGAGTTCTTTAAAGGAGGTGCATATTTCACATAAGATGAAGAGTTGAAAATGTACAAGGTTTATTAGTAAAAAATTATGAGCAATATTAAAAGTATGACATATGTAAGGAAGAAAAGTTCTTTAAAGGAGGTGCATATTTCACATAAGATGAAGAGTTGAAAATGTACAAGGTTTATTAGTAAAAAATTATGAGCAATATTAAAAATATGACATATGTAAGTAAGGGGAGTTCTTTAAAGGAGGTGCATATTTCACATGCTTGAATGAGTTTTAAACTCATAAAAATTGAGATATTTCATCTCTCCTCTCTCCTCATTCAAGTCTAGTTCCAAAAAGTTAGCTTAACTGACCTAAAAATGGTCAAATATTGACCAAACTGATTTAGAAAATTCTAGAATCAATTTGTTTGGTTAGGAGCTCAATTTTTCCTATAAATAGAAGCCTCACCCTTGTTGAAAAATATATAGTGTTTATGCATCGTTACTCTACTCCACCTAAGCCAAGAACTGTGAATTCATTTAATAATTCACTAGTTTTTGGAGCTTCCCTCTTTCTTCAATCCCCATTAGTGGCTCCATCAACATACTTAACCAATTGATTGGTTGGGGGCCTCTACCGTGAACAAAGAATCAAGCAAGTTGTAAGGTAATTAGTGAATATTCATCTTTCTATAATTTCTCAATGTTTCTCTCTTCTCAAACCCTCTCAAGCTTGAGAAGTTTAATTGGTATGGTTTTTTTTAAATGCTATTGAAGTTTGAATAGTAGTGAAGAGTTACATAATTTAATAAATGCTATTGAAGTTAATTTTCATTTATGTTTAAATTCTAATGATTCTTATGTAAATTCTCTCTCTCACTCAAGAAATGGTCATACTCATGACCCATTCTCAATCCAAATCAAGATTTTCATAAAGCTTTTCCTTAACCCAAGATAAAGCTATGCTTGAGGCCAAATTAATGGCTTTTTCTTATGCTTTTAGTTTATGTATATTGATGATTCAATCCATTATGGATTAAGGATCCAATTAGAGAATCATTTTAATTATTTCCTTAATGATAAGCTTTATCCCTTAGAAAAATTGAGATTTATCAGTCATAGCAGCGGAGCTATGGCAAAATTTTTATAAAAATTATGCATAAAAAATTTTCATTCAAAGCATAAAAAGAGGACTTCCTACCATATTCTAGGAATCATCATCCTAGATTAATTGAAAGAATTTCATTATAATCATGGAGAAATTGAATTTTAATATTATGCATAAAGGATAAATTTTTATATCAAAAGTGTTATTTTTACCATTTTTATTTTCATGCATAGAAGTATGCATAATGGATAAATTTTTATATCAAAAGTGTTACTTTTATCATTTTTACTTTCATGCATAGAAGTATGCATAAAGGATAAATTTTTATATCAAAAGTGTTATTTTTACCATTTTTATTTTCATGCATAGAAGTATGCATAATGGATAAATTTTTATATCAAAAGTGTTACTTTTATCATTTTTATTTCATACATAAAAGTATGCATAAAAGAAAATTTTTATATCAAAAGTGTTACTTTTATCATTTTTAATTTTCATGCATAGAAGTATGCATAAAGGAAAATTTTTATATCAAAAGTGTTACTTTTATCATTTTTAATTTTCATGCATAGAAGTATGCATAAAGGAAAAATTTTTATATCAAAAGTGTTACTTTTATCATATTGGATTTCATGCATATAGGTATGCATAAAAGATATTCTTTTTATACTAAAAGTATGATTTTCCTCATAAATGGATTTTATGCTTAACTTAGATGCATAAGAGAAATTCTTTTATTCTAAAAGTATAATTCCCTACCAAATTGAAATCATGCATAAGAAGATGCATAAAAGATTGATTTTAATTTCGAAAGTGTTAGTCTCCTTAAATGGAATTTATGTATAAATAAATGTGTAGAGAAATCTTATATCAAATAAAAGAATTCTCTTTTTTTTTTTTTTTAAAGATATGAAATGTGATAAGATGTGATAAGAGGTGTATGAGATGTGATAAGAATTGATAAGATGCGTATGGAAAGTGATAGGATGTGATAAGAGGTGTGATAAGAGGTGATAAGATGCTTATGAAATAAGTTAGGATGTGATAAGATGAATTAAGATGTGTATGGGGGGATGAGGTAAGAAGTGTATGTGATAGGATAAGATGTATATGGGTTGTGATAGGGCGAGAATGGATGTGATGTAAAAGATTAGATGTGAAAGTATATGGGGTTATATAAATGGGAATGTGAAAATGGATGTATGTATGTGGATGTGTGGATATGGAGATGGGAGTGTGGATGTATGAACATGAAAATGGATATATGCATGAAGATGTATATGCATAGATGTAAATGTGGATGTAGATGTGGATGTATAGATGTGAATGGATGTGGATGTATAGATGTGAATGGAAATGTGGATGTGGATGTATGTGAATGTGGATGTAGATGTGGATGTATAGATGTGAATGTGGAATGTGGATGTGGATGTATGTATGTATGTGGATATAGATGTGGATGTATAGATGTGAATGGGAATGGGGATGTGGATGTATGTGAATGTGAATGTAGATGTGGATGTATGTGAATGTGAATGTAGATGTGAATGTGGAATGTGGATGTATAGATGTGGATGTATGGGAATGTGGATGTGGATGTATGTGAATGTGAATGTAGATGTGAATGTGGAATGTGGATGTGGATGTATGTATGTATGTGGATGTAGATGTGGATGTATGGATGTGTATGTATGAATGTGGATATGGGATGTGGATGTATAAATGAGGATGTGAAAATGGAGGTAAGCATGTAGATGTGGATGCATGTATGTGAATGTAGATGTGAATGTGGAATGTGGATGTATAGATGTGGATGTATGGGAATGTGGATGTGGATGTATGTGAATGTGAATGTAGATGTGGATGTATAGATGTGAATGTGGAATGTGGATGTGGATGTATGTATGTATGTGGATGTAGATGTGGATATATGGATGTGTATGTATGAATGTGGATATGGGATGTGGATGTATAAATGAGGATGTGAAAATGGAGATAAGCATGTAGATGTGGATGTATGGATGTGAATGTGGATGTGGATGTGGATGTATGGATGTGGATATGGATGTGAATATATGATATGTGATGTGAAGGAATCTGAAGTGAAGAGATGGAAAAGGAGGTGATTGGATGAGTACACATATACATGGAATGTGGAATAAGTAATGTGGATTAATGAGGGATAATGTGGAAAAATGAGAGTTAATATAGAAACTGTAATTGTAAACTGTTTGTAAATGCTGTTTGTAAATGGCTGTTTTATGTCAAGAATGCTGGGGAAGCATTTTGACCGTCTTGTGATTAAGGTCGTGGAGACCTAACTGATAAAGTTGCAACTGCTGACGGAGAGTCAATGGAGGACGTCTCGCGTAGCAAGGTCGACCGAGGTCTTGACCAGCCTCGGTTCGATTAAAATGGTGAGCTTCCGGTACGGTGGATGAGGGACCAAGGAAGCGGCCTATGAGTGAAGCGCTAGGTCACCTGCGAAGGATCCTAGAGGGTGCTGACCATACGGTGCTCGGGCTCTGGGTCGCCTAGGATACCCACGCGTGCGTCGAGGAAGATATTGGAACAAGGAGTAAGAGTTGTTTTGTGAAACTGGGCATGGATCTGGTTGACTGACCTTGCTGGTCCTCAACGGATGAGTCCATGGCTCGTTTATATGGATCTGTTGGTTGATCTTGCTGATCTTCAACGAGAGTCCATCTTGATAAGTGATTATATTGCCGAGTATTATGGGCTAGGAACTATGGAAACGGCCTCTGTGTGGACAGGTGGTGAGCGTTCTAGTTGCCAATGATGCCATAGATACTCTGATGAAGGAATGATGGGAAATTATGAATCAACTGGATAAATTGGGAGATTGTGATCAGTGGTACTATGGTTTCATTAAAGGATTGTTTTAAAGTTAGCTGATGCTAAGAAAAAGGCAATTTTCATATTGGGTGTGTAAGTGGTGTGGCTAGTTTTATGTTTGCATGAAATTCCGGCTAGGGGGCCTTGGAACTCTTTTCCTTGGTACCCGGGACAAAACCTAACCAAATTCCAAATTGGATCCCATCACTACAGTGGTTGGGCGGTTGGCTAACCCATGGGATCGGATGGGGTTAGGCTGGACTGATGGATCCGTAAACCGAGACTCAATTTTCGTTATTACGATAGATGAAGTAAGTCCCGGATAGTAATTGTTCTATGGATAGGAATCAACGGCTGTGCCTCTTGATGGGGAAAAAAGCGTTGATCCCAATGATCCAAGTGCAAGTTTCTTCCTTGATCCGACCGGGTATCTTTATAGGTGCAGTTGGATCAGCGTGATCAGTAATGATCTTGACTACGTTAGAGTAAAAAATTATCCTGGTGGAATCGCCCGTGCTTTCCGGGTAAAGGAAGTTTTTCCGGTTTCGGTTTTGGACAAACCGACGGATTAGTCTCTTGTCCGGATATCCGTGGGCGAGGCCCCGAATGTGGGACCCCTGTCCCGCACGAGAAGTGCTACTTCCGCTGCCAGTATCGTGAATCCGTTGCTCGGTGGGAACAGGGATCTCACATATATATATATATCTTCCACGACATACGCATCAGAGTCCTAGCACCGCGAGCCCGTGGATCGCCTGGTCAGAACCCTCCAAGATCCTCCTTAGGTGTCAAGGACCGCTTCGTCGACCCTTGCCCATCGTATCGAAAGCACACCATTTTCACCATACCCAGGCTCGTTAAGACCTGGGCAGGTTTTTGCCGCGTGAGCCGTCCTTTGAACATGCCCCGCCAGCTGTTGCAACCATACTTCCTTTAGAAAAACACATATACCAAATGCTCCCTCCAGCATTCTTGCATAAGACAGTCCTTTAAGAAAATAGGGTTTCTATGCAAGTTTTCAATTTTGATTTTCTTTTGAATACAATGGGTATATCTTAAATCCGTATCCCAATACAATGGGTATATCTTAAATCCATATCCCAATACTTCTAGATCACAGGTCTAAAATTCCAATAGAATGGGTATATCTTAAATCTGTATCCCAATAGAATGGGTATATCTTAAATCCGTATCCCAATACAATGGGTATATCTTAAATCCGTATCCCAATACTTCTAGATCACAGGTCTAAAATTCCAATAGAATTTCCTGAATTCTGTAACCTTGATCCTGAGATCAGAATCAAGGGTCTTAACTTGATTTCAGATTCGGTGGTTGATTTGAGTGAATTTTTTTGAACTGGTCACATCGTCTTTTCTTGAAACTCACGAAGGAGTTATGTCTTGGTCATAGTTTGATTCAGGGTTTGAGTCTGGAAAGGTTCTCCTGAACTATCTTTCTCGAAGGGTATTATTTCAATTACTACTTTATTGAATTTCATTCATTGAGCATTTTCTTAACTGAATTCAAAACTAATCACCAATTCCTATGAGGAAATAAATTATTCATTTATCTAAAATTTCGACTTTGATAGTTTTTTTGAATTTTCTCATTGCTATCCTAGAGAATATGAAACGATAGAATTTTCTCTCACAGAGGATTTACTTATTCATTTACCAAAATTCATGGGATTTAAACATAGGATTAAAGGGAACTCTTATTTTGATATAAAAATTATGTATGCATCTGTTATGCATAAAATCCAACTTCTATGGAAATAACACTTTTATATAAAAGAAAAACCTTTTATGCATAAAAATCAATTTTGATGAAAGTAACACTTTTATAATAAAGAAAATTCTTTTATGCATCTATTTATGCATAAAAATCAATTTTGATGAAAGTAACACTTTTATAATAAAGAAATTGTTTTATGCATCTATTTATGCATAAAAATCAATATTGATGAAAGTGACACTTTTATAATAAAAAAAGTTCTTTTATGCATCTATTTATGCATAAAAATCAATTTTGATGAAAGTAACACTTTTATAATAAAAAATTCTTTTATGCATCTATTTATGCATAAAAATCAATTTTGATGAAAGTAACACTTTTATAATAATAAAAAAATTCTTTTATGCATAAAAATCAATATTGGTGAAAGTAACACATAATAAAAAAATTCTTTTATGCATCACTTTATGCATAGGAATCAATATTGATGAAAGTAACACTTTTATAATAATAAAAAATTCTTTTATGCATCATTTTATGCATAAGAATCAATATTGGTGAAAGTAACACTTTTATAATAAAAAAATTATTTTCAATATGCATCTTTCTATGCATAGAATTTAATTCTAATGAAAATCAAACTTTTATAATAAAAAAAATCCAATATGCATCTTTCTATGCATAGAATTTAAATCTAATGAAAATCACTCTTTTATAATAAAAACATAACCAATATGCATCTTTCTATGCATAGAATTTAAATTTTAATGAAAATAACACTTTTATAATAAAACTATTTCTACTATGCATTTTTCTATGCCTAGAATGAAAATAACACTTTTAGATTACACAATGGTGGGGATTACTCTTTTTGAATAATAAAAGATATAACTTATTTCACAAAATTTAAGAAAATTTTGCTATAACCTCCTTTGTATGTAAGAAGGCTGACATGAAATACATTATGTACTTTGAGATGAGGAGGCAGAAGAAGCTCGTAGGCTAAGTCACCTACTTTCTTTGTAATCAGATATGGCCCACAATATCTGGGGGATAACTTCTTGTACTTCCTAAGAGATAGAGAACTTCTTTTGGGGCGTACTTAAATGAAGACCATATCTGCTTCTTCAAATTTTCTGTCAGACCTCTTCTTATTTGCATACTATTTTTGTCTATCTCGGGCAGCTTTTATATCTTTGTGAATTGACTGTATCTACTGCTACTCCATGTCGTCAAGCATCTGTCTGGACATCTTGACCCTAATCAATGGGTCAGACCAAGTTAATGGAGTTAAACAATCTTGTCCATATACAAAGCTTTGAAAGGGCTCATCCCAATACTTCGGTGATAAGGATTGTAGATGAACTCGACTAGGTGCAGATAACTTAGCCACTTCTTGGGCTCCGTGCTGCCAGAACATGACCAAAGTATATCTTTGATTACTTGGTTTACCCTTTCTGTTTGACCGTCAGTGTCGGGGTAGTAAGCTGTGCTAAGATCCAAGAAAGTTCCTACTGCTTTGAAAAATGCAATCCAAAATCTTGATGTGAACTTGGGATCTCGATCATTTACTATTCTCCTAGGTAGGCTATGCAATCTGAAGATTTCCTTGAGGAACACTCTAGCCACATCCACTACAGTGTAGGTTTTTTTACTGCAATCAGATGGGCAACTTTGGTTAGTCTATCAACTACCACGAAGATGGAGTTGTAACTTGATTGCACTGAAGGTAATCCAGTAATAAAATCCATACTGATACATTCCCACTTCATCTAGGGGATGTCTAATGGATGTAACTTCCCAGGCATTTTTACTCTCTCGGCCTTGACTTTCTGACAGGTTAGACATTGATGTACATGATTAAGCACATCCTTTTTTAGACCAGGACAAAATAATCTTTTCTTCACAGACATGTAGGTTTTGATATGAAACCTGGATGTCCTACAATAAGGCTGTCATGGGCTTCATTTAGAATTTGACCCTTAGTTCCTTCATCATTGTTGCGAATGCATAGCCTGTGATTATAATACATAATTCCATCATCCAGGCTATACCCTTGAACTCGGTTGAACTCGGTTCAACTCCTATGGAGTTTTGCTTTCCTGTATAAGTAGGGTAGCAATAGGGCCAAAGAATCTATCTTGTATGATCTTCTCTCTTGCTTCAATATTCAAAGGATTTGACACTATAGTAATTGCAAGCAAGGAGGCTTTTTTGCTGAGAGCATATGCTACCACATTTTCTTTGCCTGGGCGGTACTTGATTTCAAAATCAAATTCCTGCAGGGTCTGCATTCACCTTCTTTGGCGCATGTTGAGATCCTTCTGAGTGAAGATCCACTTTAAGCTCTAATGATCTATCATCAAAGTGAATCTTTGACCCAGTAGGTAATGTCTCCACAACTTCAGGGCATATACTACTGAAAGTAGTTCCAGGTCGTGGACAGCATAATTCCTCTCATGCGTTCTGAGTTTTCAGGATTCATAGGCCACTGCATGACCTTCCTACATGAGTGCACCTCCCAGGGCAAAACCACTGGAATCAGTTACTACCTCAAAGGGTAGAAAGAAATCTAGCAGCTTTTTAGAATGGGATTGGTTACCAAGGCAATCTTCAGCTTATCAAAAGCACTCTAGCACTTGGCAGACCATTGAAATAGAATATTCTTCTTGAGAAGATTAGTCAGGGGGGAATCTATAAAAGCATACTTTGGTATAAAAATTCTATACTAACTAGTCAATCCCAAGAATCCCCTGACTTCTTTCACTGTTTTTGGTTCAGGCCAACAATCTATGACTGCTTGGACTTTAATGAAATTTGGAGAAATTCCATCTTTGGATACTAGAAGGCCCAAGTATTCAGCAGAGAAAGTGCATTTTCTCTTTTTTGGAAAGAGTTGGTGCTTTCTTAGAATCTCAAGAACTTTTCTGACATGAGCTTCATGGTCAGCTGCATTCTTTGAGTAAATTAGAATATCATCAAAGAAAACAAGAACAAAATCATCCAAGTATTCTCTGAGAATGTCCTGTATTAGGTGATTGAATGTAGCTGGGGCATTTGTCAATCCAAACGGCATGACAGTGAATTCATAATGCCCATATCGAGCATTGATGGTGGCTATCTTTGGGATATCTTGCTCATTAATCTTGATCTGATAATACCATGATTTGAGATCTATCTTTGTGAAGATCTGGGCTCCACTTAGCCTGTCTAGAATCTCATCAATTCTGGGGATAGGATACTTATTCTTAACTGTAGCTGATTGAGACCTCTATAGTCCACACAGAGTCTTAGCGTTCCATCTTTCTTTTTCTGAAAGAGAACTGGTGCACCCCAAGGTGAAACACTGGGTCTTACAAACCTTTGTTCTAACAGCTATCTAAGCTGCTCCTTGAGTTTGATGGCTTCAGGAAATGGCATTTTATACATGCACAGGGCTACTGGGCTGAGCTTTGGGGGTCAATTCTATCTCATGATCTACTTCTCGAATCCGAGGCATCTCAGTCAATTCTACTGGGAATAAATTATCATAATCACTTAACCATTCAGGTTCTTTAGCTTTTAACTTTGTGTCTACTGGATTCATTTTGACAACATAAATGAGCTGCTTCTTTCTAAGTTCTTTTAGTAACTTAGAAGCTTTTACTAATTGTTGCAGACTTGGGGATCCTAAAATTCCGGTTCCTTGAACTTTATTTTCGTGAAGGCCATGGAAGGAAATGGTTCCATTATGACAGTGAATGTCAGCTTGATTTTTGTGGAGCTAATCCATTCCAAGGATCCCGTTGAAAACTCCCAAAGGTATAACTCTGAACTGACAGCAGTCAGTTAAATTCCCATTTAGATTGAACTGAATAGGATCTGTCTCAAGGTGAGTGAAAAGAATCTTCCCACCACACTGGGCCAATTCAACTTGCATAGGTTTCCTTGATTTCTGTTCTAAGACTAGCTTACGCAAGCATCATGGGGAAATGAAAGAATGAGTACTGCCTAAATCAATCAAAAGCTTAAAAAAGCTTACCCTGATACTCAGCTAGAGTATAAATGACGGAGAATTGGCGATTTGGCCCTTGGTTTTCAATTGTTGCATAAATATGTCCTCTTTCCTCATCTACTACTTCTGCTATTGTGACTGCTCTGGGTGTTGCAGTCTGAGGTGGAACTCTTTCTCTTTGGTTGCCCCAGTTTTGGAAAGGAGTTTTGAGGCTACTCAGGACAGAGGCAGATGGCTGAGCTAGAGTTCTCTTGGGATTGCCCTAATTTTGATGACTGATAGGAAGGGGCTAGTCTCTGCACTCTCGGTCCTTGACTTCCCTGTCCCCTTGACATGGTAGTAGTCAGGCGGTCTTTCAGCTGGTGACCAAAACCTTGACATCCAAAACACTGGTTCTCACTTTTGAGCTCATCCCTCTGAATCCTTGAAAGAGGTGGGGCTCCTGAGAAAGTGTTCTGTGGTGGGAAGGGTCTTCCTTCACTTCTAAATCTCCCAGTATCTTGATTCTGATTTGGGCCTTGCTGCCTCTTTGGGGGA
Organism: Cibotium barometz; assembly: GCF_041138505.1. Taxonomy (NCBI): domain Eukaryota; kingdom Viridiplantae; phylum Streptophyta; class Polypodiopsida; order Cyatheales; family Cibotiaceae; genus Cibotium; species Cibotium barometz. Next base: position 38,704,496 of record NC_141066.1, read on the forward strand.
GGAAAGTTTGAAGTACTTCCCGGGGTTTGGAATCTTTTAAAGTTAGAGGGTGTAGGCTTTGGCGGTACCTTAACAACAAAGGCTTTGGCAAAGTCCTTTGCCATTCTTACTGCTTCGGCCATTGAGACAGGTTTGGCATTCTTCACTAAGGTGTCCGATGGCTCGTTCATTCCTCGAATGAATCTGGCCATCAGCTGCTCTTCATCCAATTGCGAGGAATATTTGAGGAGAAGGGCAAAGGCATGATGGTACTCTTCAATTGTTTGGCTATCCTGCTTGAGTTCTAAGAATTCATTCATTTTGGTTTCAAGGAAGCCCGGAGGACAAAACCTCTTTATGAGGTAAGCTTTAAGATCGGTCCAGGTCTGGGTATTCCGGTCGAGACGATTGGTCTTGCAGTGATTCCTCCAAGCGACCCTTGGCCGTTTTCACAATCTTTAACCTAGCGAGAGCCATCTTGCTTCTCTCATTATAGAGCCAGTTACATCAAAGTATTCTTCCATAGCCTCAATCCACTTCTCCACTACTTCAACTAACTGCTCCCCTTCACCCTTGAAGGGACTAGGTGGGATATGTGCAGGGCTTTTCGAACATCCAGATCTAACTCTTCATCATCGGCGGGGTTAGAGGATCCAGTTGCCTTGCACGGGCCGCGTGCCTCATGATTCTGACAAAACGAGATTTTTGTGAACTTAACTTTGACAACAGATTTATGACTATTTAATTTTTGTGATTTATTCTTTAAACAGATAATTATTTCATCATACTTCATGAAACAAGATTTACCCTAATAGTTTTACTAACCATATTCACAATCATGAAAACAATTTGGAATTTTTTTGCAAAACATCATTTATTATCAAAAGTTTTTGATATATACATAGAGCATCACGGCTCCCAAAATCATTACCTCAATCAAGTATGTATAAAGAAGCAAAACTACGAAAAGGAGACATACCATGGTACACACGATTCATTACAGAAAGAGGTGCTGTAATTCTACTTCTAGGGATAAAGTGGCTAAGAAGCCTAAAAACTCGGCATGAAATTCTGAAGTTCCTGGGTGAATGATCAAAGAGTTGTACATGTTGAACAAGCCCTAGCCTTATTAGAATCATGGCTAAGGAAATATTTTGCCTGAGTCTTTGATGCTGACTGGTACTGACATTAATACATCGTCCTCCAACAAAGAACCACATATATCGACGTCACTCAATAGGATCAAGAAAGTAAAGACTCTCAAAATGACGTGCGAGTCTCACTCTGCTTACTCGGGTCGTAGCATAGTAAACGAGCTATCATATCCTGACTCTGGGAGAGTTCAGGAATGCCAGATAGATTTGGGGTATCTATCTATAAAATTCCAATTCAATTTATGAGTTTTCAATTTTTGAAGTTCATTCAACATAATATTAACAAGTGAAAAAATTATTTCCCAGATTTGCTTTAAAATTTTAAGCAATTTCTGTTGCTGTTACGTAAATTTATAACAGCGCTCTGATACCAACTGTGAGATCCCAAGTGCCCCCTCTATGCATCGGATTCCCGGATGGTAGCAGTAGTGAAAGTAGCTTCCTCTTACGTAGGGCAGGGTTTCCCACTCAGGGCCTTGCCCTCGAATGTCTGGGCACGAGACTAAGCTGAAACCGAGAAAATTTCCCATGCCCGAAAAATGGGGACGATTCCACCATTTTGAATTTCTTAATGAATTTTTCTAACGAGGTCAAGATACTGAACTAACCTTCATGTGAATAAACCAGATAGAAGGGAAACTATTACAGACTTAACTTGAGGGGATCAACGCTTTTTTCCTCATTGAATCAGGCACAGCCATTGATCTATTCATTAGAGAAGTCTTCAGGCTTTTATTTAACTACTCGAGTTCTAAGCGTACTCCTATGAATCAATTTTATTATTAAAACTCTACTGATTCCATCCTAACCCCATCCGGTCCATGGGTTAGCCAACCACTAGAATTAGTAGAACCAGACAAGTACTCACCCACCCATAATTGAATGCCTTTCTTAACTTTTGCTTTAGAATACAGATACGCACACACTCCTCTTTAAACTTTAACTTTTAAAAACAATCCATTGATAAACAATTATTGGTAACAGATGTCATAACTCAAAACTTCCATTCAATCCTTGTTTCTCACAAAGCAGTATCACTCTGGACTCTCCGTTCAGATCAACAGGTCAGCAACGAGATCCAGTATTAGATTACAATAATTTTCTCGTCATCATACATATATATATCTTCCCCTTTGATTTACACTCCAATTTCCTACAATTTAGCCCCGAATGTGAGATTGCTCACATCATACAGCATGTATGAATGCCCAATGGCACAATTACATCAAAAGCCCCAAATGTTGACACCCAATTTCCTGCAAATTGACCCGGAATGTGACCAATGTCACCCAATGTTGCCAATTTTGCTCAAAATCTGAGCCATTAGGACCTGTACCTGCTCAATTGATGATAATGGACATGCAAATCCCCACCACGACATACGCATGGGTGTCCTAAGCACCGCGAGCCCGTGCATTGCTTGGTCAGAACCCTCCACGATCCTCCTTAGGTGTCCTGGCACTTTATTCAGGGACCGTTTTGTCGGCTCTCACCCATCGTACCCGGAAGCACATCATTTTTTACCATACCTAGGCTGGTCAAGATTTGGGCAGGTTTTTGAACACTCCCCGCCGCTGCGGCCGCCAGCTGTTGCAACCGAGCACTCCCTTAGAAAAACACATATACCAAATGCTCCCTCCAGCATTCTGGCGTAAGACAGTCCTTTAAGAAAACAGGGTGAGCCGTCCTTTGAACACTCCCCGCCGCCGCGGCCGCCAGCTGTTGCAACCGAACTTCCCTTAGAAAAACACATATATCAAATGCTCCCTCCAGCATTCTGGCGTAAGACAGTCCTTTAAGAAAACAGGGTTTCTACAAGTTTTCAGTTTTGATTTTCTTTTGAATACAATGGGTATATCTTAAATGCGTATCCCAATACTTCTAGATCACAGGTCTAAAATTCCAACAAAATTTCTTGAATTTTGTAACCTTGATCCTCAGATCAAAATTCAGGGTCTTAACTTGATTTCAGATTCGATGGGTGATTTGAGTGAAGTTTTTTGAACTAGTCACATCGTCTTTTCTTGAAACTGACGAAGGAGTTATGTCTTGGTCATAGTTTGATTCAGGGTTTGAGTCTGGAAAGGTTCTCCTAAACTATCTTTCTCGAAGGGTAATATTTCAATTACTACTTTACTGAATTTCATTCATTGAGTATTTGCTTAACTGAATTCAAAACTAATCACCAATTCTTATGAGGAAAAAAATTAATCATTTATCTAAAATTCTGACTTCGATAGTTTTTCTGAATTTTCTCATTACCATCCTAGAGAATATGAAACGGTAGAATTTTCTCTCACAAAGTATTTACTTATTCATTTACCAAAATTTATGGGATTTAAACATAGGATTAAAGAGAACTCTTATTTTGATATAAAAATTATGTATGCATCTGTTTATGCATAAAATCCAACTTCTATGGAAATAACACTTTTATATAAAAGAAAATCCTTTTATGCATCTATTTATGCATAAAAATCAATTTTGATGAAAGTAACACTTTTATAATAAAAAAATTCTTTTATGCGTCTATTTATGCATAAAAATCAATTTTGATGAACGTAACACTTTATAATAAAAAAATTCTTTTATGCATCTATTTATGCATAAAAATCAATTTTGATGGAAGTAACACTTTTATAATAAAAAAATTCTTTTATGCATTTATTTATGCGTAAAAATCAATTTTGATGAAAGTAACACTTTTATAATAAAAAAATTCTTTTATGCATAAAAATCAATTTTGATGAAAGTAACATTTTTATAATAAAAAAATTCTTTTATGCATCTATTTATGCATAAAAATCAATTTTGATGAAAGTAACACTTTTATAATAAAAAAATTCTTTTATGCATCTATTTATTCATAAAAATCAATTTTGATAAAATTAACACTTTTATAATAAAAAAATTATTTTATGCATCATTTTATGCATAAAAATCAATATTGGTGAAAGTAACACTTATATATATATATTTTTTTGGCATCACTTTATGCATAAGAATCAATATTGATGAAAGTAACACTTTTATAATAAAAAAAATTCTTTTATGCATAAGAATAAATATTGGTGAAAGTAACACTTTTATAAAAAACTTATTTCCAATATGCATCTTTCTATGCATAGAATTGAATTCTAATGAAAATCACACTTTTATAATAAAAAAATATCCAATATGCATCTTTCTATGCATAGATATTAAATCTAATGAAAATCACTCTTTTATAATAAAAACATAACCAATATGCATCTTTCTATGCATAGAATTTAAATTTTAATGAAAATAATATTTTTATAATAAAAATATTTTTACTATGCATTTTTCTATGCCTAGAATGAAAATAACACTTTTAGAATACTTAAATGGTGGGGATTACTTTTTTTGAACAATAAAAGATAAAACTTATTTCACAAAATTTAAGAAAATTTTGCCATAACCTCCTTTGTATAGCTGACCATTTTTCAAAATTTTCTATCCTCAAGTTACTTAAAAATTATCCCAAATGGTTTAAAGCATTCTAAACTAATCAAATTTCACTTTTAAAAGAGAAACAATATGAAAAGTTTAATTCTAACAATTTGATTACTTATCTAGGATAAAGAAAGGCTGAATTTAAGAATGAAGAGAGGGGGAAAGCCTTTCCAAGAAGGCATAACGTCATTTTTTCATTTTCAAAAAATAAAAATTAGAAAATATTTAAAAGGAATAAAGAAAAAGTAGGATTTTTGTGAGCTTTCCTTTGGCTTGATGGTTTGAGGGATCTACTCTTGTTTGCAACAAGAGTGGCCACCAATTCTTTTGAAGAGGGAAAGGTTAAAAACTAATGAATTATCAATAAATTCATTGTTTTTGGCTCTCGGGTGGAGTAGACTAACAGTGCATAAAACACTATTAAGCTTCTACAAAGGGAGAGGCTTCTATTTATAGGAAAAAGTGAGCTTCTAACCAAGCAAACTGATTCTAGAATTTTTTAGATTAGTTTGGTCAATTTTTTGACCATTTTTGGGTCAGTTTAGCTTACTTTTTGGAACTAGACTTGAATTAGGAGAGAGAAGAGATGAAATATCTCAATATTTGAGAATTTAAAACTCCACCACACATGTGAAGTAGGTGCATGCTTCATGAGCGAAAATCCCCACTCTTGAGGTGTCAAAAATTTATTTTTTTAGTATTTCCTTTGGTCCTTAGTCCACTCTTCATTTGTGTAAGATTCCTCCCCAGCCTCTCAAGATGTCCAGCATCTTCCCCTGTAATCAAATCCCTCTTCTGAAATATAAAAGATCTTGTTTCTACTACCAGTTTTGGCCTAAAGAGAGAAAATCTTCTAGAGAGTGGTAATTCAATTTTTAAATATTTTTTGGATGGAAAAATCACTCTTCTTATTAAAATAAGTTTCCCCAAAACAGAAGTTCAAAAAGATTTTCAGAAGGTACATTAGAAATCAAGTATAATCTGTTCAAGAGGCCTTATCCTAGGGGTCAAGATTTTTTTTTAAAATTTTAAATTAAGGTTCCTATGGACCAATAAGATTCATCCAAATGTAGAGAGGAGATAAATGGAAGAATAAAAGGAAAATCTCCCAAAAATGAGTAAATACTCACATAAGATGAAGAGTTGACTAAGGACAAGGTTAATAGTTGAAAAAGAGAGATATTTAGAAGAAATGATGCATTTTTGATACCTCAGTATGGGGGAATTTCCCTCATGAAGGAGGCACCTATTTCACATGTGTGGGAGAGTTTTAAACTCCCAAATAATGAGATATTTTTATCTCTCCTCTCTCCTGTTTTAACAAGATCCAAAAAGTGGACTAAACTGATCCAAAAATGGTCAAAAATTGACCAAACTGATCTGGAAAATTCTAGAATCAGTTGGCTTGGTTAGAAGCTCACTTTTTCCTATAAATAGAAGCCTTCCCATTTGTTGAAGCTCAATAGTATTTTTGCACTGTTACCCTACTTCTCCCAAGAGCCAAAAACTGTGAATTTACTCTCATAATTCATTAGTTTTTTACCTTCCCTCTTCTAAAGATTGGTGGCCACTCTTGTTTCAAACAAGGGTAGATCCCTCAAACCATCAAGCCAAAGGAAAGCTCTCAAATTCTCCTTGTAAGTTGGAGATTCTTCTCTTTTCTATTTCATTTTATGGTTTTTTATGATTTTTGTCTTCTCTAATATGAATATGATGTTATGCCTCATTGAAAAAAAGGCATTTCCCTCTCTTCTTTAGTAAATCCAACCATTCTTTATCCTAGATGAATGATTAATGGATAAAATCAAGTTTTCTCATAATGTTTCTCTTAAATAAGCAAAAAATGTTTACATTAGAATGATTTAAAAACTCTTGGTGAAATTCTAATTAATTTTAGAGAGTTAAAAATTGAAAAATGGTCAACCATACAAAGGAGGTTATGGAAAATTTTCTAAAATTGTGTAAAATAAGTTTCACTTTTTTTAAATTCAAAAAGAGTAATTCCCATCATATATGTATTCTTAAAGTGTTATTTTCATCCTAGGTATAGAAAAATGCATACTAAAAATATTTTATTAAAAAAAGTGTTACTTTCTTAGAACTAAATTCTATGCATAGAAGGAAGCATATTGAAAGTTTTTATTTGATTATAAAAGTGTTATTTTCATCATAAATAATTTTTATGCATAAATATATGCATAAAAGATTTTTTATATTAAAAGTATGATTTTCATCACAAATGATTTTCATCACAAATGATTTTTATGCATAAATGGATGCATAAAATAAATTCTTTTATAATAAAAGAGTGATTTTCATCATAAATAATTTGTATGCATAAAAGATTTTTTAAATTAAAAGTGTGATTTTCATCATAAATGATTTTTATGCATAAATGGATGCATAAAAGAAATTCTTTTATATTAAAAGAGTGATTCTCATCATAAATGATTTGTATGTATAAATATATGCATAATAGATTTTTTTTATATTAAAAGTGTGATTTTCATCATAAATGATTTTTATGCATAAAAGAAATTCTTTTATATTAAAAGAGTGATTTTTATAATAAATGATTTGTATGCATAAATATAGATTTTTTTAATCTTAAAAGTGTGATTTTCATCATAAATGATTTTTATGCATAAATGGATGCATAAAAGAAATTCTTTTATATTAAAAGTGATTTTCATCATAAATGATTTGTATGCATAAATATATGCATAAAAGATTTTTTTTATATTAAAAGTGTTATTTTCATCATAAATGATTTTTATGCATAAAAGAAATTCTTTTATATTAAAAGTGTGATTTTCATCATAAATGATTTGTATGCATAAATATATGCATAAAAGATTTTTTTATATTAAAAGTGTGATTTTCATCATAAATGGTTTTTTATTCATAAATGGATGCATAAAAGAATTTTTTTATACTAAAAGAGTGATTTTCATCATAAATGATTTGTATGCATAAATATATGCATAAAAGAAATTTTTTATATTAAAAGTGTGATTTTCATCATAAATGATTTTTATGCATAAATGGATGCATAAAAGAAATTCTTTTATATTAAAAGAGTGATTCTCATCATAAATGATTTGTATGCATAAAAGATTTTTTTATATTAAAAGTGTGATTTTCATCATAAAAAATTTTTATGCATAAAAGAAATCCTTTATATGAAAAGAGTGATTTTCATCATAAATGATTTGTATGCATAAAAGATTTTTTTATATTAAAAGTGTGATTTTCATCATAAATGATTTTTATGCATAAATGGATGCATAAAAGAAATTCTTTTATATTAAAAGAGTGATTTTCATTATAAATGATTTGTATACATAAACATATAAATGATTTTTATGCATAAACATATGCATAAAAGAAATTCTTTCATGTTAAAAGAGTGATTTTCATCATAAATGATTTTTATGACGATAAAAGTGTGACTTTCATGAGAATTGGATTTTATGCATAATTAGATGCATGTAGAATTTTTATAATTAAATATGGGTTCTCTTTAATCCTCTGTTAATTTCTGCAAAAATTAGAAAAAATGAATAAGTAGATAATATGTGTTGAGCAGAAATTCTACCTAAGATGGGAATGAGAAAATTCAAATAAACTATCGAAGTCGGAGATCGAGATAAATGATTATTTTATTCCTCCTAAGAATTCATGTTTAGTTTAGAAATTTGTAAGCAAATATTCAATGAACGAAATTTAGAAAAAGAGAAATTGAAATATTACCTTTCGAGAAAGATAGTTTAGGAAGAACCTTTCCAGACTCAAACTCTGATTCAAACTTTTGACCAAGACCTAATTCCTTCGTCAGTTTTAATCAATGATGATGTGCCCCGTCTAGGAATAATGCACTCAAATCACCCACCGAATCTGAAACTAAGTTGAGACCTTTGATTTTGATATGAGGATCAAGATTACAGAATTAGAGGAATTCTGCTTGGGAATCCAAACCTGTGATCTAGAAGTATTGAAATACGGAATTAAGATTTAACCATTGTATTCAAAAACAAAATCAAAACTGAAAACTTGCATAGAAACCCTATTTTCTTAAAGAACTATCTTACGCCAGAATGCTGGGAGGGAGCATTTGGCATATGTGTTTATCTAAGGGAAGTTCGGTTGCAACAGCTGGCGGGGAGTGTTCAAGGGATAGCTCATGCAGCAAAAACCTGCCCAGGTCTTGACCAGCCTGGGTATGGTGAAAAATGGTGTGCTTCCGGTACGATGGGTGAGGGCCGATGAAGCGGTCCTTGAGTGAAGTACCAGGACACCTAAGGAGGATCCTGGAGGGTTCTGACTAGGTGATGCACGGGCTCGCGGTGCTTAGGACACCCATGTGTATGTCGTGGAAGATATATATATATGAATGTTGACGAAATGATTATTGTAATCTGTTACTAGATCTCGTTTGCTGACTAGCTCATCCCAATGGAGAGTCCAGAGTGGTACTCTTTTTGTGAAACAAGGGATTGAATGGAAATTTTGAGCTATGAAATCTGTGACCATATCTGTTTTGTCAATGGATTATTTTTATATTAAAGTTTTAAAGAGGAGTGTGTGTGTACTATTTTCTAAAGCTAAAGTTAAGAAAGGCATTCAATTATGGGTGAGTACTTGTTTGGTTCTACCGATTCCAGTGGTAGGGTGGTGGCTAACCCATGGGCCGGATGGGGTTAGGCTGGAATCAGTGGAGTTTTAATAATCAAACTGAAAAATCTTAGGATTACGCTAGGATTTGAGTAGTTAGTTAATTCCTTGATAAATTTCTCAATTGAGTAGATCAACCGACTGTGCCTGATCTTGATTAGGAAAAAGGCGTTGAATTGCTCAGATGATCAAATTATATCAACGATAGTTTCCTTCTATATGGTTTATTCAGGTGAAGGATAGTTTAGGTTTTGATCTCGTTAGAAAAATTCAAAAAGGTGGAATCGTCCCCGCTTTCCGGGCATGGGAAATTTTCTCGGTTTTGGTTTTCGGAGTGACCACCAGTCTAGTCTCCTGCTCCGACATTCGTGGGCGAGGCCCCGAGTGAGAAACCTTGCCCCGCGCATGAGGGGGCTGTTTTCCGCTGTCAGCTACACCGGGAGTCTGGTGCGCGGAGGGGACAGAGAGACCTCATAATCTTATGTGAGTATTTACTCATTTTTGGGGGGATTTTCTTTATTTCTTCAGTTTATCTCCTCCATACATTTGGATGAATTTGATTGGCCCCTCAGAACCTTAATTTAAAATTTTCAAAAAATTTGGACCCTTAGGATAAGGCCTTTTGAACAGATTATAATTTATTTCTAATAATGCACCTTCTGAAAATCTTTTTGAACTTCTATTTTGGGGGAGTTTATTTTAATAAGAAGAGATATTTTCCATCCAAAAATATCTAAAATCTAAATAATCTCTCTCTAGAACATTTTCTCTCTCTAAGCCAAAATAGCTAGAAACAAGATCTTTTATATTTCTAAAGAGGGATTTGATTACAGGGGAAAGATACTGGACATCTTGAGGGGCTGGGGAGGAATCTTACACTTTCACTATACTTACCCATTACTCTATACTTTCTCATATGATTTAGTCTGACCTTTCATCTAAGAGATTGTCTAAATGGTTGGTTGATTTGCAAGAGTTTCAATTCACCTGTATAGTGGAGAATAGCACAAGGGCTACACTTGGAGATATCTTAACATATAGACAGAATCCTTTGGTATTAAGGGAAGAGACAATAATGAAGAAGAAAGTGCCCACGTGGAAAGACCTTGAAGCAAATTTGTCAAATTCTTTTACTCTGTTTTTTGATGGAGATTTTAAGAGAAGCTTAGGGGTAGCCAGTGGAGGAGTTGTCTTGTTGGATCCAAAAGATACAATAGTGTGTTAAGTTGCAAGTGCAGACCAACAATGAAGCTGAGTATGCCACTTTCGAGTATGGACTTCAACAGTGTCTTAAAGAGAGGAATTAGCAAGCTTGTCAAAGGAGACAACTTATTAGTCATCAGGCAACTTCAAGATGTCTAGAAGGCCAAGAATCCCAAGTTGAAAGAATGGTACTTTCAAATAAGAAGAATGCTATAGAGATTTCAAGAGGTACAGATTCAATATGTGAAGAGATAATTAAACTAGGCTGCAGATACATTAGCAAAAGGGGGGTTAGGCAAAGATTTGGATGTATATGCCATGACTATAACCCATCCTAATCATGTGATTGGAAGGGAGAGTTTATAAAAAATTGAAGATTTTTTGCACATACAGGTCTTGTGCCTTCAAGCTTGTCCAAAAAATAGAGATATGGCTTCATAAAGAGGGCTCTGCGTAGTACATTGTTGTGAATGATCAACTTTACATAAAGGGCAAGGATTTGATTTTGAGAAGGGTTCCAGACAGAGAAGAGATCTTTGCCATAATGGTTTCATGCCATAAAGGGGTATGTGGAGGGAACTTTGCCCTGAAGCTAGCTTTGAGGAAGATTCTAACTGCAGGTTATGTATGGCCTAGTTTGAGGAAAGATGTTTTTCATTGGTGTAGAAGTTGTGAGCCTTGTTGGAAACAAGGCAGAAGGGTGCTCCATCACATGAACTAAGGAAAACCATTGTTTCATATGGAGCTTTTGAAAAGTGGTGTTTAAATGCTATTGGTCCTCTACCCAACTACGAGGGGTAAGACATACTGGAGTGGAGTATTTAACCAGATGGGCTGAGGCTAGATGTGTGAAGAGTATTACTGCTAAAGAAGTGGCCATGTTTGTTTTTTAGGACATCTATGCAAGATTTGGTATGCCTTTATAATTGTTGGCAGATCAGGGGTCTGGTTTCAGAGGCTAGATCATACAAGAGCTTATTACATATTACACACAGATTTTCAACTCCTTACTATCCACAATGTAATGGGTTGGTTGAGAGATTCAATGGAGAGTTGTGTACCATATTAACCAAGTGTCTAGAAAAGCATCCCAAGCTATGGGACTTACATGTAGCCTCAGCTGTGAGGACAACTATAGAGATTTCACCTTACCACCTGGTTTTTGGGAAGGACACCCTGATGCCCATTGAAGTTGAAATTCCCAGTTTACAATTTCTTCTAAAACATCAGGCAAGGGGCTTAGATGAGTATGAAGAAAGGTTGTTGGATATTCCCAACCTACAGGCTAGCTAAGAAACTTTGGACCACAGTTAAGAAATAGAAGAGCTAAGCTTTTCAATAATACAATTAAGGAAAAATCCATAAAAGAGGGAGATATGGTGCTTAGGTACAATAGCCAATTGGATAATAACACTTTCCAAACTAAGTTCACTTTCCAAACTAAGTTCCAAATTAAATGGGAATGTCCCTTCAAGGTTATTCACATTTATGAGAATGTTACTTATTAACTTGTAGATTTGGATGATCAATCAGCTCCATTCAAAGAGAGTTAATGGCTACACATTAAAGCCATATTGGTGCAAAATCATGACAATTCAAAAAGATTAAGAAACAGTAGATTTAAGCTTGCCTATGCTGATGCCACTTGTGCAGAAGAACATGAAGAAGCTTGTTGGGGCTTGGATGCATGTTTTACTGAGGATTGTTTCAAGGAGGCCCTAGCATCGGGTTGAGCATAAATGCTCTAACCATACACTACAAGAGCGGGGCCATTATCCACGCTTTTTTTGGATGCTTTAGAACTAAGCTTAAAATCCCTGAAACGTCGAAATACACGTCGAAAAAAGCATCAAAATGGAAACGTCAAAAAAAAAGCATCAAAATGGAAACGTCAAAAAAGTGCCAATATATGTATCGAAATAATTATGTTTTCCACACTTTTTTCGACGCTAATTTTGATTGATATTTCGACTCTGATTTCGACTGACATTTCGACTCTGATTTTGACTCCTATTTCGATGGATGTAGGAAACTTTCGACGATTATTTCAACGCATGCAGGTATATATATATATATTTATTTATTTTTGCATAATGGTGCATCCAGCTGCTGTAATCTTTTTAGCTAGATGCACCATTATGCCAAACTTATAGAGTACCAAAGGCAACTGTACTCTGATGTGAAGAATGAAGCAAATTTGTTGAAAAAGTTAGAGTGCCATAACGTTTTTGACATAACAAAGTAGGTGAACATGTCACACAAGTGTAAACAATGGCCAAATTATATTGCAAGATGTAAAATTTACATATCAAGCTCTGACGAGATAAGCCAAAATTGCATAAAGTAGTTGCATAAATTTGCATACAAGCTCTACAAGCTATACTCGATGACTAAAATTTCATAAAGTAGTTGCATACAAGCTATACAAGCTCACATAAAGATGTGAGCTGACCAAAATATGTATGTACAAGAGAAAAGACATGGGCAAGACCACTCTATGCGAAGACCTCACTCAGGGTCATGCATTGGTCTCCTTGCAAAAACCATACAAGACTAATGTATGCAATGTGTGTGTAGGTTTGTTTCTTCCACGTGTGTCCTCCTACCTTGCAGATCTGCTTCGAACACGCACTATCCAATCCACATTTGAGAGGTAAGCATATTACCAATTATGTTGTTTTATTAATATTACTTCTCTTTTTGTTCTCAATTTGTAATTTTTAATAGAAATTGAGTATGCAAGCATGTTGTTTTTAATTTGTTCTTAATTTGTAATTTTTAATTGAAATTGAGTATGCAAGCTTATTGTTTTATGCACATCTATGCTAATATTAGCATAGATGTGAGTGCATACAAAATTAATGTATGTGCTTATTTGTCTTTATACACACATACACACTTTGAAAGAGAGAGAGAGAGGGAGAGAGAGAGAGAGATATTTTCTTCCTGGTGCTTACCCAAGGCGTTTCGGTCTCTTTTTCGACTTGAAATCTAATGTCTAAGACATGCACGTGAACACTATGTCTATATGTATATACTCTAATGTATTTGCCTAAAGCACATATCCATAAGCTAATATATAAGTTATTTTTAAAATCTCCCTCAACGGCGGCTAGGGAAAAGAAGCCCGTTTGACGCTTTTTTTAATATTTTTAAAATCTCCCTTAACGGCTAGGGAAAAGACGCCCGTTTGACGTTTTAAATGTTATTTTTAAAATCCCCCTCACGGCGGCTGGGGAAAAGAAGCCCTATTTTATGGTTTACATAATGCTTTGTATAAAGCATAATGATTTGCATTTAATGAGCTACATATACATGTTATCCTGCTAGATGGAGCCTCTCAATCTTGAAGAGAGAATAGCGTGTCCATGCATGCGATGTAAGTACCAAATCTTTCGAAAACAAAAGATTTGCAACCAGCATATTCATGACGCTGGCATATTTCCAATGGAGCGCTTGCAAAATTTACGCTTTCAATCGTACAACCAAGCAAGTGTGCAGCCGCATCTTGATAACATTGCGCCTATGAATTCTCATCCCCAACAAAGGATGAGAATATCGAAGGAGGGAGTGACAGATGGAGCTCAATTAACAGCACCTGAGGGAATGGAAGAAGGTTAGGAAATGGAAGAAGGTCCAATGGAGGAAATGTTGGATGCCTTCATCGAGCAACAAGCAGCTCTCTTCGAGGAGCATGAACATGAAGAGCATCAACCACGACATTCTCAACGGTCAAATTATGCACCAGAGGAAGAGGCCATGCGTAAACTTGCACGCCTTCCACTATACAATGGTGCCAAGATATCTGTATTGCGTGCATCTCTTACGATGCTAAATTTACAGTCAATTTTTGGATGGTCTAATACAAGTGTCACTGAACTCTTCAAGTAAGGATTTTTTGGAGATTACACACCTAATGATTGCCCCCTGACAATGAGATGCCTCCATCTTGTGTAGATGCCAAGAAGTTATTGAGAAATCCATAGGCATGGATTACAATAATATTCATGCTTGTCGCAATGATTATTGCCTCTTCCGCCATGAATATGAGCATTTGCAAGAATGTCCCCATTGTGGCTCTAAGAGATACAGAGAAGATGTTCAAGGGAAAGCTATCCCGGTAAAGGTTATTAGGCACTTTCCCATCATCCCAAGAATAAAAAGCATGTTCAAGTGCAAATCTTTAGCAAGCTTGATGACATGGCATGCCACAGATGAAGTGATGCGTGTGCCTGCTGATTCACCCGCATGGAGACACATTGAAGAGAAATGGCCGGCTTTTAGGGAAGATCCTCGTAACCTCCGTCTTAGCCTAGCAATGGATGGTGTAAACCCTTTTGGTTTAAGGAGCTCTTCATGGAGCACATGGCCTGTTTGCCTTGTGAATTATAATCTTCCGTCATGGTTTAGCAATAAAGAAAGGTCATTTGTTGCTCTCATTTTTAATAGTTCCAGGAAAGTACAAGGTGAAGAACATGGATGTATATTTGGCACCACTTATTGATGAGTTACGCACCTTGTGTAACGGAATTGAAGTGAAGGACATGTCAAAGCAGCAGAGTGGCCAAAGACTTGCAACTGTGCAAGGTATTCTCATGTGGACAATGCATGATTGGCCTGGCTATGGAGAATGCTCAGGTTTGTCTATATCGGGTTACAATGCATGTCCTATATGTGGTCCTCGACTTGATTCAAGATACTCAAAAGCATTACGAAAGAATGTCTACCAAGGACATGTTAGGTATCTTCTAGAAAATCATGAATTACGGGATGGTAATCTAGGAAGACCTCCTCCAAGTGCACTGAAGGCAAGCGATTGGAAGATCAAATGGGAGGAATGTGGCAACTTGGCATGTCCTGGGATGAAGAGGCTCTCTATCTTTCACCAACTCCCCTATTGGGATGATCTCCTTATAAACCATTTGCTTGACCCGATGCATATTTTCAAGAATGTAGCTGACATTCTATGGAAGACCATGACAGGAAAAAAGGAGACTAAAGGCCAAAGGGACGACTGGGAAGAGATAGGTTGCATGCAAGAGTTGTGGGCTCGCACTAGACCCAATGGAAAGGTGCTACTTCCAAGAGCCCCATGGGTTTTTAGTAAGATGGAGGAACAACAAGTGAAGAGGACAATTTCACAGTTTCGGACTCCTACAGGTTGTATGCATTGCTTGAAAAGTGCATTTACAAAGGATGATGTTCTTAGTGGCCTCAAGAGTCATGATTGGCACAAGTTTCTACAATTTGTGCTACCCATAGCAGTAAAAGATTGCCTCACTGAAGACATTAGAGCTACTATCTATAAGATTAGCACATTGGTGCGCTAGATTTCTTCAAAAGAGATAAAGAGAGACACTTTGGAGACAGTGCGTTTAAACTCCATAGAGGCAGCCTGCATGGCAGAGAAGTTTTTCCCTACAAGTTTATTAACAATCCAGATGCATCTGCTAGTTCATGTTGTAGATGAGGTTACAGTTGCTGGAACAGTCCATTCAAGATGGATGTTCTTTTTGGAGAGGTTTATGATTGTGGTGTCACAGCACAGTTTGTTCAAGAAAGTCGTGGTGTCACAGCACAGTTTGTTGAAGAAAGTTGTGCAAGTGCAAGTGATGATAACACAATTACTGGAATGCTTGATTACTTTGGAACCATTCAAGATATATTAAAGGTTGGCTTCAGAAGTTTTGAGTTGTTTATCTTTGATGTGAAGTGGTTCAAGGTAATCACAAATGGGCCACATGCAACTGTACGTAGAGACAAGAGTGGCCTCATCCAAGTGGACTCCACAAAGGTATGGACCGATTAGCAAGATACTTTTGTGCGCCCAGAGCATTGTGAGCAGGTTGTCTTTAAAGCGGATCCAAAAAGATCCACGCTGGCTATTTGTGGTTCAAGTCGCCCCCCGCACTAAGCAAATTTTTGAAGAATTTGAGCTACAACAGGGTGATGTGGATCCCCAGGGTGGTGGGGAGCAGCAAGAACAAGCCGATATCAACAATGAAGAGGAGCAACTAGAGCAAGATCCAAATGAAGAGGTGCAAACCAATGAAGCTGGAAAAGATGTTGAGGAAGAAGACATAGATGATGAGGACATCCTTCATCAAGGGACTTTTAATGATAAGGATGCTGAAATGTACATAGACATAGATCTCTTTGGGGCTACTGATCTTAATGAGGATGATAGAATAGATAATGATTTTTAAAATGATGTATCTTAATGATTATGCAAATAGTTATGACATAGTTGTAATGATTTTATGACATTGAAGGTGCAAAGTGATATGGTTTACCATTGTTGTTTAGGAAAGTTAATGTTTGTCATATGGTCCTTTCATTGTTTACCATTGTTAATGTTTATCGTCATAATCACTCGTGCAGGTGCAAATTGATATGGTTTACCATTGTTGTTTATCATTGTTAATGTTTGTCATATGGTTCTTTCATTGTTTACCGTGTAATTTTCATTTTGCACAAGTTTGTCATATGGTTTTTTGTCCAACAGGCCATGGGTGATGACTCACCGCCGCTCGACTACAGTCCTGATTTCTCATTTAACCCTACACCGCAGGGCATGAGTTCCCAGCAGTTATATGGTTTTCTCTCGTCCATGACTCCAGAGCAGAGAGCCATGGCTCAGAGTTATTGGGGTTCTGGAGCAGGGACATCTGCCTCACCATCTGGCTTCACGACACCAGTTCCCAAACCCGTAGGTACGACAGCAACCACCACACCTCATACCACACAGCCTTCCACTCCTCTTACAGCTCGATCTACCACCTCTTCACATAGACATCGCTCACGTAGTAGGTCTTCAGGGGGAGGTTGTTGTGGTGGTAGTGCCACAGATGCTGTGACACCACCACCACGTGAGCGTCGTCCTTCGCTCTCATCTGTTGATAGCACACCCATAGGTTCACCTTCCACTCCCTGGGGTGCACATGACCATGACAACAGCAAGATATACACAATTAGGGATGGGGCACCAATAATGAATAGTGCAGGGAAGGCAATGAAGACACAAATTCGACAATTGTGCACTATATACAGTTTCACAACTCTGTCATGACTAAATGGGATCAGCAAGATAAGGAGAAGAAAAATTACATAAATACAAAGATAAAACAAGAGTTTCAGCCATCTGACCCTATGAATGTCATCTATAATGAGCGGATACAGTATACAGCTTGCATTTTGATGGGGCATCGTAGGTCAGAGGCGAGGGATGCATTTAGATAGGGGAAAGAGAAACCTGTTTGGCTAGATGACAGGGAGTGGGAAGCCATTGCTCAGGAGCTCACAGAGACACCAGAGAGGTTTCAACAACAAAGAGAGGCAGCAAGGGCAAGACTCCAAACAGTAGGGGCTTCTCATCTTGGGAGTGGTGGTTACGAAACCATGCACCATGAATTCGTAAGTATTTGTAGCAATTTTGTTTATCTAAATGTATGTATGTGGGCTAAATGTTGATTTCTAAATGTTGTAATTGTTAATCGTTTGTGTAGGAGTTGGCCATGAATCGCCCACCAAGTAGGCAAGAAGAGAAGGACGCTCACAAACATGGCCTTGTGGCCTTATTTGAGATGCTTGAAGAAGAAGGAGAGACCGTCAATTGGGAGGCATTACCATAATGTAAGACGACCTTCAAACTATTGTTATATGATCAAAAGATTCTTGAGTATTAATGTTTAATTTAATTTCTTGTTTATCTGAAAAATAAAAAAACGAGCACGATTGTCTTTTGTGCTCTATTTTAGACATAATGGTGCTGTCTGTTTATTGCTGTTGAGTCTTGTTCATTGCAGGCAGCGAGGCAACAGCCAGGCAACACCATTCTGTCTAAAAAAAATTCTGCTATAGCATTGGTATATTCCCCGGTATAGATACCGATACAGGCGCCAGTATAGTTTCCGGTATAGACGCTGGTATGCTTGTCGATATAGACGTCGGTAAATTCCCCGGTATAGGTACCGGTACAGGCACTGGTATAGTTGCCGGTATAGTCACCAGTATGCTCGTTGGTATAGGCGTCGGTGTAACGTCGGTATAGACACCGATATAGGCGCCGGTATTAATCCCCGACGCTTATACTGACGTCGTCGTTTCGGCACAGATATTGGCATTTATACCGATGAGACGGGGCTTTTTTAGACCCCGTTTAATGACATCGGTATAAGCGCCGATATTAGGCTATTATGTAGTAGTGATGGATACACAAGGAGGTTTATCCTTCAGCACACACACACCAGTTTAACAACCAAGAGGAGAGGAGAGGGGAGGGGAGGGGAGGGGAGGGGAGGGGAGGGGAGGGGAGAGGAGAGTAAAGAAGGAGGTGGAGAAGAGCTTGGGAGAGAGAAAGAACCTGCAAAACAAATGAGAAAGCAAAAAAACAAGAAAATTACCCATAATTACACACACAGACATTTTACATCACATGTACATGTAGCCAAGAGGAGATGGGAGTGAGAAAAAGGAGGCATACCTGGTGAGAAAGCAAAACACACGTGCACGAAAAAAAAACGCAGAAAAAAGAGAGGTTCTATTTTACTTGAAAAAACCAGTGCCGTCGATATATGTGTCGAAATAACCCCATGAAAAAAGCGTCGAAATCAGGTGGAAAATAGCATCCAAAAGTGCATGGAAAATAGCGTGGAAATAAGTATCGAAAAAATAAATTTCCCACGCTCTTTTCGATGGATATTTTGACGTTCTTTTTTATGCTTATTTTGACAATCGCTACTTTTCATTCAAATTCAAAATCTTTCCAGATCTTGCGCGCCCCCGACATTTCAAATTACCCATCACCGACTACCACCCTCTCCACAAATACTTAAGGGAGGATTCCCCTCCAAAAATAAGCATTCGTTTCCATTTTGCAAATCAATATGGAAACCATGGACGACACCACACCCTCAAATTTTGTTGATTTAGAGGAGAAGACACTTTGCCCATGTACTCACTGCAAATACCAAGTGGCTCGATGTCACGCGATGAATTTGCAATGATCATACAAAAAAATGAGAAATATTTTTGGTGGAGCAATTAAAACATCTAATTAGTGGCAATGTGCACTTCAACAATGACGAACGCGTGGATATCCAGCCTGAACGATGGAGATCAACAAGAGTAGCCACAAACGAGGTGATTCAACAACCGAGGAACTTGAGGCAGATTCAGAACAAATACTAGAACATGACATGGATGACATGATAAATGCCTTACACGATGGAATAGAAGATCGAGATTTGGAACACGAAGGGGTAGAATAAAACACACAACATGTGGAATACGCTTCCCAATAAGAGAAACAGCTACGCAGACTTGCTCGTCTTCCACTATATGGTGGAGCATATGTGTTTGTTTTATGCGCTTGTCTATCCATATTGAACTTGCAATAGATTTTTGGATGGTCTGATACGAGCGTATCAAAACTTTTTGCGTAAGTGATGATATCATATGCAATTAGTGAGTTATGTAACTTTATAAGCATTTTCTTAGCCAGACTATTTTGTGTAATAGCTTATTGAAACATCAAATGAGATGCCAGTGGACCGTAGTCGGAGCAAAAGCAATGTTGCACTCGATTGGCATGGACTACAACACACACCATGCTTGTCCAAATGATTGTATTCTTTATCGACAAGAATATAACAACGTAGTACAATGTCCGCATTGTGGTACATCGAGATATAGACAAGATGTGCAAGGAGAAGGGATACCAGCAAAAGTTTTACGATACTTTAATCCCATCATCCCTCGGATTAAATCAATGTTCAAGTGCAAATCCATTACAGGATTGATGACTTGGCACTGTAACACTAGGTCCACAGATGGTGTTATGTGTGTGCCCATAGATTCCCTTGCATGGAAGCACATTGAAGAGAATCCATTTGGTCTATGAAGTTCATCATGGAGTACATGGCCTGTTTGTCTAGTTAACTATAATCTTCCACCATGGCTAGCGATACAAAAAGAGCATCTTTTATTGTCTTCGGAAAGTACAAGGTGAAGAACATGGATGTGTATTTAGCCCCTTTAGTTGAGGAGCTTCGTGTTCTATGGGAGGGCATTGAAGTTCATGATATTTCCAAGAGGTTTGGACAATGTGCGCTAACATTGAGAGGAATACTTATGTGGACTATGCATGATTGGCCTGACTATGGAAAGTGCTTAGGTAATACTGTAGCTTGTTAACACATTATGTTAAGTCATGATTGTCATCTAAACTTACCTGCTATCTTTTTTGATGTTCTACAGGGCTTTCAGTGTTAGGGTATAATGGATGTCCATTATGTGGGCCGCAACTTAAGGGCCAAGGCTCGATACTCAAAGTCTATGAAGAAGATAGTATACGAGGGCCACAAGAAGTATCTCCCAGTGGACCATCCTTTGCATGAGGGATTTCTAGGGAGGTCTCCTTGCATATGGGAGCTGGATCCTTCCATACTTGAATGACCTTTTAGGGAACCATCTTCTTGATCCAATGCACATTTTCAAGAATATAGCCGAGGTGCTTTGGAAAACCATCATAGGAGCAAAGGAGAGTAAGACACATCGAGATGATTTACAAGAGGTTCAACACATGCACCACTTATGGGCCCAAAATAGAGAAAATGTAAAGGTGAAGCTACCAAAAGCACCTTGGGTCATGACAAAGGATGAGCAACGGCGTGTAAAGAAGTGCATTATAGATTTTCATACCCCTACAGGATGCATGCATTGCTTGAAGGGAGCATTTACAAAGGAGGATGAGCTTAATGGCTTGAAGAGTCATGATTGGCACAAATTCTTGCAATTCGTGCTTTCTATAGCTATCAAGGATTGCCTCAATGATGACACTAGAGCAACAATTTACAAAATTGGTGCAGTGGTATGTGGGATATCAAGGAAAGAGATTAGTAGAGACACATTGGAAGCAACACGGTTAAACTCCTTTGAGGCTGTTACAATGGCTGAGAAATACTTTCTAACAAGTATTTTAACCATGTAATCGCACTGCTAGTTCATGTGGTTGATGAAGTTGCTGTGGGGCTGGGGTTGTCCATGGCCGATGGATGTTTTTCTTGGAGAGATTTATGAAGACACTTAAAAGGATTTGTTCATCAAAGAGCTCGTCCTAAAGGTAGTATGGTAGCGGGATGGCTTGTTTAAGAATCACTTGTATATATAACTAAATTTCTCAGTACGTCTAATCCCGATATGCCAAGATTATGGACACAAGAAGAAGATGATCAACTAGTTGGGGAAGAGCCACAAGGGAAAGGCCTTGTGAGAACAATAGATATAGCATTGTGTGAGAAGATCGATAATTTTTGCAACTTAAACTCACATGCTATGGAGAAATGGATCGAGAGATATAACTTAGTGAAGGCTGAAAGGGACCAAGCTCGTTTGAGTTTTAGGAGTCGAACAACCCGCACACGACGGTACCCAACAAAACTTGCACTTCTTCCAGACTTTCCTTCTAATAAATGCCTCGAGAAAACCATACTACAAGCTAAACACAATGGTGAATCAATAAGTGATGAGAAGGAGGAGTTTTCATATGGTTGTGATTTCCATGTATGTGAGTTAGAGATATCTACGCATTGTCTTTTATGTTGGGATTTTGTGAATTTATACAATAAAAGTACTTATTTATTGTGCTTGCAGTATGGTAAGTTTGGGGCAATTTGGCCATGCAAATGTCACTTTCGAGTAGAAGGAATAGATAGAAAGAGAACAACATTGGATTGTGGTGTGAAGGCTAATTTCATGCAAGAAAGTCGTTCAAGTGCAAGTGATGGCAATACTGAAGTAGGCATGCTAGATTATTGTGGAACAATCCAAGATATTATAAAGGTTGGATTCAAAAAGTTTGATATGTTCATTTTTGATGTGAATGGTTCAAGTTGGTAACTCAAGGGGCTGAAGTAACTGAGAGAGTCAATCAAGTAATTGAAGACATTCTCAGAGCATACTGTGGACGGGAACCCAGAAGGTGGATTCAATACCTTCCTCTGGTAGAATTTGCCTACAATGCGTCTTATCATCAAAGCATAGGAATGTCACCATTCAAAGCACTCTATGGGCAAGAATGCTTGTCTCCTCTAAATTTCTCTGATCCGACCATAAGAGTTGAGGCATCCAGGAAAATGCTCGAAGAGATGGAGGAACAAACCAAGGTTATCCAAAAGGATATTAAAGCTGCCCAAGATCGACAAAAGCATTATGCTGACAACAAGAGGTCTGAAAGGATCTTCAAGGAAGGAGACAAAGTTCTTCTACGAGTGCGACCCAAACGAAGTTCTCTATCACTTGGGAAATATAAGAAGCTCAGCCCTAGGTATTGTGGTCCTTATACAGTTATCAAGTGTCTAGGTAAAAGTGCCTATAAACTCCAACTCCCAGCCCATATCAAAGTCCATAATGTATTTCATGTAAGTTTGTTAAAGCCATATGTCCCTAGTCTCGATCATATTCTTGATGATGAACAAGTTGTAATCCCTACTCAAGGAGTCCTTGAATTACAGCCCAGTAGCATCATAGATTCTAGGGAAAGGCAACTCCGAAATAGAACTCTTGTAGAACATCTAGTTCAGTGGAAAGATTACCCTGAAGAGGATGCAACTTGGGAAGATGAAGCTACACTCTTAAAGGATTATCCCCAATTCATGACGAGATGAGGACATCAGGATGTAACATACCCATCTTCACTAATAAAGAAATGTCCATGTAATTATGAGTTTTTATGGTATAAATATCAGTGATTTTATTATTTGAGTCATTTCTACTTAGAATCTTCAAATTCTGAGCCCAAATTTGGAATCTGCGCACGATTTTACCCTAACATAGGATTTTACAGCATCCAAAAACGGACACCGGATCAAGCCTATACGCTAATTTTAATCATTTTAGTTAAAAAACGGCGACCTTTAAACCTTAATAAATGCACGACCGCACGTCCGATTGACGAACGGTCTGAACCCCTGCGACCAGGAGAACCTCCCGGACAAAAAAAAATTTCGCCCCCCGGGGCGGTCTGGCACGCAAATCGAGGCGGGCGCCCCAAATTTGGGTACCCCGCCCCAAAATTTGGTCCGTACACACTTACTAGGGCGCCCGTACAATGGCCGCCCAAGAACCAAAGGACGGCCGCCCACTGTATGGTCCACGCGTACCCTTAGGTGGACACCCAGACCGGATAAGGTACATGCGTACCACTCCTTTCTCAGACAACCGACACCGTACCTTTGCCCTCTCCACGTTTTTGCCTTTGGCCTTAAGGACATCTCACAATCCCCCCCCATTTGCGTAGACTTTAGTAAGGGATTTCTGGCTCAAGCGAGGGTTCGTGCGCCATATTCTTTTGCTCATACGGTGAGCAAACGAGCTCGGAATTCAGATCCGACTGAAGCGTTTCGATCGCAGCAGCGAGCTCTACAAGGCGACGCCTAAGATGGCCTCATCCCGGAGACGGCAAAATATTGCCTCAAGAGGCGCACGTAACAACGAGATGGAGGGAGATGCGCCCAATGCGGCTCCAGTCCTCCCTTTTCAAGTCCCTCAAGGAAACGATGGCCAGGTTAGCTTGGTTAATTTTCAAAAGAAGAGAATTTTCCTTAAATTAGTATTAATGAATGGTGTCTTTTTCTTTTAAAACGAGGACATAAAAGTTATATGAAATTACGAATTACGTGATGTTGTTTTCGATAAATTGCGTTGAAATTGCTATCTTCATGAATTGTGAATGCTATACTTAGAAAATTGCATTGAAGTTGTTATCTTTGGAATTCAAGATTTCTTTTGGCTTCAACGCTAACTCCGTTCCGTGCTTGTGTAGCCGGGCGGCGTCATTAGCAAAGCCCGGGAATGGCCCAAGGTATCCCTCATACCTTTGGGAGAATAAGGATCGCCGATTGAGGCGAGAGATTATGAGGCTGCCTAGTTCTGAGGGCCCAGGCTAGTGCGGTAAATAAGCCCACCCTAGTGCGCAGACATCCCTCTGAGGGGCGGGAGGATCGAGCGATGGAGCCTGAGAGGGCGACAGGTCGGCTTGAGTCCTCGCCAGCGGCCGACGATGAGGTGTATGGTCCCGTAGGGTTTTGCCCAGCATGTAGAGGCTGGAAGGCCGAATTCTAGATCATCGGCAGAATAAGAATAAGAGAGCCGGATTGGCTTGTATGGAAATGGATTCATGTATAAACTTTTTATATAATTGCATCTTGTCTTTGGTATGATTGTATTGTGTAAGAAGGCTGTTATAACGAACCTTGTGAAGAAGGGCCCTAATTAAGGAATATGCTTATTTATGTCAAACAGTGTGGTAGTATTAATTAGAAAACAAATTGATGCGTGAGTAGGGTGGAAAGTGGGAGGATGGAATGCCCTGACGGCACCATCCTACGGATGGGTGGACCCGATTAATCGGGTAGCTTTCCAATAGATTAAGTGAAAGCCCTACGTTAGATAGTTAGGTTCTTGGGCAACTCTATTCTAGAAAACTAGGTCAGCGGCTGTGCCTTGCATAAGATGAGGAAAAAAGCGTTGTCTCTAGACATCAAGTCTAGTAGTTGCCCAATTTTTGATCAATTGCCCTATGGGTGATTTGATGTTTAGGAAATCACGCTCCCCCTACGGGATAGAGCTAGGTCATACCTATGAATCGTATCCTTGAATCTCTACAAGGTCAAGGTGTCGATGAATAGGAAATTTTTCCCAAGATAAGACTTAGCAGACTATCTTAAGTGTTTCTCCCATTTTTAAAGGGAGGAACCTTACACAAGGTTGGAAAGCTAAAGTTACTGCTCGTGGGCTCAACCTGCATTGAGACTCCAGGCAAAACAACATACGAAGGGTCTATGGGACTCACCGAGGGAGTCTCCAATTGTGATAGGGTTGGTTGTTTGGCCTTGCCCGTATCCAAAAATCTCATAGGGCCAGTGGAAACTAAGTTCACTCCCCTATTTTGCCTCTCAATTTGGATAATTCTATGAATAACCTCACATATCATTTGTTGTTGCTCCTCTAGATTAGTGGCGCTAGATGTAGATCGTAGGACTTCTAACCAACCTACATGGTATGTGTAACTCGTGTATAGGTTAGTTAGAGTCTCCGTGTGTAGATTATATTCCCAATTTTCATTGAGAAATATCCCATCTAGACTTGGTGTGCCAAACGGTTCTCTTGAAGTGGATGCAATGTCACTTCTTATGGGTTGGCTTCTAGGGACCTCTACTTTAGGAAGAGCATAGGAAGGTGGTAGCTCAGTAGGGCCCTCATTAAACGAAGTGGGTAGAATATCCACATGGACACTCTTTGGGAGGGTAGGGTCTACAAGAGATGTGAATGGCGAATCCACTACCCCTTCTTCTTCATTTACTTTGCTTGTCGCATGTTCAGAGCGTGTAGCTCTACTAAAGGTCTCTATTAGACGACTAAACATGCTAGATCCGGGTTGTGGGGCCCAAACTGGCATGTTTTGGCTTGTCTCCTCAGGGTTCTTGGTAGGGTGCCCTTCCATGGCTTCTGAGTCAAAGGACGAGTCACTATCCACTATTCGTGGATCTTGGGTTGCACTTCCTTGGGTTCCAGCGGGGAAGGCCAAGATGCTAATGTGGAGGGATGGTGTGAGCCTGCGTAAACCAAAATGCTTTCTAGTGGCTCAGAATCCAGCACCCGACGAGAGCGTAGATGCATGTGATGTGGGTACCCTACGTGCGTTGGTAACTACCCTTGAAGCCCACACAAGTGGTTTCTTGGGTATTTCGCACCCCGTTTTTAATTGTTTTTAGATTGTTTTTAACCCGTTTTTACACCGCCGCCAAGGCTGAACCCTAGAAAGAAACCCTAAAAAACTTATCTCAAAAAAAAGAAAAAAAGAAAAAAATAATTTCAGGAAAAAAAACAAAAATAAAAAATTAAATTTTATTTTTAAAGAAAAACCAAATGTGTGGAGAGGAAAGATTTTTTATTAACCAAATGTGTGGAGAGGAAAGATTTTTTATTTGGAGAAAATTTTTTGAAAAGAAAAACCCCCAATTGACCCCGACCCATGAGTCCATAAAGATATCTTCCTCCATCCCATGAGTCTATAAGGATGAATGAGTTCTTTAGTCTTACACAGTGCAGCTTAACTCTTGAGGACTATTATTCCAAATTCATTACCCTTCGGAAGTATGCCCCAGCTATGACTACTTCCCAGCAAGTGGCTCGTTTCTGCCAAGGGCTAAATGAACCCCTAGATTCCCGCCTTGAAGTAATGAGGCCAACCACTTTACAGGATGCTCTCATACGAGCTAAGCCCCTTCTGAAAGAAATGAAGGCTAACAAACCGAAGAATCAAAAGAGATCTTACCCTAAGGCAAACCTTAGAGATCAACCCTACAAGAAACCTCAACAGAATTTTCCCTACTACAACAGAGGGCGACAAGGCAACTCTTTTGCCCCCCGCTCGTATGCTGCCTCTTCCAGAGAAGGCCCTCTATGTTTTGAGTGCAATGAGCCGGGACACTTTAGAGCCAACTGTCCCAAGATGGCAACATCATTCCCCCAAGGTAACAGAGGAAATCAAGGCCGTGGAACCCCTACCCACCAAGGTGCAAGAGGCAGTGGTCGTGGCAGAGGCCGCGGAGGAACAGTTGCTAGAACTGCCTGTGTTATAAGTGAAGAACCAACCTTGGAAGAGGCTGAAGAAGAGCGCGCCACCGTCCATGCGGCAGTAGAACACCAAGGTCCGAATAAACAATTTGGTGTAATCCAAGCCCCCGCCACTCATCACGGTAAGCCATTTCAGCTTTTGATTGATTGTGGCAGTACCCATTCATTCCTTTCTCCTAGGTGCTTGCAAAAATTAAACTTGAGTCAAAAAACAGCTAGAAAAATGATTGTAGAGTTAGCCAGTGGGAAAGAAGTAGTATCTCGCCACTCTATAGGAAACCTTGATTTTGAGCTGGGTAATGAGAAAACTCATGGTCACTTTAGAGTCTTGCCACTAGGAATTTATGATGGGATCCTTGGGATGGATTGGTTAATTGCAAACAAAGCTAGCATTCATTGTAACCAGGGGAGTATCACTTTTGAAAAT
Source organism: Cibotium barometz (assembly GCF_041138505.1). Taxonomy (NCBI): domain Eukaryota; kingdom Viridiplantae; phylum Streptophyta; class Polypodiopsida; order Cyatheales; family Cibotiaceae; genus Cibotium; species Cibotium barometz. The sequence continues at coordinate 38,732,045 of NC_141066.1, forward strand.
GAGCATGGCCAAGTAATATCTGTTCAGGGGATCACAGGGAAACCTAAGTCTAGGGTAGTCAAGGCAAAACATCTTCTCAAGGGGACACGTAAGGGTCAGCAAGTTTTCTTAGTCAAACTCAACAAAGTCATTGAACCTAGTATGGAGACAGAACCCTCTTGGCTTCAAGAATTCTCTGACATCTTCCCTGACGAGCTTACAGGGTTACCGCCTCCTCGAGAAGTCGACCATGAAATCGAGGTGATCCCTGGAGCTCAACCCGTCTCAAAAACTCCCTATAAAATGTCCCTTCCTGAAGCCATTGAACTTAAGGAGCAACTTTCCCAACTCATTGAACAAGGATTTGTACGCCCCAGTAGCTCTCCGTGGGGAGCACCTGTTCTTTTCCAAAAAAAGAAGGACAGGACTCTCCGCCTCTGCATAGATTATCGAGGGCTAAATCAAGTCACTGTCAAGAATAAGTATCCTATCCCTCGCATCGATGAACTTCTTGACAGGCTTCATGGAGCCAAAGTCTTCTCAAAAATAGATTTGAGGTCTGGTTACTATCAGATCAAAGTCAAGGAAGCAGATATACCCAAAACAGCCTTTAATACCCGTTATGGCCACTATGAGTTTACTGTAATGTCATTCGGGTTAACCAATGCTCCTGCAACCTTCAACCGCCTAATGCAAGATATATTCCGTCCTTACCTGGATGAATTTGTGCTTGTTTTCTTTGATGACATCTTAATCTACTCCAAATCAATGGAAGAGCATGAGGAGCATGTACGTAGAGTTCTACAATTGTTGTGCAGACACAAACTCTATGCCAAGAAGAGCAAATGTACCTTCTTTACTCATCAAATTGAGTATCTTGGATTCATCGTCTCCAAAGACGGCATCTCAGTAGACCCCGCCAAGGTCAAGGATATTCTAGAATGGCCACCCCCTAAATCAGTTCGTGAAGTTCGTGGATTCTTGGGGATCACGGGTTGGTATAGGATTTTTATCAAAGATTATGCCTTGGTAGCTGCACCCTTGACAGATCTTCTTAAGAAGGATTGCAAAATAGTGTGGCTGCCAATCCATCAAAACAGCTTTGATCAGCTGAAAGTCATTATTACTTCTGCCCCAGTCTTAAAGCTTCCTGATTTCTCCAAGGAATTTAAAAGTGGTTACCGATGCTAGTAGTCTAGCACTTGGTGGTGTCTTAGGCCAAGAAGGAAGACCAGTCGCTTATACTTCCCGCAAGCTGAAGCAATATGAAGCAAACTATGCCACCCATGATTTGGAACTCTTAGTAGTTGTTCATTGCCTCAAATTATGGAGACATTATCTCTTGGGAGGAAAATTTCAGCTTGTAAAACTGACCACAAAAGTCTAAAGTGGATCTTCACCCAGCCTAACCTCAACATGCGGCAAAGGAGATCAAGAATATGATTTCGACATCAAATTCCGCCCTGGGAAAGATAATGTGGTAGCTGATGCACTTAGCCGCAAATCTTTCTTGAATGAAATTTCAATGCCAAATAATCCCATACTGGTCAAGGTGGAAGAAGTCTCATCTCATGACCCAGATTATCAGAGGATGATAAAGTTAGTAGAAGAAGGGGGACATTCAGAGAAAGAGAAGAATCTAATCAAGGGATACTCCACTCATGAAGGAAGCGTCTACTTCAATCACATGCTATGTATCCCTAAGGATCCTGCTTTAAAGAAACTAATCCTCCATGAAGCCCATGATAGCCCTGCCTGCAGGACATCCAGGTTATGCAAAAACATTAAATGCGGTAAGAAGGAGCTTTCATTGGGCAGGCTTGAAAAATGATGTGCTTCGGTACTTGAAACAATGTCTCTCATGCCAAAGGATCAAGGCTGAAAGGGTCAAGATGCCTGGAAAGCTTCAACCCTTAGATATTCCCCAAATGAAATGGGAGTGCATTAGTATGGATTTGGTCACAAGTCTCCCCACTGTTCAAGGAGGATATGACTCCATTCTAGTAGTAGTGGACTTACTTACCAAAGTAGCTCACCTTATACCCAGTAAAGAAGACCTTCAAAGCTTCTGATGTTGCTCGAATATTCATCAAGGAAGTCCTCAAACTTCATGGTCTCCCAAAAAGGATAGTAAGTGATCGGGATTCTGACTTCACCTCAAAATTCTGGCAGTCTTTATTTCAAGCTCTGGGGACTCAACTTTGCTTTAGCACAGCTTATCATCCAGAGACCGATGGCCAGACTGAGAGAGTCAATCAAGTAATTGAAGACATTCTCAGAGCATACTGTGGACGGGAACCTAGAAGGTGGATTCAATACCTTCCTCTGGTAGAGTTTGCCTACAATGCGTCTTATCATCAAAGCATAGGAATGTCACCATTCAAAGCACTCTATGGGCAAGAATGCTTGTCTCCTCTAAATTTCTCTGATCCGACCATAAGAGTTGAGGCATCCAGGAAAATGCTCGAAGAGATGGAGGAACAAACCAAGGTTATCCAAAAGGATATTAAAGCTGCCCAAGATCGACAAAAGCATTATGCTGACAACAAGAGGTCTGAAAGGATCTTCAAGGAAGGAGACAAAGTTCTTCTACGAGTGCGACCCAAACGAAGTTCTCTATCACTTGGGAAATATAAGAAGCTCAGCCCTAGGTATTGTGGTCCTTATACAGTTATCAAGTGTCTAGGTAAAAGTGCCTATAAACCCCAACTCCCAGCCCATATCAAAGTCCATAATGTATTTCATGTAAGTTTGTTAAAGCCATATGTCCCTAGTCTCGATCATATTCTTGATGATGAACAAGTTGTAATCCCTACTCAAGGAGTCCTTGAATTACAGCCCAGTAGCATCATAGATTCTAGGGAAAGGCAACTCCGAAATAGAACTCTTGTAGAACATCTAGTTCAGTGGAAAGATTACCCTGAAGAGGATGCAACTTGGGAAGATGAAGCTACACTCTTAAAGGATTATCCTGTAAGATTCCTCTCCCAACCCCTTTTTGATGTCTAGTATCTTCCCCTGTAATCAACCCCTCTTCAGAAATATAAAGACCTTGTTTCTAACTATTTTAGCCTAGAGAGAGAAAATATTCTGGAGAGAGAATATTCAGATTTTGAATATTTTTGGATAGAAAAATATCTCTTATAATTCAGATGAGTTCCCCTGAAACAGAAATTCAAAAAGAATTTTCCAATGTGCAATTGGAATTAATTGGAAATAGGTATAAAGAACCTTAGTCTAAGGGTCTAGATTTTCAGAAATCTTTAGACTATGGTCCAATTAAGGTTCCTATGGGCCAATAGCATCAATCCATGTGTAGGGAGTAGATAAATCCAATTTGTAAAAAAGAAGATACCCAAAAATGAGTAAATGCTCACATAAGGTGAAGAGTTGAAAATGTACAAGGTTTATTAGTAAAAAACTATGAGCAATATTAAAAATATGAGATATTTTGGGAATAATGATTCTATTATGACACATATGTAAGGAAGGAGAGTCCCTTAAATGCTCACATAAGATGAAGAGTTGAAAATGTACAAGGTTTATTAGTAAAAAACTATGAGCAATATTAAAATGATTCCATTATGACACATATGTAAGGAAGGGGAGTTCTTTAAAGGATGTGCATATTTCACATAAGATGAAGAGTTGAAAATGTACAAGGTTTATTAGTAAAAAACTATGAGCAATATTAAAATGATTCCATTATGACACTTATGTAAGGAAAGAGAGTTCTTTAAAGGAGGTGCATATTTCACATGCTTGAATGAGTTTTAAACTCATAAAAATTGAGATATTTCATCTCTCCTCTCTCCTCATTTAAGTCTAGTTCCAAAAAGTTAGCTTAACTGACCTAAAAATGGTCAAATATTGACCAAACTGATTCAGAAAATTCTAGAATCAGTTTGTTTGGTTAGGAGCTCAATTTTTCCTATAAATAGAAGCCTCCCCCTTGTTGAAAAATAGATAGTGTTTATGCATCGTTACTCTACTCCACCTAAGCCAAGAACTGTGAATTCATTTAATAATTCACTAGTTTTTGGAGCTTCCCTCTTTCTTCAATCCCCATTAGTGGCTCCATCAACATACTTAACCAATTGATTGGTTGGGGGCCTCTACCGTGAACAAAGAATCAAGCAATTTGTAAGGTAATTAGTGAATATTGCTCTTTTCTATAATTTCTCAATGTTTCTCTCTTCTCAACCCCTCTCAAGCTTGAGAAGCTTAATTGGTATGGTTTTTTAAATGCTATTAAAGTCAATTGGTGAATAGTAGTGAAGAGTTACATAATTTAATAAATGCTATTTAAGTTAATTTTTATTTATGTTTAAATTCTAATGGTTTTTATGTAATTTCTCTCTCTCACTCAAGAAATGGTCATACTCATGACCCATTCTCAATCCACATGAAGCTTTTCATAAAGCTTTTCCTTAACCCAAGATTAAGCTATGCTTGAGGCCAAATTAATGGCTTTTTTTTCTATGCTTTTAGTTTATGTATATTAATGATTCAATCCATTATGGATTAATAATCCAATTAGAGATTATTTTAATTATTTCCTTAATGATAAGCATTATCCCTTAGAAAAATTGAGATTTATCAGTCATAGTAGCGGAGCTATGGCAAAATTTTTATAAAAATTATGCATAAAATAATCTCATTCAAAGCATAAAAAGAGGACTTCCTACCATATTCTAGGAATTATCATCCTAGATTAATTGAAAGAATTTAATTACAATCATGGAGAAATTAAATTTTAATATCATGCATAAAGGATAAGTTTTTATATCAAAAGTGTTATTTTTACCATTTTTATTTCATGCATAGAAGTATGCATAATGGATAAATTTTTATATCAAAAGTGTTATTTTTACCATTTTTATTTCATGCATAAGAGTATGCATAATGATAAATTTTTATATCAAAAGTGTTACTTTTATCATTTCTATTTTCATGCATAGGAATATGCATAATGATAAATTTTTATATCAAAAGTGTTACTTTTATCATTTCTATTTTCATGCATAGGAATATGCATAATGATAAATTTTTATATCAAAAGTGTTACTTTTATCATTTCTATTTTCATGCATAGGAATATGCATAATGATAAATTTTTATATCAAAAGTGTTACTTTTATCATTTCTATTTTCATGCATAGGAATATGCATAATGATAAATTTTTATATCAAAAGTGTTACTTTTATCATTTTTATTTTCATGCATAGGAATATGCATAATGATAAATTTTTATATCAAAAGTGTTACTTTTATCATTTCTATTTTCATGCATAGGAATATGCATAATGATAAATTTTTATATCAAAAGTGTTACTTTTATTATTTTTATTTTCATGCATAGGAATATGCATAATGATAAATTTTTATATCAAAAGTGTTACTTTTATCATTTTTATTTTCATGCATAGGAATATGCATAATGATAAATTTTTATATCAAAAGTGTTACTTTTATCATTTCTATTTTCATGCATAAGAATATGCATAATGATAAATTTTTATATCAAAAGTGTTACTTTTATCATTTCTATTTTCATGCATAAGAGTATGCATAATGATAAATTTTTATATCAAAAGTGTTACTTTTATCATTTTTAAATTTCATGCATAGAAGTATGCATAAGAGTTGATTATTTTATTATAAAAGTGTGACTTATATCATAATTGAATTTCATGCATAGAGGTATGCATAAAAGTTGATTATTTTATTGTAAGAGTGTTACTTTTATCATATTGGATTTCATGCATATAGGTATGCATAAAAGATATTCTTTTTATACTAAAAGTGTGATTTTTCTCATAAATGGATTTTATGCTTAACTTAGATGCATAAGAGAAATTCTTTTATTCTAAAAGTGTAATTTCCTACCAAACTGAATTTATGGATAAAAGATTGATTTTAAATTCGAAAGTGTTAGTATCCTTAAATGGAATTTATGTATAAATAAATGTGTAGAGAAATCTTATATCAAATATAAGAATTCTCTTTTAAAAAAAAAAGATATGAAATGTGATAAGATGTGATAAGAGGTGTATGAGATGTGATAAGAATTGATAAGATGCGTATGGAAAGTGATAGGATGTGATAAGATGTGTATGGGATGAGGTAAGAAGTGTATGTGATAGAATAGGATGTATATGGGTTGTGATAGGGCGAGAATGGATGTGATGTAAAAGATTAGATGTGAAGACATATGGGGTTACATGAATGGGAATGTGGAAATGGATGTATGTATGTGGATGTGTGGATGTGGAGATGGGAGTATGGATGTATGAATGTGAAAGTGGATGTATGAATGTGAAAATGGATGTATGCATGAAGATGTATATGCATAGATGTGAATGTGGATGTAGATGTGGATGTATAGATGTGAATGGGAATGTGGATGTGGATGTATGTATGTATGTGGATGTAGATGTGAATGTATAGATGTGAATGGGAATGTGGATGTGGATGTATATGAATGTGGATGTAGATGTGGATGTATAGATGTGAATGGGAATGTGGATGTGGATGGATGTATGTATGTGGATGTAGATATGGATGTATAGATGTGAATGGGAATGTGGATGTGGATGTATGTATGTATGTAGATGTGGATGTATGTATGTATGTGGATGTGGATGTATGAATGAGGACGTGATAATGGATGTATACATATAGATGTGGATATATGGATGTATGCATATAGATGTGGATATATGGATGTGAATATGAATGTGGATGTGGATGTATGGATGTGGATATGGATGTGTATGTATGAATGTAGATAAGGGATGTGGATGTATAAATGAGGATGTGAAAATGGAGGTATGCATGTAGATGTGGATGTATGGATGTGAATATGGATGTGGATGTGGATGTATAAATGAGGATGTGAATGTGAATGTGGATGTGAATGTGGATGTATGGATGTGGATATGGATGTGTATGTATGAATGTGGATATGGGATGTGGATGTATAAATGAGGATATGAGAATGGATGTATCCATGTAAATGTGGATGTATGAATGTGAATGTGAATTAATGTGTCGTCGAGATGGGGAAATGGATGAGAATGAGTACACATTGAATGGAATGTGGAATAAGTAATGTGGACTAAGGAGGGATAATGTGGAAAGACGAGAGTTTGATTTAGAAACTGTATTTTGTGACTGTTTGTAAATGACTGTTTTATGTCAAGAATGCTGGGGAAGCATTTTGACCATCTTGTGGATTAAGGTCATGAAGACCTAATCTGTTAAAGTTGCAACTGCTGACGGAGAGTCAATGGAGGACGTCTCGCGTAGCAAGGTCGATCGAGGTCTTGACCAGCCTCGGTTCGATTTAAATGGTGAGCTTCCGGTACGGTGGATGAGGGACCAAGGAAGCGGCCTATGAGTGAAGCGCTAGGTCACCTGCGAAGGATCCTAGAGGGTGCTGACCATACGGTGCTCGGGCTCTGGGTCGCCCAGGATACCCACGCGTGCGTCGAGGAAGATATTGGAACAAGGAGTAAGAGTTGTTTTGTGAAACCGGGCATGGATCTGGTTGATTGACCTTGCTGGTCTTCAATGGATGAGTCCATGGCTCTTTATATGGATCTGTTGGTTGATCTTGCTGATCTTCAACGAGAGTCCATCTTGATTTTTATAAGTGATTATATTGCCGAGTATTATGGGCTAGGAACTATTGAAAAGGCCCCTGTGTGGACAGGTGGTGAGCGTTCTAGTTGCCAATGATGCCATAGATACTCTGATGAAGGAATGATGGGAAATTATGAATCAACCGGATAAATTGGAAGATTGTGATCAGTGGTACTATGGTTTCATTAAAGGATTGTTTTAAAGTTAGCTGATGCTAAGAAAAAGGCAATTTCATATTGGGTGTGTAAGTGGTGTGGCTAGTTTTATGTTTGCATGAACTTCCGGCTAGGGGGCCTTGGAACTCTTTTCCTTGGTACCCGGGACAAAACCTAACCAAATTCCAAATTGGATCCCATCACTACAGTGGTTGGGCGGTTGGCTAACCCATGGGATCGGATGGGGTTAGGCTGGACTGATGGATCCGTAAATCGAGATTTAATTTCTATTATTACGATAGATGAAGTAAATCCCGGATAGAAATTGTTCTATGGATAGGAATCAACGGCTGTGCCTCTCTTGATGGGGAAAAAAGCGTTGATCCCAATGATCCAAGTGCAAGTTTCTTCCTTGATTTGACCAAGTACCATTAAAGGTGCAGTCAGATCAGTTGATCCGTAATGATCTTGACTACGTTAGAGTAAAGAGTTATCCTGGTGGAATCGCCCATGCTTTCCGGGTAAAGGAAGTTTTTCCGGTTTCGGTTTTGGACAAACCGACGGATTAGTCTCTTGTCCGGATATCCGTGGTGGGCGAGGCCCCGAGTGTGGGACCCCTGTCCCGCGCGAGAAGTGCTACTTCCGCTGCTAGTACCCCGAATCCGTTGCTCGGTGGGAACAGGGATCTCACAGTTGGTATCAGAGCATTTTGGTTAAATGAGGATCAACCGAGAAGCCAAATATATCAAAAAATTTTCAAGAATCAAAAAGGTTGTAATTGTGTGATATAATTCATACAATTTGATATTCAAACTGAAATTCGTAATTTGGTAATTGGGTCTTCAGATGGAAGTACCGCAATTATATAGAATTCGTGACTTGCTTGAGGCCTAGACATGATGGTATTTACCTTATAATTCCAAGGGCCGTGACTACCCGTATATACCGAGAGTATACTGCAGCTCTTTACTGACAGTATATACGAGTAAATCTAAGACTTGAAATTATAAGCGTTAATGCTATCCAGATGATGAATTCGAATGTGGTTGATATGATTTTTAATTTTGTTTGAGAATTGATGAATTGAATTGGATTCTGATTGAAAATTCTGATTGAAAAATGATGATTTCTGAAATTAGTTGAAATATAAAAATCCGAACAAAACCACAATGAGGATTAATGGGACGACTCCCAGTGATGATATTCATAACTAGAATGATGATAATGATTTCAGCAAATCACTATGAGATTAGTGGATTGTGCTGTCAGATTGCTACTGTTAACACTTGACCGGTAGATCAAGTTAAGGGATGACAAATTGAGATCTAGCTAAACTGAAATTTCCGTAGAGGAATGTTCAGAAGGAATTTTTTCGGTCTAATGGACCATTATCGTGTTAAAGTTATGAATGATATGATTTAAATGATTTGTTATTTAATGATGAGTTCTATTTAAGGGATAATTATCCCAGTCTTCTGTTGGGTTGACCAGAATATAAGGAACCCAGAATAAAATTGGATCTTAAGAAAAAGAGTTGTCCTCTACCTTGCGAGATGAGGACATCTTGCTCTTTTCAAGTGGGGTAGAATGTAAGATTCTCCCCCAGCCTTAGAGGTATACAGGAGTAAGAATCTCCCTTTCTGATCTTATAATTATTCTCTCTCTAAAATAAAAGAAAGATTCTGTTTAAAAAAGGAAGAACCTTTTTCCTGAATACTTCTCAAGAGTCCCACCTGTTTTAAGGATTCAGAACAACGAGTTCAGAAGTGAGAATCGATGTTTTGGATATCAAGGTTTTGGTCTCGAGTACGGCCCAAAAGAAGTTCTTTATCTCTTGGGAAGTATAAGAAGTTATCTCCCAGATATTGTGGACCAAAGAAAGTAGGTGATTTAGCTTACGAACTTCTTTTATCTCCTCATCTCAAAGTTTTGAATGCCTTCTATAGAAAAACGTGCCAAACCCAAATCATGGAAAGACGGTAAAACTTCAGTGGCAAGTTACCGTTGGCTTCTAAGTTACGCTAGCTCCTTCCTTTATATAAGTCGTAACTTTTACTTGTCGCTCACAGTAATCTTACTTCCATCGATCTCCTTTCTTTCTTAATCTCCTTCATGGCTTGGCAACAAGAACTAGTTTTATCCATAATGATTCCTCACCTTCAAGACGCAAGTGAGTCTGTGAAGAAGGATTTTATAGAGCAGTATGAGCGCTCACTTTTCCCTCACTTGGGAACTTCTGTAGCGCAAACCAAATGGCGGACCTATCAAGACATAACTAGGGTAACACCCTGGGGTCAGCAACATTTTCGTAATAATGTCCGCTTGGCCATGGCTATTGAAGCTTTGGGATTGGGTCCCCGGTACTACTGCGTCATGAGATCAAGGCATCTTGGGTTTTCTGAGCGGGTCTTCTTACTGGCGTGTTTTCTTCCTCATGAGAAGATATGTCTTTATCCCGTTTTTGGCTTGCCTCTCAGAGGTCCTTTTGTTAGATCGCCTCATACCACTGAGATAGGTGCGGCAATAACTAGCAGAATCATTCCCATAGATGAGTTACCCTATACTTGTGCAGCTTGTGAGGACTGCTTTTGTGACCATATGATGGACGGACTTATGGAAGTGTAAAGAGTTCTTCTATCTTTACTGTATAAGTTCCGAGAATGAATAAAGTTTAAATCTTGTTCTTATCTTGAATCTTGCTCTCTTGAGACTTTTTTTTAATTGGTGGTTAATCTTAATTAAAAAAATTTTCTCTCAGTCTCATACTTGTGCATCTTGCGAAATTACCCCCAGTTTGCGAGATGAGGGCATCTCGCGTTTTTTAAGTGGGGTAGAATGTAAGATTCCTCTCCCAACCCCTTTTTGATGTCTAGTATCTTCCCCTGTAATCAACCCCTCTTCAGAAATATAAAGACCTTGTTTCTAACTATTTTAGCCTAGAGAGAGAAAATATTCTGGAGAGAGAATATTCAGATTTTGAATATTTTTGGATAGAAAAATATCTCTTATAATTCAGATGAGTTCCCCTGAAACAGAAATTCAAAAAGAATTTTCCAATGTGCAATTGGAATTAATTGGAAATAGGTATAAAGAACCTTAGTCTAAGGGTCTAGATTTTCAGAAATCTTTAGACTATGGTCCAATTAAGGTTCCTATGGGCCAATAGCATCAATCCATGTGTAGGGAGTAGATAAATCCAATTTGTAAAAAAGAAGATACCCAAAAATGAGTAAATGCTCACATAAGGTGAAGAGTTGAAAATGTACAAGGTTTATTAGTAAAAAACTATGAGCAATATTAAAAATATGAGATATTTTGGGAATAATGATTCTATTATGACACATATGTAAGGAAGGAGAGTCCCTTAAATGCTCACATAAGATGAAGAGTTGAAAATGTACAAGGTTTATTAGTAAAAAACTATGAGCAATATTAAAATGATTCCATTATGACACATATGTAAGGAAGGGGAGTTCTTTAAAGGATGTGCATATTTCACATAAGATGAAGAGTTGAAAATGTACAAGGTTTATTAGTAAAAAACTATGAGCAATATTAAAATGATTCCATTATGACACTTATGTAAGGAAAGAGAGTTCTTTAAAGGAGGTGCATATTTCACATGCTTGAATGAGTTTTAAACTCATAAAAATTGAGATATTTCATCTCTCCTCTCTCCTCATTTAAGTCTAGTTCCAAAAAGTTAGCTTAACTGACCTAAAAATGGTCAAATATTGACCAAACTGATTTAGAAAATTCTAGAATCAGTTTGTTTGGTTAGGAGCTCAATTTTTCCTATAAATAGAAGCCTCCCCCTTGTTGAAAAATAGATAGTGTTTATGCATCGTTACTCTACTCCACCTAAGCCAAGAACTGTGAATTCATTTAATAATTCACTAGTTTTTGGAGCTTCCCTCTTTCTTCAATCCCCATTAGTGGCTCCATCAACATACTTAACCAATTGATTGGTTGGGGGCCTCTACCGTGAACAAAGAATCAAGCAATTTGTAAGGTAATTAGTGAATATTGCTCTTTTCTATAATTTCTCAATGTTTCTCTCTTCTCAACCCCTCTCAAGCTTGAGAAGCTTAATTGGTATGGTTTTTTAAATGCTATTAAAGTTAATTGGTGAATAGTAGTGAAGAGTTACATAATTTAATAAATGCTATTGAAGTTAATTTTTATTTATGTTTAAATTCTAATGGTTTTTATGTAATTTCTCTCTCTCACTCAAGAAATGGTCATACTCATGACCCATTCTCAATCCACATGAAGCTTTTCATAAAGCTTTTCCTTAACCCAAGATTAAGCTATGCTTGAGGCCAAATTAATGGCTTTTTTTTCTATGCTTTTAGTTTATGTATATTAATGATTCAATCCATTATGGATTAATAATCCAATTAGAGATTATTTTAATTATTTCCTTAATGATAAGCATTATCCCTTAGAAAAATTGAGATTTATCAGTCATAGTAGCGGAGCTATGGCAAAATTTTTATAAAAATTATGCATAAAATAATCTCATTCAAAGCATAAAAAGAGGACTTCCTACCATGGATGTATGTATGTGGATGTAGATATGGATGTATAGATGTGAATGGGAATGTGGATGTGGATGTATGTATGTATGTAGATGTGGATGTATGTATGTATGTGGATGTGGATGTATGAATGAGGACGTGATAATGGATGTATACATATAGATGTGGATATATGGATGTATGCATATAGATGTGGATATATGGATGTGAATATGAATGTGGATGTGGATGTATGGATGTGGATATGGATGTGTATGTATGAATGTAGATAAGGGATGTGGATGTATAAATGAGGATGTGAAAATGGAGGTATGCATGTAGATGTGGATGTATGGATGTGAATATGGATGTGGATGTGGATGTATAAATGAGGATGTGAATGTGAATGTGGATGTGAATGTGGATGTATGGATGTGGATATGGATGTGTATGTATGAATGTGGATATGGGATGTGGATGTATAAATGAGGATATGAGAATGGATGTATCCATGTAAATGTGGATGTATGAATGTGAATGTGAATTAATGTGTCGTCGAGATGGGGAAATGGATGAGAATGAGTACACATTGAATGGAATGTGGAATAAGTAATGTGGACTAAGGAGGGATAATGTGGAAAGACGAGAGTTTGATTTAGAAACTGTATTTTGTGACTGTTTGTAAATGACTGTTTTATGTCAAGAATGCTGGGGAAGCATTTTGACCATCTTGTGGATTAAGGTCATGAAGACCTAATCTGTTAAAGTTGCAACTGCTGACGGAGAGTCAATGGAGGACGTCTCGCGTAGCAAGGTCGATCGAGGTCTTGACCAGCCTCGGTTCGATTTAAATGGTGAGCTTCCGGTACGGTGGATGAGGGACCAAGGAAGCGGCCTATGAGTGAAGCGCTAGGTCACCTGCGAAGGATCCTAGAGGGTGCTGACCATACGGTGCTCGGGCTCTGGGTCGCCCAGGATACCCACGCGTGCGTCGAGGAAGATATTGGAACAAGGAGTAAGAGTTGTTTTGTGAAACCGGGCATGGATCTGGTTGATTGACCTTGCTGGTCTTCAATGGATGAGTCCATGGCTCTTTATATGGATCTGTTGGTTGATCTTGCTGATCTTCAACGAGAGTCCATCTTGATTTTTATAAGTGATTATATTGCCGAGTATTATGGGCTAGGAACTATTGAAAAGGCCCCTGTGTGGACAGGTGGTGAGCGTTCTAGTTGCCAATGATGCCATAGATACTCTGATGAAGGAATGATGGGAAATTATGAATCAACCGGATAAATTGGAAGATTGTGATCAGTGGTACTATGGTTTCATTAAAGGATTGTTTTAAAGTTAGCTGATGCTAAGAAAAAGGCAATTTCATATTGGGTGTGTAAGTGGTGTGGCTAGTTTTATGTTTGCATGAACTTCCGGCTAGGGGGCCTTGGAACTCTTTTCCTTGGTACCCGGGACAAAACCTAACCAAATTCCAAATTGGATCCCATCACTACAGTGGTTGGGCGGTTGGCTAACCCATGGGATCGGATGGGGTTAGGCTGGACTGATGGATCCGTAAATCGAGATTTAATTTCTATTATTACGATAGATGAAGTAAATCCCGGATAGAAATTGTTCTATGGATAGGAATCAACGGCTGTGCCTCTCTTGATGGGGAAAAAAGCGTTGATCCCAATGATCCAAGTGCAAGTTTCTTCCTTGATTTGACCAAGTACCATTAAAGGTGCAGTCAGATCAGTTGATCCGTAATGATCTTGACTACGTTAGAGTAAAGAGTTATCCTGGTGGAATCGCCCATGCTTTCCGGGTAAAGGAAGTTTTTCCGGTTTCGGTTTTGGACAAACCGACGGATTAGTCTCTTGTCCGGATATCCGTGGTGGGCGAGGCCCCGAGTGTGGGACCCCTGTCCCGCGCGAGAAGTGCTACTTCCGCTGCTAGTACCCCGAATCCGTTGCTCGGTGGGAACAGGGATCTCACATATCCCCAATTCATGACGAGATGAGGACATCTCGATTTCTTTAAGGGGGAAAGGATGTAACATACCCATCTTCACTAATAAAGAAATGTCCATGTAATTATGAGTTTTTATGGTATAAATATCAATGATTTTATCATTTGAGTCATTTCTACTTAGAATCTTTAAATTCTGAGCCCAAATTTGGAATCTGCGCACGATTTTACCCTAATATAAGATTTTACAGCATCCAAAACGGACACCGGATCAAGCCTATACGCTAATTTTAATCATTTTAGTTAAAAAACGGCGACCTTTAAACCTTAATAAATGCACGACCGCACGTCCGATTGACGAACGGTCTGAACCCCTGCGACCAGGAGAACCTCCCGGACAAAAAAAAATTTCGCCCCCCGGGGCGGTCTGGCACGCAAATCGAGGCGGGCGCCCCAAATTTGGGTACCCCGCCCCAAAATTTGGTCCGTACACACTTACTAGGGCGCCCGTACAATGGCCGCCCAAGAACCAAAGGACGGCCGCCCACTGTATGGTCCACGCGTACCCTTAGGTGGACACCCAGACCGGATAAGGTACATGCGTACCACTCCTTTCCCAGACAACCGACACCGTACCTTTCCCGTAGACCCATGCAGGCCACTGATCCATAGCCTTTGAAGGTACACCGTCCTTTCGTCCCTGCTTTGCGCAGCGCCCGTACCCTCACCCCTCAGCTATATAAACCCCCGGGGTGCTCCTCAGTCGGCACGCACTTCTGTGTAGCGTATGCCCTGTTGTGCCGCCGTCCGTACCGCCGTAGCGTACTTGCTGCAAGTACAGCCGCCCTTGCAGCCACCCCTCTCACACCCCCTCATTTGGCTCTTTTCAGATAAGCCAATTTTCCTCCATCCTCCTCTTGCCATGGACCAGTGTCCTTAACTCTTCTCCACCCCCCCCCCCCCGGGTGTGAATAGACTTACAGAGAGGCTTGCAGCAACCCCTCCCAGCCCTCTCCACGTTTTTGCCTTTGGCCTTAAGGACATCTCACAATCCCCCCCCCCATTTGCGTAGACTTTAGTAAGGGATTTCTGGCTCAAGCGAGGGTTCGTGCGCCATATTCTTTTGCTCATACGGTGAGCAAACGAGCTCGGAATTCAGATCCGACTGAAGCGTTTCGATCGCAGCAGCGAGCTCTACAAGGCGACGCCTAAGATGGCCTCATCCCGGAGACGACAAAATATTGCCTCAAGAGGCGCACGTAACAACGAGATGGAGGGAGATGCGCCCAATGCGGCTCCAGTCCTCCCTTTTCAAGTCCCTCAAGGAAACGATGGCCAGGTTAGCTTGGTTAATTTTCAAAAGAAGAGAATTTTCCTTAAATTAGTATTAATGAATGGTGTCTTTTTCTTTTAAAACGAGGACATAAAAGTTATATGAAATTACGAATTACGTGATGTTGTTTTCGATAAATTGCGTTGAAATTGCTATCTTCATGAATTGTGAATGCTATACTTAGAAAATTGCATTGAAGTTGTTATCTTTGGAATTCAAGATTTCTTTTGGCTTCAACGCTAACTCCGTTCCGTGCTTGTGTAGCCGGGCGGCGTCATTAGCAAAGCCCGGGAATGGCCCAAGGTATCCCTCATACCTTTGGGAGAATAAGGATCGCCGATTGAGGCAAGAGATTATGAGGCTGCCTAGTTCTGAGGGCCCAGGCTAGTGCGGTAAATAAGCCCACCCTAGTGCGCAGACATCCCTCTGAGGGGCGGGAGGATCGAGCGATGGAGCCTGAGAGGGCGACAGGTTGGCTTGAGTCCTCGCCAGCGGCCGACGATGAGGTGTATGGTCCCGTAGGGTTTTGCCCAGCATGTAGAGGCTGGAAGGCCGAATTCTAGATCATCGGCAGAATAAGAATAAGAGAGCCAGATTGGCTTGTATGGAAATGGATTCATGTATAAACTTTTTATATAATTGCATCTTGTCTTTGGTATGATTGTATTGTGTAAGAAGGCTGTTATAACGAACCTTGTGAAGAAGGGCCCTAATTAAGGAATATGCTTATTTATGTCAAACAGTGTGGTAGTATTAATTAGAAAACAAATTGATGCGTGAGTAGGGTGGAAAGTGGGAGGATGGAATGCCCTGACGGCACCATCCTACGGATGGGTGGACCCGATTAATCGGGTAGCTTTCCAATAGATTAAGTGAAAGCCCTACGTTAGATAGTTAGGTTCTTGGGCAACTCTATTCTAGAAAACTAGGTCAGCGGCTGTGCCTTGCATAAGATGAGGAAAAAAGCGTTGTCTCTAGACATCAAGTCTAGTAGTTGCCCAATTTTTGATCAATTGCCCTATGGGTGATTTGATGTTTAGGAAATCACGCTCCCCCTACGGGATAGAGCTAGGTCATACCTATGAATCGTATCCTTGAATCTCTACAGGGTCAAGGTGTCGATGAATAGGAAATTTTTCCCAAGATAAGACTTAGCAGACTATCTTAAGTGTTTCTCCCATTTTTAAAGGGAGGAACCTTACACAAGGTTGGAAAGCTAAAGTTACTGCTCGTGGGCTCAACCTGCATTGAGACTCCAGGCAAAACAACATACGAAGGGTCTATGGGACTCACCGAGGGAGTCTCCAATTGTGATAGGGTTGGTTGTTTGGCCTTGCCCGTATCCAAAAATCTCATAGGGCCAGTGGAAACTAAGTTCACTCCCCTATTTTGCCTCTCAATTTGGATAATTCTATGAATAACCTCACATATCATTTGTTGTTGCTCCTCTAGATTAGTGGCGCTAGATGTAGATCGTAGGACTTCTAACCAACCTACATGGTATGTGTAACTCGTGTATAGGTTAGTTAGAGTCTCCGTGTGTAGATTATATTCCCAATTTTCATTGAGAAATATCCCATCTAGACTTGGTGTGCCAAACGGTTCTCTTGAAGTGGATGCAATGTCACTTCTTATGGGTTGGCTTCTAGGGACCTCTACTTTAGGAAGAGCATAGGAAGGTGGTAGCTCAGTAGGGCCCTCATTAAACGAAGTGGGTAGAATATCCACATGGACACTCTTTGGGAGGGTAGGGTCTACAAGAGATGTGAATGGCGAATCCACTACCCCTTCTTCTTCATTTACTTTGCTTGTCGCATGTTCAGAGCGTGTAGCTCTACTAAAGGTCTCTATTAGACGACTAAACATGCTAGATCCGGGTTGTGGGGCCCAAACTGGCATGTTTTGGCTTGTCTCCTCAGGGTTCTTGGTAGGGTGCCCTTCCATGGCTTCTGAGTCAAAGGACGAGTCACTATCCACTATTCGTGGATCTTGGGTTGCACTTCCTTGGGTTCCAGCGGGGAAGGCCAAGATGCTAATGTGGAGGGATGGTGTGAGCCTGCGTAAACCAAAATGCTTTCTAGTGGCTCAGAATCCAGCACCCGACGAGAGCGTAGATGCATGTGATGTGGGTACCCTACGTGCGTTGGTAACTACCCTTGAAGCCCACACAAGTGGTTTCTTGGGTATTTCGCACCCCGTTTTTAATTGTTTTTAGATTGTTTTTAACCCGTTTTTACACCGCCGCCAAGGCTGAACCCTAGAAAGAAACCCTAAAAAACTTATCTCAAAAAAAAGGAAAAAAGAAAAAAATAATTTCAGGAAAAAAAACAAAAATAAAAAATTAAATTTTATTTTTAAAGAAAAACCAAATGTGTGGAGAGGAAAGATTTTTTATTAACCAAATGTGTGGAGAGGAAAGATTTTTTATTTGGAGAAAATTTTTTGAAAAGAAAAACCCCCAATTGACCCCGACCCATGAGTCCATAAAGATATCTTCCTCCATCCCATGAGTCTATAAAGATGAATGAGTTCTTTAGTCTTACACAGTGCAGCTTAACTCTTGAGGACTATTATTCCAAATTCATTACCCTTCGGAAGTATGCCCCAGCTATGACTACTTCCCAGCAAGTGGCTCGTTTCTGCCAAGGGCTAAATGAACCCCTAGATTCCCGCCTTGAAGCAATGAGGCCAACCACTTTACAGGATGCTCTCATACGAGCTAAGCCCCTTGTGAAAGAAATGAAGGCTAACAAACCGAAGAATCAAAAGAGATCTTACCCTAAGGCAAACCTTAGAGATCAACCCTACAAGAAACCTCAACAGAATTTTCCCTACTACAACAGAGGGCGACAAGGCAACTCTTTTGCCCCCCGCTCGTATGCTGCCTCTTCCAGAGAAGGCCCTCTATGTTTTGAGTGCAATGAGCCGGGACACTTTAGAGCCAACTGTCCCAAGATGGCAACATCATTCCCCCAAGGTAACAGAGGAAATCAAGGCCGTGGAACCCCTACCCACCAAGGTGCAAGAGGCAGTGGTCGTGGCAGAGGCCGCGGAGGAACAGTTGCTAGAACTGCCTGTGTTATAAGTGAAGAACCAACCTTGGAAGAGGCTGAAGAAGAGCGCGCCACCGTCCATGCGGCAGTAGAACACCAAGGTCCGAATAAACAATTTGGTGTAATCCAAGCCCCCGCCACTCATCACGGTAAGCCATTTCAGCTTTTGATTGATTGTGGCAGTACCCATTCATTCCTTTCTCCTAGGTGCTTGCAAAAATTAAACTTGAGTCAAAAAACAGCTAGAAAAATGATTGTAGAGTTAGCCAGTGGGAAAGAAGTAGTATCTCGCCACTCTATAGGAAACCTTGATTTTGAGCTGGGTAATGAGCAAACTCATGGTCACTTTAGAGTCTTGCCACTAGGAATTTATGATGGGATCCTTGGGATGGATTGGTTAATTGCAAACAAAGCTAGCATTCATTGTAACCAGGGGAGTATCACTTTTGAAAATGAGCATGGCCAAGTAATATCTGTTCAGGGGATCACAGGGAAACCTAAGTCTAGGGTAGTCAAGGCAAAACATCTTCTCAAGGGGACACGTAAGGGTCAGCAAGTTTTCTTAGTCAAACTCAACAAAGTCATTGAACCTAGTATGGAGACAGAACCCTCTTGGCTTCAAGAATTCTCTGACATCTTCCCTGACGAGCTTACAGGGTTACCGCCTCCTCGAGAAGTCGACCATGAAATCGAGGTGATCCCTGGAGCTCAACCCGTCTCAAAAACTCCCTATAAAATGTCCCTTCCTGAAGCCATTGAACTTAAGGAGCAACTTTCCCAACTCATTGAACAAGGATTTGTACGCCCCAGTAGCTCTCCGTGGGGAGCACCTGTTCTTTTCCAAAAAAAGAAGGACAGGACTCTCCGCCTCTGCATAGATTATCGAGGGCTAAATCAAGTCACTGTCAAGAATAAGTATCCTATCCCTCGCATCGATGAACTTCTTGACAGGCTTCATGGAGCCAAAGTCTTCTCAAAAATAGATTTGAGGTCTGGTTACTATCAGATCAAAGTCAAGGAAGCAGATATACCCAAAACAGCCTTTAATACCCGTTATGGCCACTATGAGTTTACTGTAATGTCATTCGGGTTAACCAATGCTCCTGCAACCTTCAACCGCCTAATGCAAGATATATTCCGTCCTTACCTGGATGAATTTGTGCTTGTTTTCTTTGATGACATCTTAATCTACTCCAAATCAATGGAAGAGCATGAGGAGCATGTACGTAGAGTTCTACAATTGTTGTGCAGACACAAACTCTATGCCAAGAAGAGCAAATGTACCTTCTTTACTCATCAAATTGAGTATCTTGGATTCATCGTCTCCAAAGACGGCATCTCAGTAGACCCCGCCAAGGTCAAGGATATTCTAGAATGGCCACCCCCTAAATCAGTTCGTGAAGTTCGTGGATTCTTGGGGATCACGGGTTGGTATAGGATTTTTATCAAAGATTATGCCTTGGTAGCTGCACCCTTGACAGATCTTCTTAAGAAGGATTGCAAAATAGTGTGGCTGCCAATCCATCAAAACAGCTTTGATCAGCTGAAAGTCATTATTACTTCTGCCCCAGTCTTAAAGCTTCCTGATTTCTCCAAGGAATTTAAAAGTGGTTACCGATGCTAGTAGTCTAGCACTTGGTGGTGTCTTAGGCCAAGAAGGAAGACCAGTCGCTTATACTTCCCGCAAGCTGAAGCAATATGAAGCAAACTATGCCACCCATGATTTGGAACTCTTAGTAGTTGTTCATTGCCTCAAATTATGGAGACATTATCTCTTGGGAGGAAAATTTCAGCTTGTAAAACTGACCACAAAAGTCTAAAGTGGATCTTCACCCAGCCTAACCTCAACATGCGGCAAAGGAGATGGATTGAAATTCTACAAGAATATGATTTCGACATCAAATTCCGCCCTGGGAAAGATAATGTGGTAGCTGATGCACTTAGCCGCAAATCTTTCTTGAATGAAATTTCAATGCCAAATAATCCCATACTGGTCAAGGTGGAAGAAGTCTCATCTCATGACCCAGATTATCAGAGGATGATAAAGTTAGTAGAAGAAGGGGGACATTCAGAGAAAGAGAAGAATCTAATCAAGGGATACTCCACTCATGAAGGAAGCGTCTACTTCAATCACATGCTATGTATCCCTAAGGATCCTGCTTTAAAGAAACTAATCCTCCATGAAGCCCATGATAGCCCTGCCTGCAGGACATCCAGGTTATGCAAAAACATTAAATGCGGTAAGAAGGAGCTTTCATTGGGCAGGCTTGAAAAATGATGTGCTTCGGTACTTGAAACAATGTCTCTCATGCCAAAGGATCAAGGCTGAAAGGGTCAAGATGCCTGGAAAGCTTCAACCCTTAGATATTCCCCAAATGAAATGGGAGTGCATTAGTATGGATTTGGTCACAAGTCTCCCCACTGTTCAAGGAGGATATGACTCCATTCTAGTAGTAGTGGACTTACTTACCAAAGTAGCTCACCTTATACCCAGTAAAGAAGACCTTCAAAGCTTCTGATGTTGCTCGAATATTCATCAAGGAAGTCCTCAAACTTCATGGTCTCCCAAAAAGGATAGTAAGTGATCGGGATTCTGACTTCACCTCAAAATTCTGGCAGTCTTTATTTCAAGCTCTGGGGACTCAACTTTGCTTTAGCACAGCTTATCATCCAGAGACCGATGGCCAGACTGAGAGAGTCAATCAAGTAATTGAAGACATTCTCAGAGCATACTGTGGACGGGAACCTAGAAGGTGGATTCAATACCTTCCTCTGGTAGAGTTTGCCTACAATGCGTCTTATCATCAAAGCATAGGAATGTCACCATTCAAAGCACTCTATGGGCAAGAATGCTTGTCTCCTCTAAATTTCTCTGATCCGACCATAAGAGTTGAGGCATCCAGGAAAATGCTCGAAGAGATGGAGGAACAAACCAAGGTTATCCAAAAGGATATTAAAGCTGCCCAAGATCGACAAAAGCATTATGCTGACAACAAGAGGTCTGAAAGGATCTTCAAGGAAGGAGACAAAGTTCTTCTACGAGTGCGACCCAAACGAAGTTCTCTATCACTTGGGAAATATAAGAAGCTCAGCCCTAGGTATTGTGGTCCTTATACAGTTATCAAGTGTCTAGGTAAAAGTGCCTATAAACCCCAACTCCCAGCCCATATCAAAGTCCATAATGTATTTCATGTAAGTTTGTTAAAGCCATATGTCCCTAGTCTCGATCATATTCTTGATGATGAACAAGTTGTAATCCCTACTCAAGGAGTCCTTGAATTACAGCCCAGTAGCATCATAGATTCTAGGGAAAGGCAACTCCGAAATAGAACTCTTGTAGAACATCTAGTTCAGTGGAAAGATTACCCTGAAGAGGATGCAACTTGGGAAGATGAAGCTACACTCTTAAAGGATTATCCCCAATTCATGACGAGATGAGGACATCTCGATTTCTTTAAGGGGGGAAGGATGTAACATACCCATCTTCACTAATAAAGAAATGTCCATGTAATTATGAGTTTTTATGGTATAAATATCAATGATTTTATTATTTGAGTCATTTCTACTTAGAATCTTTAAATTTTGAGCCCAAATTTGGAATCTGTGCACGATTTTACC
This sequence comes from Cibotium barometz, assembly GCF_041138505.1. Taxonomy (NCBI): domain Eukaryota; kingdom Viridiplantae; phylum Streptophyta; class Polypodiopsida; order Cyatheales; family Cibotiaceae; genus Cibotium; species Cibotium barometz. Next base: position 38,754,316 of record NC_141066.1, read on the forward strand.
CTAATATAGGATTTTACAGCATCCAAAACGGACACCGGATCAAGCCTATACGCTAATTTTAATCATTTTAGTTAAAAAACGGCGACCTTTAAACCTTAATAAATGCACGACCGCACGTCCGATTGACGAACGGTCTGAACCCCTGCGACCAGGAGAACCTCCCGGACAAAAAAAAATTTCGCCCCCCGGGGCGGTCTGGCACGCAAATCGAGGCGGGCGCCCCAAATTTGGATACCCCGCCCCAAAATTTGGTCCGTACACACTTACTAGGGCGCCCGTACAATGGCCGCCCAAGAACCAAAGGACGGCCGCCCACTGTATGGTCCACGCGTACCCTTAGGTGGACACCCAGACCGGATAAGGTACATGCGTACCACTCCTTTCCCAGACAACCGACACCGTACCTTTCCCGTAGACCCATGCAGGCCACTGATCCATAGCCTTTGAAGGTACACCGTCCTTTCGTCCCTGCTTTGCGCAGCGCCCGTACCCTCACCCCTCAGCTATATAAACCCCCGGGGTGCTCCTCAGTCGGCACGCACTTCTGTGTAGCGTATGCCCTGTTGTGCCGCCGTCCGTACCGCCGTAGCGTACTTGCTGCAAGTACAGCCGCCCTTGCAGCCACCCCTCTCACACCCCCTCATTTGGCTCTTTTCAGATAAGCCAATTTTCCTCCATCCTCCTCTTGCCATGGACCAGTGTCCTTAACTCTTCTCCACCCCCCCCCCCCCCGGGTGTGAATAGACTTACAGAGAGGCTTGCAGCAACCCCTCCCAGCCCTCTCCACGTTTTTGCCTTTGGCCTTAAGGACATCTCACAATCCCCCCCCCCATTTGCGTAGACTTTAGTAAGGGATTTCTGGCTCAAGCGAGGGTTCGTGCGCCATATTCTTTTGCTCATACGGTGAGCAAACGAGCTCGGAATTCAGATCCGATTGAAGCGTTTCGATCGCAGCAGCGAGCTCTACAAGGCGACGCCTAAGATGGCCTCATCCCGGAGACGGCAAAATATTGCCTCAAAAGGCGCACGTAACAACGAGATGGAGGGAGATGCGCCCAATGCGGCTCCAGTCCTCCCTTTTCAAGTCCCTCAAGGAAACGATGGCCAGGTTAGCTTGGTTAATTTTCAAAAGAAGAGAAGTTTCCTTAAATTAGTATTAATGAATGGTGTCTTTTTCTTTTAAAACGAGGACATAAAAGTTATATGAAATTACGAATTACGTGATGTTGTTTTCGATAAATTGCGTTGAAATTGCTATCTTCATGAATTGTGAATGCTATACTTAGAAAATTGCATTGAAGTTGTTATCTTTGGAATTCAAGATTTCTTTTGGCTTCAACGCTAACTCCGTTCCGTGCTTGTGTAGCCGGGCGGCGTCATTAGCAAAGCCCGGGAATGGCCCAAGGTATCCCTCATACCTTTGGGAGAATAAGGATCGCCGATTGAGGCAAGAGATTATGAGGCTGCCTAGTTCTGAGGGCCCAGGCTAGTGCGGTAAATAAGCCCACCCTAGTGCGCAGACATCCCTCTGAGGGGCGGGAGGATCGAGCGATGGAGCCTGAGAGGGCGACAGGTTGGCTTGAGTCCTCGCCAGCGGCCGACGATGAGGTGTATGGTCCCGTAGGGTTTTGCCCAGCATGTAGAGGCTGGAAGGCCGAATTCTAGATCATCGGCAGAATAAGAATAAGAGAGCCAGATTGGCTTGTATGGAAATGGATTCATGTATAAACTTTTTATATAATTGCATCTTGTCTTTGGTATGATTGTATTGTGTAAGAAGGCTGTTATAACGAACCTTGTGAAGAAGGGCCCTAATTAAGGAATATGCTTATTTATGTCAAACAGTGTGGTAGTATTAATTAGAAAACAAATTGATGCGTGAGTAGGGTGGAAAGTGGGAGGATGGAATGCCCTGACGGCACCATCCTACGGATGGGTGGACCCGATTAATCGGGTAGCTTTCCAATAGATTAAGTGAAAGCCCTACGTTAGATAGTTAGGTTCTTGGGCAACTCTATTCTAGAAAACTAGGTCAGCGGCTGTGCCTTGCATAAGATGAGGAAAAAAGCGTTGTCTCTAGACATCAAGTCTAGTAGTTGCCCAATTTTTGATCAATTGCCCTATGGGTGATTTGATGTTTAGGAAATCACGCTCCCCCTACGGGATAGAGCTAGGTCATACCTATGAATCGTATCCTTGAATCTCTACAGGGTCAAGGTGTCGATGAATAGGAAATTTTTCCCAAGATAAGACTTAGCAGACTATCTTAAGTGTTTCTCCCATTTTTAAAGGGAGGAACCTTACACAAGGTTGGAAAGCTAAAGTTACTGCTCGTGGGCTCAACCTGCATTGAGACTCCAGGCAAAACAACATACGAAGGGTCTATGGGACTCACCGAGGGAGTCTCCAATTGTGATAGGGTTGGTTGTTTGGCCTTGCCCGTATCCAAAAATCTCATAGGGCCAGTGGAAACTAAGTTCACTCCCCTATTTTGCCTCTCAATTTGGATAATTCTATGAATAACCTCACATATCATTTGTTGTTGCTCCTCTAGATTAGTGGCGCTAGATGTAGATCGTAGGACTTCTAACCAACCTACATGGTATGTGTAACTCGTGTATAGGTTAGTTAGAGTCTCCGTGTGTAGATTATATTCCCAATTTTCATTGAGAAATATCCCATCTAGACTTGGTGTGCCAAACGGTTCTCTTGAAGTGGATGCAATGTCACTTCTTATGGGTTGGCTTCTAGGGGCCTCTACTTTAGGAAGAGCATAGGAAGGTGGTAGCTCAGTAGGGCCCTCATTAAACGAAGTGGGTAGAATATCCACATGGACACTCTTTGGGAGGGTAGGGTCTACAAGAGATGTGAATGGCGAATCCACTACCCCTTCTTCTTCATTTACTTTGCTTGTCGCATGTTCAGAGCGTGTAGCTCTACTAAAGGTCTCTATTAGACGACTAAACATGCTAGATCCGGGTTGTGGGGCCCAAACTGGCATGTTTTGGCTTGTCTCCTCAGGGTTCTTGGTAGGGTGCCCTTCCATGGCTTCTGAGTCAAAGGACGAGTCACTATCCACTATTCGTGGATCTTGGGTTGCACTTCCTTGGGTTCCAGCGGGGAAGGCCAAGATGCTAATGTGGAGGGATGGTGTGAGCCTGCGTAAACCAAAATGCTTTCTAGTGGCTCAGAATCCAGCACCCGACGAGAGCGTAGATGCATGTGATGTGGGTACCCTACGTGCGTTGGTAACTACCCTTGAAGCCCACACAAGTGGTTTCTTGGGTATTTCGCACCCCGTTTTTAATTGTTTTTAGATTGTTTTTAACCCGTTTTTACACCGCCGCCAAGGCTGAACCCTAGAAAGAAACCCTAAAAAACTTATCTCAAAAAAAAGGAAAAAAGAAAAAAATAATTTCAGGAAAAAAAACAAAAATAAAAAATTAAATTTTATTTTTAAAGAAAAACCAAATGTGTGGAGAGGAAAGATTTTTTATTAACCAAATGTGTGGAGAGGAAAGATTTTTTATTTGGAGAAAATTTTTTGAAAAGAAAAACCCCCAATTGACCCCGACCCCGGCCTTAGTCTCGATCTTTTGATATATATATATACAGGAGAGTGAGCCTCCATAGCTTTCTTTCAAGTGAGAGCTTATGGGAAGTTGTGCCCTATATGTAGCCCACCCCCCAAGGAGTAAAGTGAGCACGTGGGATAAAGCCCTCACCCTTTCCTCCACAAGCAAATAGGCTTTCACCACAAGGAAACAGAATGTTTTGAGGAAGCACAGGTCTGGGGATTCAGAAATCCCCCCTCGCACGCAGAAAACCAGATAATAGAACGCACACCCACACGCGAAGCAAAAAAATAACAAAAGAAACAGAAATACAGAAGACAAATTGCAGAAACAGATTGCAAAACACGAAAACACCTCAACAACAAACACACAGTCGCTTTCCTACAGTGTAAATTAAACTTCACGCAGCAGCCCGAGCTGCAAACTGGAGCTTGGTGCAGGGCAACTCCCCGACAGCGGCGCCAAAAATGTGCGCTTTTGCCGCACAGGTCGTAGCTCGGGACTTGCCGAACACCGTATGCGAGCCACGAATGGTTGCAAGCATACAACCAGGAAAGCAAGCTCAAACAGAATGCAAGGGTGTGTCACTCACCACTCTAATCGTCGCCGTGAAGGATTCCCGCGTCGCAGCCGTGAAGGACGAGCCGCCATCATCGCTCCCACCTCTCCACCCCGTCATGCCGCTACACAGTGCTCGATCGCTCTCTCACTCTCTCTCTTTCTCTCTCTCACACGTAGGAGAAGAAAACCAAGGAGATAAGGCAAGAGCACTCTTGTATTCACAACACATGAGAATGAGGGTTTTAGGGTTACATTTGACTCTTATAGGTGACTTGGCCATTCACACATGGGCGCCCATACATGGTCGGCCGATCCTAACCCTTACCCTGCTGATATTCAAGGTGCATCGGCAATCACCCAATCCCTTTATCCTTAACATATGGTGCCGACAAGCCCGGCCCATGACTCAGAATATGATGTAAAACATAGTACATCTCAATGTCCATCATAGGTTAACAGGGCCTCGCCCACGGATATCCGGACAAGAGACTAATCCATCGATTCTTCCAAAACCGAACTCGAAAAAACTTCCCTGCCGGGAAAGCACGGGCGATTCCTCCAGGATAAAATTTTTCTCTAACGTAGTCAAAAGCCTTAAATAACTGAACTGATCTGACCAAACCCATAGTATTCAAAGTCAGATCAAGGAAAAGATTGCACTTGGATCATAGAGACTAACGCTTTTTTTCTCATTGAGAGGTACAACCGTTGATTCTTTTCCATAGAACAAATTTTATCCGGGATTTACTTCATCTATCGTACCATAACAGAATTGAGTCTCATTTTAGGGATCCATCAATCCAGCCCATCCAGTCCCATGGGTTAGTAAACCACCCAACCATTGTAGTGATGGGATCCAATTAAGAATTTGGTTAGGTTTTGTCCCGGGTACTAGGAAAAAGAGTTCCCAGGCCCCCTAGCTGGATATTCATGCAAACTTAAAACTAGTCACACCACTTAAAACTAGTCACACCACTTACACACCCAATATGAAATTGCCTTTTTCACAGAATCAACATCTTCTAAAAACAATCTTTTAATGAAACCATTGTGTCACTGATCATAATCCTCAAAAACTCCAGTTGAATCCTTATTTCCAATCATTCCTTCATTGGTGTACCTCTGGCATCATTGGCAAACCAAAACGCTCGCCACTTGTCCACTCAGGGACCTTTTTGATAGTTCCTAGCTCATAGAGTAACCGACAATATATTCACATATCAAAAATGGAATCTCTGTTGAAGATCAGCAAAATTAACCAACGGATCCATATAAAAGAGCCATGGACTCATCCGTTGAGGACCAGCAAGGTCAATCAACCAAATCCATGCCCGAATTCAGAAAACAACTCTTACTCCTTGTTCCAATATCTTCCTCGACGTACATGTGGGTATCTTCGGCGACCGAGCCCGAGCACCGTATGGTCAGCACCAGGATCCTTTGCAGGTCACCTAGCGCTTCACTCATAGGCCACTTCCTTGGTCCCTCATCCACTGTACCGGAAGCTCACCATTTAAATCAAACCGAGGCTAGTCAAGACCTTGCTATGCGAGACGTCCTCCATTGCAACTTTAACAAATAGGTCTCCACGACCTCATTTACAAGACGATCAAAATGCTTCCCCAGCATTCTTGACATAAAACAGTCATTTAAAAACAGATTTCACATACAAATACAGTTCCAACAATATTTTCATTTTTTCTCATCACTCCACATCCTTTCACATTAATCCCCATCTTTTCTCATCTTCTCACATTTTTTTTACTTCGTCGATCCCTATCACATCACATCATTCCCACATCAAATCACATCCAATCGCATCATCCACACATCAGTCCACATCATCCATACATCCATCCACATCATCAAATCACATCCAATCGCATCATCCACACATCAATCCACATCATCCAGATATCCATCCACATCATCCACACCAATCCACATCATCCATACATCCATCCACATCAATCCACATTATCCACACATCCATCCACATCTTTCATACATCCATCCGCATCAATCCACACGTCAATCCACATCATCCATACATCCACCCACATCAATCGACATTATCCACACATCAATCCACATCATCCCTACATCCATCCACATCGTCCACATCAATCCACATTATCCACACATCCATCCACATCTTCCATACATCCATCCACATCAATCCACATTATCCATACATCCTTCCACATCTTCCATACATCCATCCACATCAATCCATACGTCAATCCACATCATCCATACATCCATCCACATCAATCCACATTACCCATACATCATCCCTACATCCATCCACATCAATCCACATTATCCACACATCCATCCATATCATCCATACATCTATCCAGATCAATCCATACATCAATCCACATCATCGATACATCCATCCACATCAATCCACATTACCCACACATCAATCCACATTCATTTCATAAGTATTCCCATTCTCATCTAATCACATCTTTTTCTATCTCATCACTTATTTCCTCATTTATCCTCATCCGATCACATCTACTTGCATCTACCCATACATCTCATCACTTCACATACATTAACATCTATCCAGTTTACATCGCATCTTATCACATCCATTTCACATCACATCTCATTCATTCACATCCCGATTCACATGCTAACACATTCATTCACGTCCCTTATCTTTCATTCACATCCCGATTCATATGTTATCACATTCATTCACATCCTGTATCATTCATTTACATCCTGATTCACATGACATCACATCTCATCTATTCATTCACATTTATCTGATTCGCATCACATATCATCATATCTATTTACCTTTCATTCTCATCACTTCTATTCTTATCACATCCATCCATCCATTCTTTCCCATCCATCTGATTCGCATTACATCTATTCACCTCACATTCTCGTCACTCTTATTCTCATCGCATCCATCCATCCATTCATTCCCATCTATCTGATTCGTATTACATATCATCACATCTATTTACCATTCATTCTCATCACTTCTATTCTCAACACATCCATCCATCCATTCTTTCCCATTTATCTGATTCGCATCACATATCATCACATCTATTTACCTCTCATTCTCATCACTTTTATTCTCATCACATCCATCCATCCATTCTTTCCCATCTATCTGATTCGCATCCCATCTCATCACATCTATTTACCTCTCATTCTAATCACTTTTATTCTCATCACATCCATCCATCCATTCATTCCCATCTATCTGATTCATATCACATCTTAACACATCTATTTATAGAATGTAAGAGAATTCTTATTTTTGATATAAATATTCTTTACGTATCTATTTATGCATAAGAACAACTTCAGTGGGAAATAACACTTTTATAAAAATTCGTTTATGCATAAATTCAATTTTAAGGAGAACAACTCTTTCGAAATAAAAATAAATTTCTTTATGCATTCTTTCTATACATAAAATCAAAATTGATGAGAATAACTCTTTTGAAATAAAAATAAATTTCTTTATGCATCTTTCTATGCATAAAATAAAAATTGATGAGAATAAATCTTTTGAAATAAAAATAAATTTCTTCATGTATCTTTCTATGCATAAAATCAAAATTTGATGAAAGTAACGCTTTTATAATAAAAATTTTCTTTTATCCATCTGAAAGTAACACTTTTATAATAAAAAAATTCTTTTATGCATCTATTTATGCATAAAAATTAATTTGGATGAAAGTAACACTTTATAATCAAAATATTCCCAATATGCATCCTTCTATGGGCTCATATGCTACAAGGCACCATGGACATGCAAAAAAAAAAATTAATACAAGAATTGGCCTCTAGTCAATCAAAAAATACTCGAGTGCATTTGGTACACCATTTTCTTAATTATCAACATGTGAAGGCAATGTGGAGGGACTTGTCTATCCTCTACATTCTTTTCATCCTTGAGCACTTCATTGGAAACATTGTTAGGAGATTGATTTTTGAAATGCCAATAATTTTTGGTGTTGATAAAGGATGCTACTATATGGACAATACATAAATGTATTATTTGTAAAACAACACGTCATTTATAGAAAAACATTTTAAAATAATACATAAATATATTGTTTATAGAAAAACTTTCCCTTAGTTTTAAATAGTTTTTCTATAAACAATATATTTATGTATTGTCCATATATAAACTTTTTAAAACACATGTTTTTATAGGTTGCCTTTTTCTAGATTAGTTTTTAACAATGTAATGTTTACTTATTTAAAATGTTGGACTATTATGGAGAGGTTTAAAAACTATGTAGTCTTTTTGTCAAACACCAAGGTTTACTTTTTGAGATAACTCTCTCGAATTTGGTGCATGAAGAGAAGAAGTGTTCACAAGCAGCAAATAGGAACAACTCTATCACAAGGAACCATGACAATGTTTGTCATGACTGTAAGTCATATCATATTATGGCAACAAGATTTAAAAAATTACTTGAAGGGCTAGATTGGTTAATGTTGCTTCAAGAGGACCCATTTCACAAGATTAAGTTATGCACTTATCTAGAGATCATTTTTAATATTAAATACATCCCAATTCAACATGTGGTGAATAATAGCATTAGCTTTTCTATAAACAATATATTTACATATTATTGTCCACATATATATATAAACTATATTTACATATTATTGTCCATATATATTACAAGGAACCATGACATTGTTTCCATAGCCAATAACTATAAGTCATAACTTCAAATCATACAATATTGCCACAACAAGATTTAAAAAATTTCTTGAAGTGGCTAGATGAGTCAAAGTTGCTTCAAGAAGAGGACCCTTTTCATACGATTAAGTTATGCACTTATCTAGAGATCATTTTCAATATTAAATACATGCCAATTCAACACGTGGTGAATAATAGAATTAAAATGTATCAAGGTTTAAAGTTTCAATGAAATAATATGTATTGATATATAATAATTATCTAAGTTACATATATTTCTAGATTGGTTTATAACAATGTAATGTTTACTTATTCGAAATGTTAGACTACTATGGAGAGGTTTAAAAAGTCTGTAGTTTTCTTGCCAATTGCAAGGCTTGCTTATTAAGACAAGTCTCTCAAATTTGGTGCATGTAGAGAAGAAATGTTCACAAGTAGTCAGCAACAAGAACAACTCTCTAACAAGGAACCCTGACATTGTTTCCATAGCCAATAATTACAAGTCATAATTGCAAGTCATATCATATTGTGGAGACAATATTAAGAAAATTACTCGAAAGGGCTAAATGAAATAAAGTCACTTCAAGAGGACCCTTTTCACAAGATTAAGTTATGCACTTATCTAGAGATCATTTTCAATATTAAATACATGCCAATTCAACACGCGGTGAATAATCGCATTAGTTTTGAGTTCTTCTATAAATAATACATTTATGTATTGTCCATATTTATGAACTTTTTAAAACACATGTTTTGATAAGTTTCCTTTTTCTAGATTAGTTTTTAGCAAATTAATGTTTACTTATAATTCAAAATGTTAGACTACTATGCAGAGGTTTAAAATTCATGTAGTTTTTTGTCAATATGCCAAGGCATAGTTTTTGAGACAACTCTCTCGATTTGCTACATGTAGTACAAAAGAAGTGTTCACAAGAAGCAACTAAGAACAAGTCTCTAACAAGGAACCATGACATTGTTCTAGAGCCCCCAATAACTATGTCATAACTATAAATCATATCATATTGCAAAAAAAAGATTTAAAAAATTACTTAAACTGGCTAGTTGACTTAAGGTTGCTTCAAGAGGACCCTTTTCACAAGATTAAGTGATGCACTTATCTAGAGACCATTTTCAATAGCATCCCACCTCTTCTTTGCTATGGAGGTAACCTTCAGAGGTTGGTTCTCTTTAACAATTTCTTCACACATCCCACTTTTTGTGCATGCTGATTAGCTGTGGTGATAAATTAGATCACTAAATGAACGATTAGTGAATCACCAGCTTCTTGTGGGCGTAGAGGATATGGCATGCTTCATGTTGTGAGCATCCGACGGGTAGAGTTAGGCACACCACTATAAAGGTCAACCCAAGGAGACATTCTTGCATGCACAAAAAAATAAAAAAACACTTGCATCATCGATATATATATATATATATATATATATATATATATATATATATATATATATGTATGTATGTATGTATGTATGTATGTATGTATGTATGTATGTATGTATATCTCTCTCACACACACAAACACATTTAGTCCTACTTAGTATTTATTAAAATCAATGAACTAATTTAAACAACCTGAAATAGTGCCGCACTTGGCATGCATATATACCTCCATGCAAGGCTATAACCATTTTGCTAATCTGAGTGGAGTCCAGGGGAAAACATAGCAACCACTTGTTTAGCTTAGCTTCAATGAGGACTTAAGGGGCACTTAGAACGGTAGAGAGGAGACTGTATGCATAGGCTAGTAAAGTAAACACATGGAATGAATGTAATGCAAAGGGCGTGCGATGCTACATCAAATACTTCGCTCACCAAGATTGTGCCACCTCCATCAAGACCTCAATGCCCTCCTCACAATCAAATGTGGGCTTGATGACCCCAATGGAAACCTCAACGATGGACAACAATGACACCGCCACCTCCTTCTCCTCCAATAGATGCCTTTGTGGATGATTGCGCCACCTCCATCAAGACCTCGATGCCCTCCTCACGATCAAAGGCAGGCTTGATGACCTCGATGCCCTCCTCACGATCAAAGGCAGGCTTGATGACCTCGACGAAAACCTCAACGACGGACAATGATGACACCCTCACCTCCTTCTAATCCAATAGACGTCGTTTTGGGTCTGGACCTCTCCAACCTCAACCTTTCTCATCTACCATACGGAGGATCTGAGGGCTCTCTCTGTGCAGAAACTCATTACGCTGAGCTTTTGAATATATTTATGCTTCTCTGTCTCTGCCGAGAAAACAGGCCACCCTCTCAATGTACGGATGCCTCTCCTAAAGATTTACGATCTATGCCGGGTGTGCAAGTCATGGAATGCACAGCTGCAATTGTCGACATTTTTGCGAGCGTGGTCCCAGCGGCATGGGTTGGAGGGCTTGTTGGTGATGGTGAAAAAGTCGAGAGCCTCTCACTACGCCAAAGATTTCATTGCTTATTGCCCCCTGTTCAACCTTTTCGACACCATCCAATAGCTCGCCAACTCAACGTCTCCAACAACTTCAACGGGGGGGTGAGCTGCCTGCACTCTCATAAATCAGCTCAACGGAACAACTTTAAAGAGGTTGGCAACCTCTATTTGAAATGAGAGATACATCTTTTTCTATTTGAATTTGAAAGAGGCTGACAATGAATTAAAGAGGGTGGCAATGATTGAGAGAACGTGCAAAGGCTAGTTTGTGGGAAGTGGCTAAACAATCTGCCACACGTGGAGGAGAAACGTTAGCCGGGTTAGATATATATAGATATAGAAGCTTTGTTGATGGCCTATCGAGTGGAGATGGGAAGCGAGAAAATTAATGGAAGGGGAAGTTCTTACACCTTTATACCTCAAAACCTGGAGGGAGGAATCTTACAGTACCCAAACCTTAGCCTTTTGCTTTTCCCACACCCATTTTTCCCTTATCCATTAACACCACCCTCCCCCTCCCCCACCAAAATCTATTGCATTCCTCCTTGCACACTATTCATGTCATTTGACAATAGATTGAATACGCCATGCATGTATGTATGGAATAAAATATCTATATATTGAGAACAAATTGCCTATGATTTGTATGTGTGTACGATGTATATGCATCTCTAGCATATTGGATTTATCGAGCATATAATACACACGTGTATGTATGTGTATCTACATTTTCCAAGTGGTTCAACCCACCTCTTTTTTTCCCTCTTTTGCTCATAAGAGGTGAGATTGCAATGCCCTTATTTTGTTTTTCCAGCCACACCCCCTCTCTCAACCTCTTTAAAGGACCAAGTTGCTAAATCATTAGGTCTCTTGCATCTTGAATCCTCTAAAACAAATCCACAGTAGTTTTACCAAGTCTGAATAATATCCGACCAATAGCTTATAAGCAATAGCTATGGAGTCTAGACCTTCGAATTGTCTCCTTCAGATTCTGCTCTCTCAAGAAGGGCTCTTCACTACCATAAGATTGCTATTGAGTCAAGAAGGGCTCTTCACTACCATAAGAATTCTAATTCTGAAAAACACCCTCCCAAAAAAGAAAAAAGTGCGCATGTCACTACCACAATCTTTAAATGTGGTTGGCAGCCATTGGATAACTTGACCTAGTCACTATGCAAGTCACCTATAAATGCATTGTTAAAAAAACATTTTCTCAAAAAATTTACAAATTTTCTTCTAATTAAAAATTTGTAATTTTTTTGACCTGGATCTTAACTAAATTCTTTAAAATTTTACAAATGTTCTACTTCAAATTTTTGAAGTTAAATGGCACGGTTCTTATGCTCTATGCTTAGTAATGTACAGTGGTTAAAATACAGCAAAGAAGGATATTTTTGGTAATAACACAACCTCTCTGACTCCATCTTCGAGGTCGTCCTCCGTCGCCTCCCTGCCCTATCCACCTTCAACATCTCGTGCACAACTCGCTCTGGCGGGGAGCTACCCTATACCCTTATGAGGCAGCGCAGCAGCTAGTAGGTGCATAATCGAGCAACGTAGCTACCCTCTACTCTTATGAGGTGGTGCAAGCTAGTAGGTGCATAATCGAGTAACACGTAGGGAGTAGCAGCTTCACACAAAACATGGCACAAAAACTAGAGAGTAGAGCAAAGCATAGAAGCTCTCAAGCATAGAAGCTCTCCCGTTTCTGCGCCTCTCAAAGAAAAGCAAATAAAGCCCCTATCAGAGCTTCTCTCTCTTCTAAGGTATGCCCCCCCTTGGCACACTAGCACATGATCATAGCACAACAAAATGGGCCGCAGAAAGGAAAGAAAATTGGTCTCTTTTGAAGCATGGGCCTGGACCTCTCTCAGTGCAACCTCTCCGGTTCCCTTTCTGACACCGCCCTCCATCGCCTCCCACACTATCCACCTTCAACTTGTGCTGCTGCTGCAATTTGCTCACGGGGAAGCTAGCTAATGAGCAAAGTAAATTGTAGAAGCTCTCCTGTTTCAGCACCTCACAAAGCAAAGCAAACAAATTCCCCATCAGAGCTTCTCTCTCTGGCATAACAAAATGCCCCCCCTTGGCACATAGTGCATGAGCGCAACAACACAACAAAATGTGTGGCGTAAAGCAAAGAAAAAGAATGCAAGGAAGGAAAAGAGGAAGTAAAGAGAGAGAGAGAGAGAGAGAGAGAGACCATGGGCATTTATAGACTCAACCAGATAGAGTCCTGGAGATTGCTACAATCTATTATGCAGATCTATTCAGTGCTGATCCGTTGAGACGGATGACATTCAGGCGACCAGAGCTACTGTATGGTCCCACACGCGACGCTCAGTCCTCACTTCTGACATGGCTCGCTCCCTTTGCTCTTTGTTCACAGTCCAGGAGTTACGTGAGGCGGTAGAGGCTCTAGACCCTGCTTCTTGCCCGGGGGATGATGGTCTCACTAGACAGTTCTTCATTACTCATTGGGACGCAGTTTCAGGGCCCTTGCTGAGAGGGCTTCAGGAGATTTATGATTCTGGGACCATGCCTCAGTCTCTTTGCTCTGGGCTCATATCTCTTATACCTAGGGGGGATGGCACGCTCCTGCGACAGTGGCGCCCATTACTCTCCTTCCTATGGTATATAAGATATTAGCTACCATGCTGGCAGTGCGAGTGAGGCCCTTTCTTCCAGACATTATTCATGGATCATAGACTGCTTTTATCCAGGATAGATGTATATCTTTTGCTACCATCAGGCGGTGGAGTGGGCTCGGTCTACTGGCACTCCCCTAGCATTGCTTTTTCTGGATTTTGAGAAAGCATACGATAGGGTGGATTGATCCTTCCTAGAGGGTATTCTTGCTCGCATGGGGTTTCCATAGCAGTGGATCACTGGTGTATCCGCACTTTACAGGTCAGCCAATGCAGTGACTATTGGGGGTTTTGTTGGCCGATCTTTTGACATCTCTCGCTCTGTGAGACAGGGATGCCCCCTTGCAGTCTTTTTGTACTTATTTGTGGGAGAGGCACTTTCTGACTTTCTTCATGCCCGACAGAGAGATATATAGGGAGTCACCTTGCCACTTACAGGCAAGCGAGACCTGATTGATCAGGAGTATGCTGATGATACTTTGCTTATGGTCCGTTAAGCCATTACAGTCCTTGATGTGACGCGTTCAGTTCTCGATGTTTATTGCTTGGCCAGCGGTGCTCGCATTAACTGGCACAAGTCATATGGTATGCTGGTTCCGACTTGGGGTGTGGCAGAGGGGTTTACATGGTTGCAGCGAGGTCAGTCTTGTCGCTATCTGGGTTTTTAGGTTGGGTTGGATATCACTCCCCAGCAGCAGTTTGCGCCGGTTTTGCAATCTCTTCGCAGGAAGCTCTGCCACCACTGGTCTTCCCAGCACTTGTCTCTTGCAGGGCGGGTCCTTGAGGCCAATCAGGTACTATTGGCATCTGTTTGGTACATTGCTTTTGGTACATTGCTTCCTGCTGGATGCTTCATACGGGAGTGATGCAGCAGGTCCACTGTGCATGATTCGCAACTTCCTGTGGAGTGGCCATGATGGCACTGTTGACACTAGAGCTAGAGTCCGTTGGGAGATGATTATCCGGCCCATTGTAGAGGGGGGCCTTGGCATTATTGATCCAGAGATGCAGTGTCGTGCTTTGCTTACCAAGTTCATTGTCCGCGCCTTGTTTCCGGGCAATGAAACTTGGAAGCTACTTTTTAAATCAGTTTTGCACACAGTGACCCCGCAGTTGGGAACCCGCGATGGTCATACTTGGGCTGCGATTATACGCTATATTTTTTCAGATTCTCCTCTGCATACAGCTCATTTGTCACCTTTCATGTGCTCCATTTTACAGATATGGATCTCCATGAGACAGGGCATGCATAGACGTCTTCCTGCCTCTCTGCCAGAGATTGAGCGTCAGCCCTTGATCTGGAATCCCCATGTGTTGGATACTGAGGGTCGCTAGCTTGGCCAGAGGACACACATAGACTGGGCGCCATGGGATAGTGGCCCAGCTACTTCGATGTATGCTTGGTCACAGACACAGCAGCTTCCGGTAGATTTTATTGGGGAGGAGTTCTCCATAGGCAGGGGTATTCTGCCTCGGATTGCAGAGATTGATGCAGCTATTCCAGAGCTTTGGGATCGTGCCATTCGGGGTTTACAGGAGATGCCTGAGCACTCAGGATGGTTATGCATGTTTGGTGCTGAGGGTACACCCTCTCTTGTTTGGAGCTCCCATTGTTATTGGATTATGCTTTTTATCCCTATGGGCATGCCAGCAGATGCTTTTGGCCACGTCAGATTATAGTTTCATGGTTTGGGTTGCCTAGAGGAGTTGTGATAGTCTGACTCGACTCCCATCCATGTTGTAGGCTCTTACAGGAAAAGACGGGAGGTGGACCCATCTTTTCACATTGGTATGGCTGGCGATTATGGATCTGGGAGGGACGGCCTCTTTCGCAACTAAATTGGGACCCCGGGGAATGGGAGTGGCCTGTTGTGGAGACCGACGCTAGGCATACTTCCTTTTTCGGGTATACTGTTTGGATTGGGAGACACTGCTTGCTTCGATGACAGTTACATAGACCTACGCGTCTCGGCACTTGGCTACATGTAGGTCTCTCTCATGCTTTCCTGACACAGTACTGGGCATCTATTTGGAGGCCGAGGATTGCTCGGCGGATCACTCTCTTTTTTTGGTTGACTGCTCATGCTGGTCTTGCCGCCGCCGTCGGCACTTGGGGTGCCTTGATGGGCCATGATCCCATATGTATATGCTGTGATCATCAGGTTCAGGAGTCTCAGGCCCACTGCCTCTGGTCGTGTCTAGTGGCTTCCTCTGTTTGGCAAACAGTGGCTCTACTAGTCAGCAGAGCTGGTCAGCATGTAGGTTTCCTCAGTTGGGGATCTGTGTTATGGCTCCTTCCTTGGCCGGGACCACATGTGTTCTTTGAGGGTGAGGGCACCGATGCTGTGCTCATGCTTACGGCGACGGGGTATCAACAGGGGTACCTTAGTATGATTCCACCAGCAGATGGAGCATTGGCATAGGGATGATGTTTTTATGGTGATTGCTGCGATTGCGATGTGGAACATTTGGAGAGCTCGTTGTCTCCATGTCCTTAGTCACACGCGGCAATCGACACATGATACTCTAGTCCTGATTTGGCTCGATCTTATCCATGCACTGCGCTCCATGTATGATGATTCCTGTCGGCCTTCACAGACAGCTCAGGACAGACACCAGGCCTTCATTCGACGATGGGGGCGCACGGGTATCTTCTTTAGGATTGTTGGAGGACATGCTAGATGGGAGTACACTCCCCCACAGTGGTTCATATTGCACACATCACATCATCCACCGTGATGTAGCACTGACCGCTCACAGGCTATACGCCTCTCATTGCACAGTTTGTATGCCCCCTCAGTAGGCTACCAATGGCACTTTGGAGAATTTTTCATACTCAGTAATATAGCTCTGTGTTTCCTCAAAAGAGAGAGAGAGAGAGAGAGAGAGAGAGAGAGAGAGAGAGAGAGAGAGAGAGAGAGAGAGAGAGAGAGGGAGGGAGCATGTGCTACCCTTGCAACCTCGTACTTCACATCTCAAACCTGCACAGAGTACACCAAAATTTTCAACCTCGCTTAAACCTACACATAGTAGAAAAACCCGTTGCCCACCACGTAGAAAAAACAATAAAGAATGTCGTTGAACAATTGTGTAAGAGAGAGAGAGAGAGAGAGAGAGAGAGAGAGAGAGAGAGAGAGAGAAAGAGAGAGAGAGAAAGAGAGTGAGCATACCTCTTAAACCTGCACCTACAAACAAAGGGCGATATGAATGAGAGAGTGGGAGGGAGCTCCACACATTAGAAAGATGAAGAGAGAGAGAGGGGGGGCGCCATGTCTTTCAATTCCATAGCTGTTTGAGTAGGGCAATTTGAAAAAAAAGGAAAGGGCCCTCAAGTATTTTATTAATAATAATTCAAGCTCTGGGTTATAGGGATGGCTCTGGCCTGCGGCCTGCAGAAGAATTGAAAGATCATTTAAATTTCAAATGCTTTGAGAGTGAAGCCTAGGCCTAGGCATATGGCAAGTGGATGGTCTATCGAGAGTGGAGATGGGAAGTGAGAAAATTAATGGAGGAGATGTAGGCTATAAAGCATGGCTAATAATGAAATGAGGAGGGCCATCCACCACCTAAAGGTTGACGCTACACCCCACAGCTGCTGCCACTCTTGCCGTTGCCCACTGGTGGTGAGACGATCTTGTGCATCAAAGGTTGTGGGGTGGCAGACTGCATTGCAACGGGGCTGGAGCAACCCCGCCTGTGGCGACGTTGGTTGAGTTCACAGTACAAGGGGTGACTACCACCCAGGACTACGATGATGACATTCTTATGGTGGATGGCTATAACCTGCTGGTGGCCGCGGTGTAGCAATAGGGCATCTAAGAAGAGAGGGTGAGCCTGCAAATGAAACCGTCTATGATGGCAGTACACTTAGAGAGAGTAAGGCGAAGGGGGCTCCATACACAGAGGCTGCATCGCAGCAAGTCGCCCATGTCCGTTTGTGTGGTGAGGAGCCCTGAAGTAATAAAGGCTCTCTCTCTCCAAAAATAAGCCAGTTTTGAAATTTGAACGTTTAATTAAATGACCCTCACCTAGCCTTATAGGCATTGCCGGTGTGATGGGTGGGCAGCCAACAGAGGAGAGACACCTAGAATACCTAGACAGGCCTAAAACGTTTCCACGTGGCATGTAGGGTTGCAAGCCCTGTAATGTATATATAGAAGAAGCCATGACTATTCAAAAAAAAAAGAGGGAAAATGCTCTTAAAGAGGTCTCTTTTACATAATAATAGTACATCATGCCTTCCATGTAACAATGATTCTTCTAGAGACGTGTTCTTCAGAAAATAAAAGTGCATCATCTCTAAGAGTCTATATGAAATAGAGATAGAGATAGAGAGAGACAGAGAGACAGAGAGAGAGAGAGAGAGAGAGTCATGGCACATTAGTAGATGATTATTTAAAAAGGGAAAATTGCTCTTAAAGAGGTCTCTTTTACATACTAATAGTGCATCATGCCTTCCATGTAACAATGATTCTTCTAGAGACTTGTTCTTCAAAAAATAAAGGTGCATCATCTTTTGGACTCAAACACATGCCCAAGGGGCCTATTAGGATTTGCGGGGGGGGGGGGGGGTGGTCACTCATAAATATGTAAGTGTAGCACTTGGGTGGTTCAACAGAAGGGATTTTTAAAATCCCCTTTTTACACATTTTTTACATACAGAAGGGTACCATTTAAAGGGAGTATTTATAGGCTGAATAGAAAAAGGTGTGTTTTATTCATGAAAAATTCACAAATAAGGGATTTTTAAAGTAGGCCTTGAACACACGTGATATATAGGGTTTACATATAGTGAACCCCCCAAGCTAGGATTTCATATATATATATATATATATAGAGAGAGAGAGAGAGAGAGAGAGAGAGAGAGAGAGATGCTCTTGGACGCATGCGCATGTGCATGTTGATGCTTCTTCTTCTTCATGCACACACATAAGACCTCCTCCCAAAACTTGACCTTTTTGTTTACAAGAAGTCATGGCACACTACAAAATCAATCAAAAGTTTGAATTACTTACCCTTATACTCAGTTGGAGTATGGATGATAGAGAATTGTAAATGAGGGAAAAAAAGGGAGAAAATGCTCTTAAAGAGGTCTCTTTTACATAATAATACTACATCATGTCTTCCATGGAGCTTCCATGTAACAATGATTTTTCTAGAGACGTGTTCTTCAGAAAATAAAAGTGCATCATCTCTAAGTCTATATGAGAGAGAGAGAGAGAGAGAGAGAGAGAGAGAGAGAGAGTCATGGCACATTAGATGATTATTTAAAAAAGGGGGAAAAATGGGAAAAGCTCTTAATAAAGAGGTTTCTTTTACATACTAATAGTGCATCATTTTTAAAGTTCCATCTAAATTATTTTTAAAGTTCCATGTAAGAATGATCCTTCTAGAGACGTGTTCTTCAAAAAATAAAGGTGCATAATCTCTCTAATAGTCTCTGTGTGTGTGTGTGTGTGTGTGTGTGAGAGAGAGATAGAGAGAGAGAGAGTAAAACATATTGATAAATCCAAAATATGTTAAGAACAAGAAATTCTTATCCTAAAAAAATTTGAGCAATAAAGGCTTACTTGCCTTCCTCACATAAGTGGCTAATGAGTTCCTTTCTCATTTGCTAAGTTGTAACCACATTTGGTGAGCCTATGTCTTTTTTAATCTTATCTCCTTATCCCATGCTTTGTGGGGCTAACCCTTCTTGGACAAGTTCATGATTCTTAATCATGGAGCTTGTCTTGAATTTAACCATGATCAAATTATAAGATTTGTAATCATATAATAGTATTATGTACTCCAAAAGACTCAACACAAAGATTGAACACTTTTGGAGAATATGCATTTGTTTTGTGTTTTTAGTGATCTTAACATTTTGTCACTTTAAAAATAATTTAGATTTTTTGTTATGTAGGGTGATGCCTTTGACTCCTTTGTGTAGACACCTCAACCTCTAGCTAGGTTTCCCATAGCACTATCCTAAGCATGGATTATCATCATCACCTAGCTAAATTAAACAAACTGGTATGATCAACATAGATTTATCTAAAGGATAATGTGTTTGTGTGGAAAACTAAGAAGGCATGTTTAGTGTATGGCTAATATTCATGCAAAAGCAAGAGAACTAAGATGCGAGGGGGGTGGGGATCACATATACATACAAAGTTTGGTCACCATCATTGCTGGAATATACATGATAAATGCCTCACTTTCAATGTGTTTCGGCCTTAGAACCCCCTCAAAATTAGGCCTTTGGCCTTCACATCGCAAACAAATGATCTTGGATGGTGACCAAAATTTGCAAGAGTGAGCGTGGTCTACATGTACATTCTTGCATAGTATGTAAGCGTGAGGGTGGTCCACATGTACACACTTACATAGTATGCAAGTGTGTATGTGGACCACCCTCACTCTTACAAATTTTGAGCCCCATCCAAGCTCATTTGGTTGCGATATGTAGACCAAAGGCCCAATTCGAGGGGGCTTTCTAATGATACATTGAAAATCAGGGGTCTCACATGCACATTAAAAATCAAATGCGCTCTAATGGTGGATCGAACTTTGCAAGTGTGTACATGTGTCACCATTTAAGCTCATTTGGTTGTAATGTGCAAGCTAAAGCTCTAATTTTCAGGTGGTTCTCCGAGGACACAACACATGGAAATTGAGAATATAAAGAAGACAAGGACTTATTTCCCTTTCTCATTGAAAATTTTGGTCTACATTGGGACACCAAGATTGTTGAGACAGGAGGGTAGAAATTATCAATGTTAGTGAAATGCCCTAAGTAAGAGCCCAATAAGAGCCCACTTAAATATATGTATGTCTGCCAAAGGCCAATACTCACTTGCCACCCAACCACATGGTAGAAATGATCAATGTTTGTGAAATACCGCAAGAAGAGCCCACTTATATATATGTTTTCTCGAGGCCAATACTCACTCACCACCCAACTACCATAGGCTCCAAACCACACACATACTATGTATGTGTGTCTATCTAAGATCAATATCCAACCACAAGTGTACACTCACCATGCAACCCCTCACATAATGTGGTAATCCACCCTGATCTAGGGGTGAAAGTAACCCAGGAAAGTTTGCACCCACAAGGCATATGTGTCCCATATACCATGTTTCCCCAGCCTCGATTATCACTAATATGACTAACTAGTGAGTTAACATAAGCTAGTTCCTTTGGGAGGCCCCTCTTCTAAGAATGGTCCAAACCACACACATAATGTGGTAAGCCACCCCCGAGCCAGAGGTCAAAGTTACCCAAGAAATCTTACACCCACCATAAGGTATATGTGTCCTGTACCATGCACCCCTAGTCCTTGATTGTCATCACTAGTAGCCAATGGGCTAGTTAACATAACCTAGTTCCTTGGGAGGCTCCTCTCCCAAATTATAATTCCATTTTCCTCATGCACCCCCAATGATCATAATTGTCCTCACATATGTGTCCCATAACATGCACCCATGGTCCTTGATTGTCACTAGTATGACTAACCAATGGGCTAACACAAGCCAATTCCTTGAGAGGCCCCTCTCCCAAGGTACAGTTCCACACATGAATCCCCTCACAAATGAGAAACAATCCCAACTATATAGCCCAATGAACATTTTGAAAAGGTTGGGGGGGATAAGAGAGAGATTGAGCTCTTGCAAAAGCACACACACACTCACACACTCACACAACAATGGATAAGACCCAACAAAGATGGAAGGCTGAAACCTTCTTCTCCTTGTTACTCTCTAAAGGTCTATAATAGATAAGTGAAAACCAAATAAATACTAGATTAATACGTATAAGCGATCCATAATGTGAACACACTAACTAGGTGAGTAGTGTGCCATAACTTGATTGGACTAGATACTAGGTGCAGACTAACTATAGAATCGTTGGAAAATATCCATCGTGTCAACTACCAAAAGTGTTGATGGTGTAAAGGTCAAATGGTCACCCAGGCAAATCATGAGTGTTAGCTCATATTGAGCTTGACATATCAACACTACCTATGAAGCTTAGATGTCAAGCTCAACTCCATCTCCAAGACTCTGAGCATAGTGAAGAATCTGTGAAGCTTCTCTTCTCCCAAGTTCTTGTGGTGAAAATCTCAACTACGTTCTCCTTTGTAGTGTCGTATAGAAGATCAAAATCTCTTGCTAAGAAATTCTCTCTAATGAAGTAATAATGGACCTCGATATGTGTGGTCGTGCATAAAACATTGGGTTCATTGTCAATTGTATGCTACTAAGGTTGTTGCAATAGATGACAACCTGCCTGTCCACATGTAGTCCTAAATCTCTAAGTAGCTTACATAACCAAGCTACCTTACATGATGCTGCCATCGCAACACCCTTGTACTCTACCTTTGTACTCGACAAGGTAATGTTGGCTACTTCTTTTGCTTCTCCATGTAGCAACACCACTCCCAAAGGAGAACATAAACCTTCTAGTAGTATATCTTTTATCTAAGATGCTACTAGCCCAATCTACATTGGTGTACCAGTCTCATAGAGGAAGCCATACTCCACTTTGGACCTCACATAGCATGGTGTGTGCCTCACACTATCCAAATGCAGCTTCTCAGGACCTTGAATAAACAAGTTCTCTATCCAAACTGTGTAGTTCATGTCTGGCTTGGTGATCGTCATATAGATCAAGTGCCCACTATCTTCCTGTGCATAGTGGCATTCCTGTATTCACTCAGCTTGCCATTTTGATCTAATGGAACAAAAATGGGCCTACAACCATCCATACCATACTTAGGCACAACATGTCCAATGCACACTATCTATTTGACAAACATAGTCTCTCAGGTGTCCTGATAACCTCAATGCCAAGAAAGTATATCAGCTCACCCAAATCCTTCATGTCAAACTTCTTCTTGAGGAGACCCTTTGGATTCTCACCTTCCTCTTTAATTTCACCCCTAACAATCAAGTCATCCATAGAATGGACATTCTTAGTAACATACTCCAAACATGTGGTTTCAACCTCCTACAAAACCTTTGCCATGTATGCATAATGGAGAGCTACATAACCATCATATATCAATCCCTAAACATTGTTTTTGACCTTAACCAAATTGTGTGGTCCTTGATCCATCCTTGGTTTCCTTTCTGATGCCTTAACCTTGGTGTCTTAGTTGAACCATTGGTAAATGGCAATGAAGGACGACAATGTTAACATTGATATGTTAACATCGCAAACATTGAGGAGGCCTACTACGAAAGGCACCCTTAGTGATTTCCTTCTTGTAGAAGACAATTTCGTGGTGACAGTTGAAAAAGAAAATCTAGAGAATATGGACTTCTACATCTTGAAATGCACAAAGGAGAAAGAGTTCTACAAGAGACCTACAAAGGACGGATGGGGGAATTCCATTGCACGAGGTTGTTTTATTGTGAAAGGGTTCTTCTATGCACCTAAAGACGAGCAAACCTATGAGCCTCTTGTTGCTTGGTACTGACCACATGAGCAATATGGCCCTAAGAGGGGTCAGTACCAAGCGATATTGGGCTTGCAAGATTCCAACGACCCTCTTATTGCTTGGTTCTGACCTCCTGAGTGACTAACATGACCCTTAGGGGGTTCAGTACCAAGCGATATGGGGACATCAGGATGCCAATGATTGCTTAGTGCAGACCCTGTTAGCAACATTACCCTAACGTAATACATTAAGATAAGGTCATTACCAGGTGATAAAGAGCTCGCAGAGTGCTTGTGAGCCCCTTATCGCATGGTATTGACCCCTAAATGAATCATAATTCCTAGGTCAAAAAATCTCAAAATACCTGCAAACATGATGGATGTAGATGCAATGGTGTTGGCTGCGTTTGGGGAAGTCGATGAGGAGGCACATGCAATCGTGAGGCAAAAGCAATAGGGCATCACGACAACATTTTGTACTAGTTTGTGAGAGGTAAAATAAATCAAACACATGTAAGATAGGAGAGGAGTGAGTACCTACCATACTAACATGTCATTCATACATCTAACCTTATAAATGCCACTTATGATCAGTACACACAACATGAGTGGTGCTAAGACCACATGGTATGGTACCACGTTGGTTTATAACGGCCCCTATCTCCCTCGCGATCTTCATTCATTCGGGTCGAGTTCCTTGCCATCACCTTATTTGCCCTTTGTGTCATCCCTCTACATCGCCATCACCAGTTCTTCTTCTTCTATCTCCATAAGCAAACTAAAGCTTTTAATGAAATATGCAAGCATGCTTTTCTCTCCATCTCTCTCTCTCTCTCTCTCTCTCTCCAATGCATACACAAAAACACATAAAATTCATTCTGAACACACACACACACCCTTACAGAAAGAAAAAAATTATAAGATGTTTTAATGAACCATAGCCTTGTAAACTATGATGCATACACAAGATATACGGCTCATTTTTGAAGGGTGGCCCTAAACTTTTATTTGGAGAGTTAATTCTATTATGCCCTTTTTTCTCTATATGTAACAAGGGGATTCTAAACAATTCACCCTTATTTTGAAAGGTTATTTTTTGGGTGGCCTTATATGAAGGGTAAAATGTCTTATAAATGTGTGAGAACTCATAATGCCACTTATGAACATGACACACCACACGTGTGGTGCTAAGACCATTGCGTGGGTCTATAAACGACTTGAATATCCTTGGGGACATTCATTCGCATCTAGCTCCCTACCCTTCCTAAACCCTTAGTCCCGAGCTCTCTACCCTTCACGTCGTCTCTCTGCATTGCCATTGTCTGTCTGCATGGCCATCATCTAACCTCTTCCTTTCCATTACCTTGGTGTCGAGCTCCCCTGCCACCATCATCTCATCAACATGACACACCACACGTGTGGTGCTAAGACCACTGTGTGGGTCTATAATGGCTTGAATATCCTTGGGGACATTCATTCGCATCTAGTTCCCTACCCTTCCTAAACCCTTAGTCCCATGCTCTCTACCCTTCACGTCGTCTCTTTGCATTGCCATTGTCTATCTACATGGTCATCATCTAACCTCTTCCTTTCCATTACCTTGGTGTCGAGCTCCCCTGCCACCATCATCATCATCGCCAAATCAAGTATTCTTGTAGTGCCTTATAGCTTGTTGGTTATACTGACCCCCTTTCCTTTCATTTTGTTATTTGGGTCAGTACTAAGCAACAAGGGGCTCGTAGGCATCGCATAAGAACCTTATCGCTTGTTGGTACCGATCCCCTTTTTCTACTTTTATACACAAGGGGTAAGTTCTAAGAAATAGGAAACTCATAGGCATCGTGTAATCCCCTAATCGCTTCATATTGACCCTCTTTTGATTCCTTTTGATTTTGGGGTTAGTATCAAGCGACAAGGGGCTTGCAGTAGTAGCAAGCATCATGTAAGCCCCTTATCACTTGGTACTGACCCCCTTTTCTGATGAAAAACGTGGTGCTCATGATAGATCAAGTGTGTGGAGGAGAGGGACTCACAAAATACAAGAATAATATCTTGCTTATTAAGTTGCTTATACATACAACTAGGCCTTGCTCTCATACAAAATGCCTCATGGCCTCACCTTTAAATAGGTGAACAAGTGGACCTCAAGTCCATTCACACTCACACCCTTCTCTCACCCTTCTACATAACCTTAGTCTCTTAATACCCCCCCTCAATACCAACTATGGAAGGATGGAATAGGTGGTATTGGACATAAGATGCCTTTATAACATTAGGCGTACAAGGCTTGAATATAGGTGTGGTTATCTAGGATTTACAAAAGTGTTCCTAGAGCCTTAGAGGCTATTACATTGATGCCATCTAAGTCTTTATTTGTTGTCGATGAAGATGTACACCTCAATGATGGTGCACCCCACTCTTTGTGTTTGCTTGGCTTCTTGTAGATGACATGGTTGAGACATACATGCCATTGCTTCCACCATATGCTTTCCACCTTGACCATTCTCACACAATGATCATAAGCAGGCTGCCACCATTGCTTAAGTGGTTTGCTTTTAGATGGTCTTCTAACATGCTTTATGCTTCCTTGAATACCATATCTCCTCCATGGGCAACGAGGTAGATTTAAATGGGAAAGGAAAAGGGAGGGTCTTACCACTTGCCTTATGGATTGGTCAAGGGCAGTGTCTACTCCACAATTACAATAGCTTTTATGCATGTTAGTTACAAGATACCCATTAGGGTTTGAAGATTCAAGCTTAGTGAAAGTGAGTAAATTGTTGAGGTAAATACTCAAACAAATAAGGATTATCATCTTTGGCTCAAGAAGGAGAGGACATGGCTCATAATGTTGCCAATGCCTCTTACAAAAGTAATGCCAAAAGATGCTTAAAATCATGACAACCAACAAGGTAGAGCATTTAGGGATTCTATGCTCAACCTTACATCTCATCTTATATGATGAAAAATCAGAATATGCAGCGGAATGAAGTGCCTTGGGCTTGGGAAACGAGAACATATGGCTTATGGCATGCCTATGCCTCTTACAAACAAGGGCCTCAAGGGTAATACACATAAACATTGTAAATGAACACTTAGTGTACATGTGTTCAAGTTTAAAACCCATCAAAAATCTGAGTTTGATGATGAAAAAACCAGAAATCTTCAACCTCTTTAGCTCATGAGATGAAGGCAATTGATTCATGGTTGCACCATTTCTTTGGAAGAAGCGGTTTGTCGATGAAGGCTTGAAATGTAGCACTTATGGTGTGTGCCCGGCCTCCATGTTGATGAAGAAGAGCCTCCGTAATGTAGATGACCTTCTCCTTTGATGGTTAAGACCACCTTAGTGTTTAGCAACACTTTAGTTGATGATTAATATCACCATTTGTGTGTATAAAACACAATTAGTGCTAAAAAACACATTTTTAGTGTAAAATAACACTTATTTTGGTGATTAACTCACCATTAGTGTTTAATAACACTATGAGTGTTTAAAAACACTTTAAGATAACCTCTCTTTGCTGGATTAATAGAGTGATTAGTGTTAAACAACACAATTAGTGCTTAGAAGCACACTTTAATCACTTTGAAAGCTTAAAACTTGATGTCGGTGTTGAAGCTTGATGGGTATGAGGTTTATGGCTACCTCATGTAGATAGAAAACACTTCAAAATCAAGATTAGGACCAGCAATACTAATGCACTCTCACACTTGAGTGATTAGTAGAAGGGAGAGGTGATTAGAGAGAGCAAAACCCAAAAAACTCAAGCTTTAATGGAAGCTTGAGGAAAAGGAAGAAAAAGGCGCCTGGTTTTTTGATGATTCCCGGCGCATTCGTGGATGGTTGGAGCTCTAGTCAGAGCTGTAGGGTCTCCACACAATGGGCTATCAAAGCCCTAAAGAGGTTTGCCTTATTGTGGTCTACAGCCAAGCAATGGCTGTACGACCAGCGCAGCAGGCAGAAAACGACGCCGGCTCATTCTACAGACAATGCCGCGCCAGCGCGAGGAGAAATCGACTCATTGACTGTACGTTTCAGTTCGTCGGCAGCTCCTCTTCATCTTTCATGAAGAAATCGGGAAGAGATGTGCCCTCTACAAGCTTGTGGAAGGCCTCCAATGGCTGTAGGTTGAGCTCCACACAAAGAAGATGAGGAAAAAATGGATATTTTTGACCTATTCTCTACACCACAAAGTTTGAACTCACCTAGGCTCTAGATACCATGATGAAAAACGTGGTGCTCATGATAGATCAAGTGTGTGGAGGAGAGGGACTCACAAAATATAAGAATAATATCTTGCTTATTAAGTTGCTTATACATACAACTAGGCCTTGCTCTCATACAAAATGCCTCATGGCCTCACCTTTAAATAGGTGAACAAGTGGACCTCAAGTCCATTCACACTCACACCCTTCTCTCACCCTTCTACATAACCTTAGTCTCTTAATATTTTCTCTACTTTTATACACAAGGGGTCCGCACCAAGTGATAGAAACTCGCAAGCATCGCGCAAGATCCTAATCGCTTGGATACTTATCCCCTTTTGTTTTCTTTTATTTTTGGGGTCAGTACTAAGCAACAAGGGGCTTGCATGCATCACCTAAGCCCCTTATCGTGTCGTCGCTTAGTATTGACCCCTTGTATATTAAGCGTGCTTGTCCAAATTGACTGAAATGTTTCTTTAGGCATGTCGAGGATGAATGAGTTAGACATTATCTTGGAATTGACGAGGCGAAAGAATATTGCGTAGAAAAGCTACATATGTTCCTATACAATGCACATTCCCACCACCGTGTTCCTGAATTATCTTTAATGTTCAATGCAAAATTTACTTTTGAGAACATCATCAAGACTTCTAGGATTGTTCTTAGACCAAGCGCAGGATTATGAAGATATTGTTTTAGCAATATTGTGATGTTCGATGGTGAACGATATGTTCATCCATTTGATTTTGCAATAGACAAAGTCATGAAAGGAAGGCTCAACCATTTTCTTGAAAAGTCCCCAACTACAGAAGTAGAGTAGAGGAGAAATGCCCAATACACTCAAAGAAGTGTCACCTTCTCCAATATAGTTATGGATTTCTTTGTTTTTTACATCTCCTTTACTGAAGACTCTGAGCCCCAAACAACGGATTTACCAAGGAGTCAAGTGCTAATCCCGGATGATGGAGTTGAGGAAGAGGTGGCTATCCATCTGGAAGAGGAGAGAGCAAAGGCCAAAAAGGAAATGTTTTCGGCTAGTACATCCCTTGTCGAAGTCGATGCAGCGCCTATGAGTATAATCCCATTGGAAGCTAGTCTACCTAATGAGAATAAACAGGGGGGCTTATCACTTCCTAATTTACCCAACTTTACTATGTTAGACCAATTTGAGTATGTATTATTAAAACAAACATTATGCATAATTTTAATATTCTTAAAGACTATTGCTTGGTTGCTTTAGCAAATTATAGCAGACATGGGGTGGGTAGAGCAAGAAGTTGCAAAACAACTCTTAGTTGATTCTGTAGTCTAGGACTCCGAGTATCTTCTAGGAAATGAGATATTAAAGGACATGTTCAATAAAGCTAGGACATATGAAACCCAATTGTCTTTTGAGGAGGAGGCTGTAGTAATTACAGACCATCTTGGTTTGGTAGATATGGGCAAATATATAGCACCTACCGTACATGAAGACAACAAGTCTATGATCCCTTTTTGTGGATGAGATCCATGCTTAAGGGTGATGAAAATCAACACATAACAATATCCAAAAAAAGCTATTAGTACTCGATTCATGCATATTTTGTTGAATCAAATTAAATGTATTACACTACTACCAGGTTTTTGTATATGATGATGATTTCCTAAAAGAGAGCAGGAACTCAAGATCATCTGGTGTTAGAAGTTCAAAATCAACACGTTATATATCAAAAGGATGCTAGTCTTGCTAAATTTATAAGACATTTGAATCATCAAAAGGTACATACAATTTATGACACTTGCCTTTAATTGATAGTAAGTTGACTTGAATCATGATGATTACAATTTTGATGTGCAAATGATTATATTTCATAAATATTTCTCAAAAGACAATGCAAAATTTCCTTTATTCTCATTGAAAGTACTTTGCAAGTTTTGTGGTGAATATGGTGTGCCTTTGAATGATGAGAAAGTGGTGGTAGTGGAGAAACAGTTTGCATTACGGGTGTTTGGTCAAGGGCATGGATGACAAGCGCTAAGATGCCCTACTACCTGTCATACATAGCTCAAGCTCTTGCAGTAGGAATTAATGAACCAAACATATTGCATCCTTATGGGAAAAGAGATCTAATGACGACAAGAAAGAGCCGGTGTGTTCCTCTAGAACTGTTGCCTCTAGAGGTGAAACTACCAAGAATAGATCTCTCGATAATGAATTTGAAGAAGAAGACAAAGAAGAAGGAAAACCACTGAAGAAGATCAAGCCCACCTCCTCCCAACCCTGAGTCTTGACTAACACCACAACTCATGGCGCTCTTTTGCATATGACTGATTCCAGGCATGTTGTTGCTTTTCTTTATTAATTAATTGTATTGCACGTGTCAATGATGAGGACTTCAATGTGTCTTTTTGTTGTGCTCTATGAATCAATTTCCTATAAGACCATTAATGTAACTCTAGAAGACTATTGGCCCGGTTCTTGCCTCCACTATTTCAAATGTACTTAAAGTAACTTGTTCTTGCCATGTAATGTGACTTCTCCATGCCTTGAGTTGACCATATTGACAATGAACCATATGTCTTTGCAAAGTATGGTGTATGATTATATAGTATATGATGCAATCAATGATAGAACAAAATTAGATGTATGTATAAATTAGACTCAAAATATTGAGATTCTTTTAAGTATTCTTTGTCTTCTTTGTGCACCATTTCTACTACTGTTATTGAGTATTTGAGTGTCTCCATGTGTCAATGTTGGATTAATTGGAATCCCCAAATTAGGATTAATTTTCTCATTTGCAAAGCTAGTGTTCTCTATCACCATTTTTAAGATTACTGGGAATCAGCTCGATCAGTAAGGACATTTTTTGAACAAAGCACCATTGGCGTTATTGGCAAATGAATCATTGAAGCTTTGATACATAACTACCCCAAATCTACAAAATCTCCATTCTGACAAGGTTTATGTGTATCCAATAAAATATTCAAGAGAATTGAATCATCAAAGCTACATTTTTACATTATGAATGCGGCCACATCAGAAAACTAATTGAAAGTAGTAGTTTTCTATGTGTATTTCAATGTATGGAAAATATTTATTATAGTATTAAAAAATGGATGAAAATGAGTTGAAATGCAATTTTGGATATTTTTAGACCTTTCTAATTATCTCTCTCTCTAAGCTAAGCTATCACTTCTTAGAGGTCCCAAAATTGAGTCCAAGTTTCTCCTCTTAGCAAAGGTGTGCTTTACATAGAGTTCTTGAAGCATCTAGGCAAGATAAAGCTATATAGCAAGCACATTGACAAGACCATTAGAGGGACAATATTGAGTGCTTTTACAGAAGCTCACAACTGCATGCCATAAAACATGGCAAGAGACCTACACATGTGTAACCTCCCACTTGTGCCAGTGTACTCACAATCTCAAACCAAACAACATATATCAGTGCATAAACAACTCATCAATCAAAACCATAGGAAGTGCACCTGCGCACTTTCTACATGCAAAGTGCCTGAGTACTAAATTTCATGATGAGCAACATAATACACATAGACATGGATAAAATAAGGAAACAACGCACAGATATAATCATAGAAGAGTAGAGAGGACAATAAAAGAGGAATGTGGAGGGATACTAGCGAAATGAATCTTGAAATATATTAATTGTGGGAGATTAAGAAGCAATAAAGAGGAGTGTTCTATTATAGGTGGCTACAAGCATAGCTTGCATCCCTTAGGTTTTGAGGTTTGACCAACTAAATCATTGGCTTCTTTCAGTGCCCCAGCAGTACTTTCGTTCTCATTATCACATGATGCTTGCTCATCTCTAACTCTGGATTCTCTATTCTCACCCTTTACAAACCCAGATGCTACAGTTGTTTTGCTGATTCCTCGGGCACACTATCTTCTTTCTCTTACACATCCATTGAGGGAAGCACAACATTAGTCTTTCTCTTCTTCTTCTTCTTCCTCTTTGCTAGTTGGTGCAAGGTCACATCCGGTGAAGTTTCTTCAACTACAAGAAAAAGAAAATATAAGTGGCCATCACTAGGGATAGTGGTTAGGGTATTTTCAAATGACTCATAAATAATGCTCACCTTGATCATCAGAACTCTTCCTTTTTAGTGTCCTAGAATGTGTCACATGGTTAGTACAAGCTTGCCCATTTGGAGAGCTTTATTCTTGCCTCACGGGTGACAGTTGAACATTTAGCTCACCTTGATCATCATAACCCTTCCTCTCATGTGTCCTAACACGGTCACATGATTAGTACATGCTTGCCTCGATTATGCACTTGCAATGTGATTGTGCCCAATTGGAGAGCTTCCATCATGCCTCGTGGTGGGTGATAACTCTCTTGCACTCAACTTAGTTCTCGGAGTGGTTCTCTCTAGTTCCTTGTTGACATCGCCCTCCTCTTCTTCCTACCCAGCAATGATAACACTTATTGCATCAATAGTGTAGTCTCATCATGTGAAAGCACGATGATGAAGATAAAAAAACACTCACTAGGCATTCTTCCCACACGAGACATTTGTTCTAGAGTTTCCTCTACATCCGAAAAATGAAGCCTATCCTCCACAACCTCACTCAGATCAACATGTTCATGTCTTACTTATGCCTCTCCTTGCCTACTAAAAGACGGTGCTGAATTGTAGCCTGCACATCTTGAAATTCATTAGCAACACATCTTTCAAATGATTAAAACAAGACATACACAAATTGCTTCAACACATTGTAGTTCATCAATCAATTTCCAACCACTAGTTTGAACTCGATAATTAGCCTATTTCAAGGTTGGGAGGAAAGCATATGATTTTCAATAGAGAGCTTTGTAATCGGTTGGGTTTGATGGTTTCTCCAACTAGTTAAAACCCACTTTATAAGTTGGAGCACCTCTAAGGGTTTTTTACCATAGGTTTCCAACTGGTTAATAACCGTATACTAGGCTGTTAGGGTTTACAACCCATTGATTAAAACAAGTTTATAAGTTGACAACTAGTTATATAAACACCGATTGTTAACTTATAAACTAGTTTAAACCCAGTTTATAAATTGGGCCACTATAATGGGTTTCAACCCTTGTTTTCCAACCCCTTTGAAACTAGTTTAGGGGTTAGAAGGGTCTATAACCACTGGTTAACCAGTATATAAATTGAGAGCATGACAAATGAAAACTGGCTTCCAACTTGTTGACAACTGGTTTATAGATTGAAAGTATGAAAAATGGTAACTAGTTGTTGACAACAAGTTTATAAGAGAAGGGGAGCTTTGAAAGGGTTTTGTCCTATTAGTTTCAATCTGCTGAATAACCAATTTATATGTTTGGAGCATAACAAATGGTTTTCAATCACTAGATTAACACCCACTCTAATAGCTTGGGAGCACTGCGAATGGGTTTCAACCGGTTTCCAAAGGGCTGGTATATATCAAGTGCTTAAAGGTGGTATTAACAAATGCAAAGCAGTGCTAATCACTAGATTCACACCCATTGTAATAGCTTGGGAGCACTATGAATGGGTTTCAACTGGTTTCCACTAATGGGCTAGCATATAGCAAGTGCTTAAAGGTTGTATCAACAAATGCAAAGAAATGCTAATAATCACGTAAAACCAATTAAAGAGTATAGGTTTCTACATTTCTTTTCAAGCATGGCATGACCAAGTGGTTTCCTTACCACCATTTTCTTTTGCTTCTTCGGGTATTGCCTGGCTATAACCAACTGCAATGCACTTACCTTTGACACATTCATAAGAGTAGTAAAATGCATGGTATGCATGTTTGCAAGGTAATCTAAAAATACCAACAATAGACTGGTCCGCTTCAAATCCAAGGTCACACCCTAGGCAACTTTCCTTCACAATCAGCATACTATCATCATGCAAAAGAATCTTTGACGGTTGTGGAATGATCATCATGATAGATTTCTCTAACTTCACACCCATCAAGAAAGATCTAGTAGCACATGCTTTCTCCATAGCCTCATTCTTGTGGTCTAAATAAGCCAACAAACACAGACACAGAGGCAATGAACATGGCATGGAGTTTCTTCATATGTAGAAAACACATGTATATACCTTCGCTTTTTCAAGTGCTTCTCTAGCGACACCAAGTTTATTTTGAAGTTGCCACTCTGCTTGTCCATGTGCATCAGGGGCCATGCTATTTGATGGATGCATCATGGTGTGGTATTCAATTACACCTGCAATGTGATGCAAGATGCACTTTGCCTCCTCTACCTTCATTGTCATTGTACGAAGAGCCAATAATGCAGCTTATTTGATGCACTTGATCTTCAATAGAATGGCATCCAAAAATGTGTGCACCTGACTCGAGACCTCCACCTCGGCCTCATACAAGCTACCTTATGCCAACGAAGTGCATGCATCCTAAGATAGTGTTACACCATAGCTCATAGATGACATCGACCATACACCTGCCTTGCACATCCCCACTGAGCTCTTTTTTTTGTGCAATCACCATCGACACTTGTCTTCTTAGCAACCTACTCAGCAAATATATCCCACAGTAGTGTCACATGACCGGTGCAAACCTAGTAGATGTAGCCTCTGGCAAATTGAAGGCCCACACAATAGTTTGAGGGTGTAGTTTGGTAAACTTGTTAATATAATGTATACAAGGGTAGAGTAGTTCTCATGTTTTCCCGTTCACAACAGCACCTTCTTATCTTTCTCAAGGAGCTCTTAAAACACTCTTAGACAATGCTTTGGTGGCACCTCATTGGGAGTCTAACATCTTATATCCTCCCCCCCAAGATTGAGACCATACACTCTGAAATAATCCTCTGAAGTAGTCCTACATAATTATTTTAATGGCTCTATCTCTAACTTCGGGTGGTGAAACTTAGTGGGTGCCCACTTCTGGCATGTAGAAAACATTGGTTAGACAAGCAAGCACACTCCCCTTGTCTATCATATATTGAGCTCAAGGCCACCATCTATGGAGCTCATTTAGTAGGTTGTGATGAATGATTTGAGTGGGAGGATCAGAATGAAATCCACTCTAGTTGCCTAGTAGTAGAGAGCTTTGTGAGGGGTCTCATGCTGTGGGCTATGCATCGCCTTGACCACGTGCACATAGACATGGACACAACAAAAAACACAGACGTGTGCACACCTTATGAGAGGTCCCGTGCTCTATGTGTGTGTGTGTGTGTGTATGTGTGTGTCTATTTGAGAGAGAGAGAGAGAGAAAGAGAGAGAGAGAGAGAGAGAGAGAGAGAGAGAGAGAGAGAGAGAGAGAGAGAGAGAGAGAGAGAGAAGGGCCACCTTTGTATCTTCATTATTATGCCCTTTGAGTTAGCCATCATGGAAGATGCAAACATTTTCTCAAGAAGGTATCAATAGGAGAGAGGAAGTGGGGAAAAGGAAGAGAGAGGAGATCTATTAACTCTAAGTTTTTTGAATGAAACAGTGCACATAGAGAATGTATGCGAAAAAATAATTACCCCACCACTTTCAGTTATCCCCCACTATCTTTTTAGTTATATACCAATCAATTTTATTTTCTTAGTTTTTAAATTATTTTCATTTTTTTCCAATTCAAAGGTCATTTTTACAAGTTGAAAAACACACCCCAAAAACCACTATTTCTAGTGGTCCAAAGTGTACCTACCACCTTACCATGCATCCACCCATATCGTGTACCTTGTAAAATTGGGTTTGTGGGAACCTTGTAAAATTGGGTTTGTGGGAACCTTGTAATGACTAGTGGATAAAACTTCAAAACTCCACAAGATTTTTTTACAATTTCTTAGGTTGTAAAATTCCCAATAACTCACCTTCTTACACCCCAAATGATTGCTTCCGAGTCTAGATCCTCTCGTCAAAACCCCTTATGGCCTATTCTAGCCACCTTCTTTTTCTGGTACCTCCTCTGTTGCAATGCCCTCTGAGATGAACTTGATGGGGCGATCTTGGGCATACCATGGCTCATAAGCCCTCTTCCTTCTGCTTACCTAGGCATGCCCTATGCATGTCCTCTCGTCGGCCCTTCGGAACTTCACCTCAATGGGCCATGCCTCTAGATGCCTTGCCCTTTTCCTCTTCATTGTTGTTTCCATAGCCATGCTTGCTGGGGCTCTGTTTGCTTTGGGGTGATAACACCTTCCTTGAAGCCCATCTTCTGAGGTTCCTTTGGTCTTCTCTTCTCGCACCAACTCCATTTCCACCCATAGGGTGGGATTCTTGTAGGTTTTGCCTTCAACACTCCCCTTTCCCTGTCTACTTGGTGACTCTGTTGACAAGGGGCTTTAGCAAAGTTGCTCTTTAAATGAGTTGTTGCCTCCTTACCTGGATCCGCGAGTCACAAGAGCCCATTGCTTCCATGCACTACTTTGAATCTAGGGGAGGAGGGGATTCTTCCTTGTCCTAATGTTCCTGCCTGAGAGCTGCCTTGGCCCTATTTCTCTATCTTCAACACTTCCAACTGGTTTAGGAATTTTTTAATTTCTTCCCAGTTGGAAAATCTTAGGGCACTTGCCTGCTAGGCTATTTGTATTAAAGTTTACACATATTTAAGGGAAATGCCCTTCTAAATGCCCATGCTCCTTTGGCCCATTTCTTCCTGGACTCTTTTATGCAGGTCTTCTTTTGCACCCTTTTCCCATTTTGCCTAGCGTTGAAGTCCTCTATCATTTTATCTTCTGCTTGCACTTCCTCAGTGTGATCCTTGATGGCATGCACCCCACACCTCCTTTAGATGGCATGCACCCCACACCTCCTTTAGATCCTCGATACCATGCCCTTCCCATTGCTCCATCGTTTCGGCTTCCAAGTCATATACTTTTGAAAATACTCCCCCCAAATCTCCTTTAGATCCTTGATGGCATGCCCTTCCCATTGCTTCATATTTTCGGCTTTCATCTCATAAACTTCTAGAAATTCTTCAGCATCCTAGCCACCCTGGCTTCTACCTTGATCACCTCAATCTTTTTTGTGTGTCAGCCCTGGCCTGATCTCCTTTATGAATTTTAAGTGTTCCTCTCTAATCAAGGCGACTTGGCTTTCTGTACAGCCTCGCTTTCCCTGGACCTGTCTAGGTCTTCTTGCAATTGTACATAAGTTTGTTCCTTCCGGGGCATTTCTTCTCTCATCCTTTCCATTTCCCCTTTATTCTCTTCATTGGCCTTCTGGAGATCTCGTATTTGGCTTTACATTTCTTCCAAGCAGCCCGCTTCCATCCTCCTATGCGGATCTTCTTGCATGGGTTCTTGCTAGCTTCTCACTATCTGTATGATAGCATCCTTTTCTTTGATTGCTGCCTATAGCTTGGTCATCTCTTTTAAGCCATATGTCATGCAGTGTTGAAGGTAGCTAATAGCTCCATGCACCTATGGAAAATTCACAGAACTAGTGGTAGGGAGATCAAACCATGCTTGTCCTAGTTGCAAGCTTGTGCTAGTTATGCCCTCCTGCCTACTACGTGTTGTCTGCTACTCTAGCTGCTACTACAAGATGGACTTGCCAATGTCAACCAAGTCCTTCTTAAGCTGTTTGTTGCATTTTCCTTCAATTGCCAAATTGTTGCCATCCTTGTTGGTAGTTCTTCCCTTCTTGCTGGCCTTCTTTTTGTTGAATTCAGAAATCATTTTCTTCCCTTATGCTGTTTGTTATTTTCCTTGTCTGAAACTTACCTATTCTAGGGGCTTCTCAACTGCATCCTCTTTGGACTCTGCATCTTCTTTTTGGCCTTCATCTTCTTTTTGTTCTTCCTCCTTATTTTCGGCTCTTGCTTTTGCATTGAACATGGCTGTCAAATATGAGCCGATCTTCGTTCTTGTGTTTGGGAAGTTGATTTTTCCTCTTTGATCCTTTAGATTGTTGTACAACACCTCCACCCAAGCCACCTTTGTTTCAGCTTCCGCAACCGTCACCATCCTAAAGGCCTTCCTTGACATGTAATATGTCTTGTGGGTGGAGATTGATCATCTCCACCACAAAGCACATTTGATTTTTCCTGTCTTCGCCTGTTGTTCCTGTGATCTTAAATTCCTTCGCCTTTCCCTCTAGAGGGCCAAATTCTTTGATTAGGCCATCCTCATTAGTTGCTTTGATCTTAGCCTCCCCCCCCTCAGTAGGCAATTTAAATACCTTGGCGAACCTACAGGGGGGGTTGAAAACTCTGTTCTCACCTAATGGGAGTGCGATGATGTTTGATTTTTACAATTGCTCCGTAGCCTTGAAATTTTGTTGAAGCTCCGACACATCTCCCACGGCATTGCTTGACTGGCCCATTACCGGATTACTATCTTGCATGTGAGAAAACAGTGAGAAACAAGCCACCACTGGGCATGCCCATATTCCTCCTTATATAGGGTGGAAGAGAGATACTTGAATTCCCCAGTAGGGTTTCCAAAAGTGTCGGTGTCCAGTCAAGACCCGGTGCTTATGTGGTTCTGGCTCTGAAGGAGAAGTGACTAATGTAGCTATGCCCAATGTAATAAGCCAACACTAGGACGTTGTGCCCCCTATCTGCCTAAGTGCAAGGAGATTGATTATGAATGTAAATTGGGGTAGTTCCTAAGGCTATCCTAACTCCAGATGGTATTCCACGTCTAGATAGGACCAAACTTAATACTAGATTGAACATTAATTAGATAGAGATGAATAAAGAGAAAACAACAGTAAGACAAAGACCAATCCATTCTTGAGTATTACAGTACAATGCCTTAGAAAGAACTCTGCTCAAATCATGAACTATTTACTCAAGGTTCCTGCTCCCCTATTCAGTAATGTTCCTCTCCCTTGGGCCCAAGTAGACCCGACATGGTACTTGACCTATCCAGATAGTAATGCACTCCCTCCTACAATCTCAGCCCCCCTCGGGTACACCAAGTCTCTAACTCTTCTATTCCCTTATCTGACTAATTCCCCTTAATTTTTTCTTTACAACCACGGGTACTACCCATTCATCAAAAAGCTGTGCATGTTTTTTCACATCCTTTGCCAAGGCTAATGCACACGTATCCCCTTGTATATTTTTTGAATAATAATAATTATTTAAATTCTTAGAATATAATTATTTAATAGTTTCAAATATTATTATTTATTATTTTCTTCCTCTAATGTGTAGGAATGTGCACATGTGCACAACAGTAATCCCCAACTTAACTTTTGAACATGATAAATTTATTATTAATATTATATTATACTTTTTGCTTTCTTAATTTCTCAATCTTTGAAGTCTCCATTAAAAAAATGCTCATCTTATATCAAATTCTCATATTCTCTCACTAGAAATATACATGTAGAATTTTTTTTCTTAGCTGTAACACTAGGATTAGGGAAGAGGGATCTTACACATACAAACTTTAAAGCATTTATTGCATAAAGCTCTTTCTTATGTGTGTCGGTGGATCAATTAGATTTATACTTTTTAATGCCATTGGCTTTCCATCTTAAGACAGTGTTCCCCCGATAACATAACTAGTGGCATCTATTTCAACCATAAAATATGTAACTTTTTTTACTTGTAGAAAATGATTTATTGAATTTTCTCTCTTTTTTGTGAAGGTTCGCTCATGTGATGAGAAGTGCATAGGGATTTGTTCAAAGTGACGCATTATTTAGAAAAGGATGTTAATCTTAAAAAGAGTGATTCTTAATATGTTTGATATTATGGATTGTAATTTCATGAAATGGGAGTCTCAAGGACCTATAGAAATCATGGGCCTCCCTATATATATTATCAAAAACATTCTAGGGGTAGGCCACATGGATAATATCAACTAAATGTTGCTGGCTAGTCTTCTTGAGCTAAAACTTCTTGCAAATATTATCGTACAGTCCTAGGATGCCAATAAGCTTGTAAACACTTTTGTTTCCATTATGATCTCGTAACAATGCAAGTCTATCACTAAAACACATTGGGAGCGTAGTAGCATTCTTGGAAGGAAAATATTGGGGGTCTTAAAGATGCTTAGCAGCGATCTATCACTGCTCTGCAGTAGCAGCAGCAGCACTTTTTGCTGCTAGTAAGTAGAGCAAATTTGTTGCCCAATAGCAAAAATGCGCTACTCAATAGGGAGTCTATAGCAGCAAAAAAATGCTGCTATATTGCCGCTTCTTTTGCTACGCGTAGTTTTATCTTTTGAATATGATAAACTTGTACTTTGAGGTTTTTTTTGTAGGTTTTTGCCTTGTCTATCACTTCTACCTCTCCTACCCTATCCTCCTCAAGCTCAAGCAAGGTATGCTCATGTTTTCCTTCATTTCCTATGCAAACAAGCTTTCCATTAAAACTTTCTTGTGAGTATTTCCCTTCTCTTTCCTCTCTTTTAAGTTTTTCTTTTCTTCTTTTTTCTGTAAGATTCCTCCCTCTAGCTTTTGAGGTGTAAAGGTGTAAAAACCTCCCCTTCTGTTCTTGTAATTATCCCCTCTCTGAAATAGAAGAAAGATCTTGTTTTACCCTATTTTGGCCTAGAGAGAGAAAAAGTCTAGAGAGAGATAAT
The DNA here is from genome assembly GCF_041138505.1 of Cibotium barometz. Taxonomy (NCBI): domain Eukaryota; kingdom Viridiplantae; phylum Streptophyta; class Polypodiopsida; order Cyatheales; family Cibotiaceae; genus Cibotium; species Cibotium barometz. The sequence goes on from NC_141066.1 coordinate 38,794,329, forward strand.
CCTAAATTAAGATATCTTTGGATATAAAAATCCTCCTAGTGTCTAAAATGGTTTCTCCTAAAACAAAAATTCAAAAAGAACTTTCCAATGTGCATTTGGAATTAATTGAAAATGTGTATAAAGGACCTTAGCCTAAGGGTCTACATTTTCAAAAAAAATTAGATTATGATTCAATTAAGGTTCCAATGGGCCAATTGGATTAATCCAAGTGTTGGGATGAGATAAATCCAAAGAATAAAAGAAAATACCCAAAAATGAGTAAATGCTCACATACGATGAAGAGTTGATTGAGTACAAGGTTTATTAATTAAAAACTATGAGATATTTTAGAATAATGATGTAGTTTTGACACCTTGGTAAGGAGAAGGGGACTCTTGAGGTAGGCGCCTAATTCACACATGTGGATGAGTTTTTAATTCAAAAGAATTGTGATATTTTTATCTCTCCTCTCTCCTAGATTAAACCAAATAAAAAAGGGAGCCAAACTGGTCCAAATCTTGTCCAAATTGAGTTAATCTGAACCTAGAAAAGTCTAGAACCTAGTTGGACTTGGTTAGTGGCCTCCCTCACCTATAAATAGATCCTTAGTCTTTTGTAAAAAAATCTATGAACTATACCATGATGCCAGTATAAAATAATGATATTTTTTATTATCCCTTAAAAATCCTCTACTTTTGGAGAGATTGGAGCTTCTCTCTCTTCAACAATTCTTGGAGCTTTCTTCTCAACATACTAAACCAATTGATTGGTTGGGGGCTTCCTTCTAAGATAAAGAAGCAAGCCAAACCTAAAGGTAAGAAGAATTTTATGGTTTTTGATTATATTGTTGGAATTAGGGTTGCAGGAAAGCACACAAAGCTTGGAGAAGAAGAAGCAAGAATGCACACAACACAAAGTGTCTTAGATTGTGTCAATGTACAAAGATAAGTTAGCCCTAGAAGGATGGGCGTATATACAAGCCGGGGGAAAAAACCTCCTAAAGAGGGAAAAAGTGCCCCGGCGGTCCTAAGTGTGTTCACACACATCACTGCCTATATATATGGCAACAAATCCCCCCTGGGAGTGATGGTGTGAACGAGAGCTGGCACTCATGTATAGGGGAGTGCCATGCCCGAAGTAGATCAATCCACAAAGGGGAGCAAGCCCAAAGCTTTGCGGAAAGCTTTGAACTTCTCACGAGGAAGCGCCTTTGTGAAAAGATCGGCGAGGTTGTCCTGTGTTGGCACATAGGCCAAGCTGATCTCTCCTGCTGAGAGTCTCTCCCTGACATAGTGATAATGCACCTCAATGTGCTTTGTGCGAGCATGAAAAATTGGGTTTCTCGCAACTGCCAATGCGCTCTGACTGTCAGTGAAGATAGAGGTGGCAGACTCCTGTCCAACACCCAAGTCAGCCATAAGCCGTCTGAGCCACACACACTCAACCGTAGCTGTGAAAGCTGCCCTGTACTCAGCTTCACAACTAGAAGTGGCCACAGTAGGTTGCTTCTTGCTCAACCAAGATATGCATGAGCTACCGAGCATGAAACAAAAACCACTTGTGGACACTCTTGTGTCATAGAAACTAGCCCAATCTGAGTCCGAAAAAGCATGTAAATCTGGCGGCAACGATCCCCCCTTGGGATAAAACAAACCAAGATGTATGGTGCCACTCAAGTAGCGAAAGATGCGTTTAACTACTTTCCAATGCTGAGACCCTGGGCTATGCATAAACCTGCTCACCTGTGAGACTGTAAACTGAATGTCCGGCCTCGTAATGCATACATAAATGAGGCAACCAACAGCTGTCTGATAGAGTGTGACATCAAAGTGATCTCCAGCATCATGAAGACTCAACTTCAAACTTGTCTTCATTGGAGTAGCAATAGGCTTGCAGTCTTCAAGGCCAAATCTCCGCAACAGTGTCTCAATATACTTTGTTTGGCACAAAGCAATACCTCCATCACACTGCTTAAATTGTATCCCCAAATAATGATGCAAATGCCCCAAATCTGACATTTCAAAAGAGGCATTCAAATCAGCCTTAAAATCAGCAATATGACTTTCATTTGGTCCTGTGAGCAGCATGTCATCGACATAGAGAGCAATGATTAGATGTACACCATCCACACGTTTAACATACAAAGTGCTTTTTGTTGGACTATTTTGAAACCCATGTGCAGTCAAATATGCATGTATCTTTTCATACCAAGCTCGTGGAGCTTGCTTTAAACCATATAAAGCCTTTTTCAACCTGCACACTTTGTTTTCCTGCCCTTTTTGAACAAAACCACGAGGCTGCGATACATACACCTCCTCATGCAAATCTCCATTCAAGAACGCAGTCTTTATGTCCAACTGATGTACATTCCAACCATTATGAGCTGCCAATGCACAAATGCTACGAATGGTAGTCATACGACAAGTGGGAGCAAAGGTCTCATCAAAATCAATGCCCTTTTCTTGAGCATAACCCTTTGCAACAAGTCTAGCCTTATAGCGATCAACACTGCCATCTGGCTTTCGTTTCAATTTAAAAACCCACTTACATCCAATGGCCTTTTTACCAATAGGCAAATCACACAAAGACCATGTACCATTCTTCATTATAGCATCATATTCATTTTGCATTGCAGCCAACCAATTTTTTGAATTTTGTGCCTCATCAAATGAAAGAGGTTCTTCCTCTTCACACATACTAGACACAGCCAAAGCATAACAATCTAATGCATAAGAGGCATGCTGAAAACCTGAACGAGTACGACTAGTCATAGGTGCATCAATCTTACTATCACGCAAGGTTTGCACCAGCCATTTAGGCATATCTCTAGCCTGCTCATTTTCAGTCCTATCCTCATGAATTACATCCTGTAAATCTGCATCAGAAATAGGCTGATCTATGATGTCGTTTGAAATCTGCATAGGCTGAATATTTGCCTCATTAGGACTTACATTTGAATTCCCACCTGTAAAGAGAGGCAACAACGTATCAAATACATCCCGTGAGCTTACACCTGTCTCTTTGGTACATGATAACAAGGGCTGCACAGCATCTTCCACAAAAACAACATCTCGACTAATCAAGATACGCTTTGACTGCGGATGATACAATCTGTAACCCTTGCTCTCAGCACTGTAACCAACAAAAATGCATTTGACAGCCTTATCATCCAATTTTTTGCGTTGTTGCACAGGCACTAAAGCATAGGCCAAGCAACCAAAGACACGCAAGTGACCAATAGAAGGCTTCCTGCCATGCCAAGCTTCGTATGGAGTAATAGACTGCAAGGCCTTAGTGGGACACCTGTTGAGTACATATGCAGCACACATGACAGCCTCAAGCCAAAACGCATGTGGCAAAGCTTGGCTCTTGACCATACATCGTGCCATCTCCATAAGTGACCTGTTCTTCCTCTCAGCAACACCATTTTGCTGAGGGGTATACGGCACTGTACATTGGTGTTTTATCCCACGACTAGCCAGAAATGCATCAAACTCTTTAGACATGTACTCCCCCCCTCGATCAGTACGGAGGGTGCCCACAGTACAATTGGATACATTTTCAACCATAAGAAAAAACTTTTTGAAGCACAAAAACACTTTGGACTTTGCCTTTAGTGGATATACCCATGCATGCCTTGAGTAATCATCAATGAAAGTCACGAAGTACAAGTGTTTACCAAATGACGGAGTTTGCATAGGCCCACATACATCACTATGTACAAGCTGCAATTTGCGAGTGGCCCGCACAGAACCATCCTTTGGAAACGTAGAACGCTGCATTTTGCCCAAAATACAGCCTTCACAAACATGTTTCAATGGTGCCTCAAGAGGGGGCAATGAAGCAACCATATCAAATTTCTGCAAACGCAGCAAACTAGCAAAGTTCAGATGACCAAAACGAGCATGCCATAGTTTTGCATCAGAAACTGCCTTTTCATCAGAAACTGCATTTGCTGAATCTTCCACACACTTGTCATAAGAATTGAGCCTATACAGCCCACGAAACAAGGTGCCAGATACAATAATCGTATCACCAAAAGTCAAATCATGAACAGTACATCTGTCATCCACAAATTTGACTACAAGTCCAAGTCTAGCAAGCGCAGAGACAAACAATAGATTCTTCTTTATCCCTGGCACATACAAAGCATCTGAAAGTGTGAAAGCGCTGCCATTTGCAGCAGTAAGCATAATTTTACCAACGCCCTTCACTGGGTAAGAAGCATTATTGGCACATGTGACAGTATTCCCATTAGGGACAGCCTCAAGAGAAGTGAACATATCACGATGCGAGGTAATGTGCTTTGTAGCACCACTATCAAAATACCATACATGAGAGTCAACAGAAACTGCCAAACATGCATCATGTACAGATGGGTTATACTGGCAATACACGCTAAACGCCCATTCTGTATCCTGCACAACATTTGCAGAATCTGCATTTGTAGAAGCATCCGCTATTGTGGCTGCATTTGACTCTTTCTTCTTTGCCTCTTTAGCCTTTAGCTTAGGGCAATTCTTAATGACATGATCATTTGCCTTACAATAGTTGCACCTGGTCTTTTTCTTGCCTTTATCAAGAGCCTTCTCAGACTTATTGTTGCTACCTGTGGAAGGAGAAGAAGTTGCAGACCTACTAATAGGAGAAGAAACAGTGGAAGGGACTGCCTTGCCACTTCTTCTCTGCTGCTGGGCAGCAATAAATGCTTGATCAACTGCACGCTGCCTGGCCCTGTTTTGCCTGGACTGCGCTTCTTGCAAGAGCTTGTTGACTAAAGTATCATACTTGACAGCATCAGGTCTGTCCTCATTAAGAAGTCTCCACGTGGAAGCAAAAGTCTGATATGTCTCAGGTAAAGCATCAAGAACAGTCTGCACAAGAGAATGATCAGGAATAATCTCACCTGCAGAAATCAACTGTTCTTTGAGATCTTTAATCTCAGCAAGAAAAACATTCATGTCATCATCTTCTTGCATAATCTTCAATTCTAGCTCTTTACGCAGGTAAGCGATTTTTGCCTCGTTACTACCTGCATACAAACCAGCTAGAATATCCCAAGCCTGTTTTGCTGTTTTAGCTGAACGAATATGTGGGGTGATGTTACGTTTGACAGAAAGTGCAATCAAGGCATGAGCCTGCGCATCTTTACCATCCCAACGAGCTTGTTCAGCAGTGGGTAAAACAGCAGCAACAGTAGAGCTGCTAGAACCTGCAACATCCTCAACAGATCCTACATCCACAGAACCTGGACGTACATCCGTACCCTGCACAATGTTCCACACTCCTTTTGCAACCAAAACATGCTGCATCATGTATGCCCAAAGTGGGTAGTTGCTGTCTCCATCCAGTTTGTCTTCAGTAGACAACATGCGAAATACATCATTGCTGTTATCAGCCATGGCCACTGACTGAAACTGATGCAAAAGCTGCCTGTAATGAAGCAAAGACTGAACAAAAAACAACTCGTGCTATGTAGCACGGTCCACAATAGAATACGTATGCCTGTTTTGCAGAAAACTGCACTGTCAAAATTTCTGCAGAAAATGACGAAAACACCTGTGCAGAACTTGAAATGCAAAAACGGAGCCCGAAACGACCTCAGATGCGAATTCTGAGAACGTGCTTATTTGCAGAGTATAGGGACCTGGAAGCTGTCGTGAAAACTCACCTCAATCGGAGAACGTGAGTCGGAGGGTGCTGGCGGCGTAGCCCTGTTGGGAGCCGGTGCCTGCTCTGATACCAATTGTTGGAATTAGGGTTGCAGGAAAGCACACAAAGCTTGGAGAAGAAGAAGCAAGAATGCACACAACACAAAGTGTCTTAGATTGTGTCAATGTACAAAGATAAGTTAGCCCTAGAAGGATGGGCGTATATACAAGCCGGGGGAAAAAACCTCCTAAAGAGGGAAAAAGTGCCCCGGCGGTCCTAAGTGTGTTCACACACATCACTGCCTATATATATGGCAACATATATTCTCAATGATTTCACTTCTCAACCCCTCTCAAGCTTGAGAAGTTTCTAATTAATTGTTTTTATTGCAAACTAAGCTTTTCCTAAGACTTGTAATAAATAATTAAGAAAAAAGTTAATCTTTATACTTAATTAGAATGCTTTTTATGTATATCTCTCTCTCCCAAAAGAATAGTCATTCCCATGACTAATTCTTTAGCAAATGAATGCTTCTCATTGATCAATTCTTAATTCAAAACCAAACTCTAGGCTTGTGAAGCTAGAGGTTAAGAAAATGGTTTTTTATGCTTTAATGATAATAAAATTATGGTAAATTCTTATAAGTAGTTTAAAAACTTCTTTAAGTGATTCTAAATGTAAAAGAGATATTCGTATCATTTTGGGAAAAGAAGAATAGTAGAAATGGCCTAATCTAATAGATTAATCATAATTAAGATTATGATTCTAACTAAATTTATGTTTTAATTCCATAAATTGGATTTAAGTATATGAATAGATCTTCTATCATAATTATATTACAATTTCTTATTCTTTTTAGAAAAATTTAAAAATTAGCATTAATGGCAGCGAAGCTATGGTAAAAAATTTAGAAAATAATACATATCTTATTGCATAATGCTAAAAGAGGACTTCCTACCATATTCTAGGATTTAATATCCTATGCTAAAAGAATGATTTTCATCATATTTATGGAAAACAAAATTTTAGTGTTTAGGCATAAATAATTGATTAAAAAAAAGAGAAATTTTTAGCAATTTTATTTTTATGCAAAAGAGGAATTTGATAACAAATTTTTCTTTTTCAGTTCGTCCATAAACAATCACTTATACAGCAGGGTATTTTTCTCCAGAAAATATTTCTTTATTTACATAAAAGTTTCAATATATACATAGAGTAGCTCGGTTCCAGAAATCAAAATCTCCTCAGTGTTGAGATTCAAGCTTGATGTCAGTGTGTGCCAGCTATGCTATGTGCTGGCATGTTAGGTAGGAACATGTGTGAGACATAAATGATCGCGTCCAGCTGGTCATAGTGTGTGGACATTAGCTAGGGTTAGATGTGTGTGGACACAACTCATAGAGTGTTGTGTGTATTATGGATTATGGCTTTATGCATTGTGTGAGAAGGGAGATGGCTTCCCTCTATGGTTAGGGTTTGCAATATACATTAGGGTTTGCTCCTCTGTGTGTGTCTCCTCTCCCTCTACCTATTTTTCAACATGGTATTAGAGCCTTGTGCTATCTATTAGGGTTTATGAGTGAGTGAGAGAAGAGGGAGAAGAAGCTGTGAAGAAAAGTTGTGAGGTTGCCATGCTGTGAAGCTTGGAGCACACCAATTTCTATCAAATTTGAGAGTTGGCCTACCGGTAAGGTCTACTAGACACCCTTGAGTGGATTGCAGGTGATTTAGGCAAAAACAAAGCAAATTAGGGCAACCCAAAGCAAAAGAAAATCTTTCCTAGGCAAAAAGGAATCTTCTAGGTCTCTATCTTGTCCCTTCTCCGAACCCTATCGTGCTATATATCAATGGATAGCTTTTGAAGAGTAGAATCTAAATATGCGAGGTCCGACAAATTTGGAGCTCGTTTGCAAAAATTTTATCCAGTGCCCCTTTTCGGAGGGCTTATTCCGGTCAAACTTCCTTACAGGGCCCCAAAATGAGCTCAAAAATTTCCTAATGTGACATTTATTGATGATTTCAGTAGAATGACATGGATATACTTTCTCAGAGAGAGAAGTGAAGTGTTGGAAAAGTTTATGGATTTCAAAGCTTTTACAGAAAAGCAATATGGTTCTTGGATTAAGTGTTTGAGGACAGATGGAGGTGGTGAATACATCTCAAATGCTTTTGAGCATTTCTTGAGAAAGCATGGTATAAGAAGACAATTGACTTGCAGGTATACACCTCAGTAAAATGGTGTGGCTGAGAGAGAGAAAGAATAGAGTCATTTGTGAAGTGGCCAGGGCAATGCTCAATGAAAAGAGCTTGCCAGATTATTATTAGGTAGAAGCTTGTGCTACCGCAGTGTATATACTTAATAAGACACCTACAGCAGCCATACATGGAAGTATGCCAGAGATGCAGCTTACAGGTTTTAGGCCAAACATTGGACACCTCAAAGTATTTGGTTGCATAGCTTATGTACATGTGCTTGATGAGAGAAGGAGGAAGTTGGATCCTAAGGAAGAAAAGTGTGTGTTTGTTGTATATGCACAGGATCAAAAGGCATACAAATGTTACAATCCACAAACTAGGCAAGTTGTTATCTCACGAGATGTGGTGTGTTTGATGAGCTTGCTAGTTGGTACAAAGCAAAGGATGAGGGTGTCATTGAGTCACTTGAAGCTGATGTGCATGTGAACTTGCCACAAGCAAGTTCTAGTTCTACTTCTATGTCTGGACTAGCAGAAGATGAGAGTAGCACTGTACGTCCATGGTTAGGACGTTTGAGGCATGAGAGTGTGAGCACTGGGAGTAGTGCTGTGGATAAAGGAAAGAAGAAGGTTAAAGGAATTGGAATTACAGGCTATGAGTCTTCAAGTTCAGAGAGTTTGGATGAGGAGCTTGGCATACCTGTTTTACGCACACCTGGTGCTAGGCAGGATAGATATGTGCCACCACATGCTAGAGTGACAGGTGTTCAGAGTGATCCGCATGCATTGCGGAGATCCCAAAGGGTCAGATATCCAGTTGACAGGTTGACATACCGTGATTTTACACTGCATTATGCATATATGACGTTGTGAGGTGAAAACAAGAAAAAAGACCATGCCTCTATAGCCCTTCACCTCCCAAACTTTGAAAATACAAACACAACGGAGGCAGCACCAGCCACTGACTGGAACACTTCTCACTATTCACCACCCACCCACACCTGAAAGATAGCTCAAAACCACGATAGACAATTGATTATCCAGCAAAAACATACACAGCACCATCCACATTTCAAACAAACTCAACAATTTCACCAAAAAACCAAGACTCTGGCTTGGATTTACTGCCAAGGGAATTCACCCTTGCGTCTGACAACCAAGTCTCTGTCTCTCGATCTCTGCTTCTCTTCAGAGGGCGCCCCACCAGCAACCCTCCACTCTGTGCTTCTCAAAAACGGCAACCATACTCAAATGACCCAACTCTTATGGTACTAGCCTTTGCACCTGTCTTCAGCACTACCAACCACCTATGTAGCTGCTTTACGTGCCAGTCACTGCTAGTTTCTGTACCAGAGCCATAGCTCCTCTAGCGGAGCAAACAAGTTCCAGGTGGAAACCATCTTTAAGTCACCCAACTCACCACTCTCCCTTCGCTTTTCCTCTGCCTGCACTGCGGTTGTGCCAACCCAAGCTCTCTGTAGCTCTCCCGCTCATCAGCTTCAGCAGCTCCCTGCTCTGATGGCTCTCTCCGCTCTCACCAGAGAGGTCTCTCCAACCACAAGGCAGCAACTACCCTTCCTCGCATCTGCAACTGCGCTACCCGCTTGCGCCTGTACGCTCACCCAAACGTCGCTTTATCAATGAGGCAGCCACTTCACCTCCAAAACCCCAGTCCGTTCGCTTCACACAGGCGACTCCCCAGCTAACCCAAGGTGGCTCCTTCTGTCTTCGTCGCGTTAGCTCTGCACAGCCACCCGAGAGACCTGCTCACTAGAGAGGCGGCAACTTCACCCAAAACCCGACTCACCCTTCTTCGCCAACCTTCCAGACATCTGCGCTGGTAGCAAACAAAGCTTCCACATGGTCTCCTTCAAGCTGGCCACATCGATATTATATATTTTTTATTTTTTCTAAGGCCTCAAGGATGGCTACAATCACTCTTTCCCCTAGCTTTCAGCATTAATCATCAGGTGCACCTCGACTTGCCAAACATGTCAATTCCCCATGCTCCAAAGGCGGCCTCTCTTTCGAATCGATCGGTGCCCTGCATTTGGCAACCACCCGCACACATACTGCTGCAATAAAAAAACTTCCAATCTCAAGCACCTGCTCCCGAAAAAAAACAACATGCATGTACTAGCTCACTGCAAAGCCATTCAGTCTGTACACCTGGCAGGGCATTCAGGGCAAAATTTATTTGCAAACCATGCATCCCATATGTACACAAGCCCAAAACACTTCTCAGATTTTTTCCTGACATACTTTGCCCACCCCCCAGCCTACTAGAGCATTTATGCTCAGTAGAAAACAAGAACTTGCATTCATATTCCTAGATCAAACGGCCAAAGTTGTATCACCCAACTTAACATCATAGCATACCACATCCACCCACCTGGGTCAAAGAGCATCCTTTTAAATTCACCATGCCAGCATAAAGGCTCTTGAAAGAACAAGGACTGATCAATACACTGCCACCACTTGAGAAGATAAGCACCCTCAACATCTGCATGCAAACCATGTCCAAAACGCATAGACCACCATTCAACTTTAACATCCAAGAGTACCTGTTTTGACCATATATCCATCTTTTTCATTGAAAGCTTCTCCTTTATCACCACACCATTCTCACCCATAGCAGCTAAAAACCCCTTTGTAACATCCTCATCACACATCCTGTCCTCTTTGTCCAAAACTTTGGTCGATTCCTGCTTCAAAGCATCACATAAGTGATAACCCACAATGCATAGACTCATCTGTCTAACCTGTTGTATGGCAGCACTCATCATCAAATTCAAGACCACTTGTGAACACCATCCTCTAACCAAAGCATACAAGGGAGCATCATCTTTCCTATCCAAAGTCACATCAAAGCAATCATCCATAACATTCTTGTCTATGCCCATCCAGGTTTCATCTTCATGCATAAGATCCATATCACTTGGCTCATCAGACAAGGAAACATCCACAACATCAATCACATTCTCACAATCATAAACGTGCTCATCCAAGAAGTCCGCAATGACCTGCTCCTCTTCATTCTTCAAAGCAATCAGCTCATAGTCCACATCTTGTCCACACATATAAGCACTCACATCATCATCCTCAAGTGAAAAGCTCTCTACCCTGTCCTCCTTTGGTAATGGTTTGTATAGAAGAATCATCAGAACAAATATCATTATAAAAAGCATCTTTTTCGTTGGCCAAAAGAACCTACTTATCCTCCCACATGGGTGTGTCATCACACATGTTCAACATCCGCAGCCACAATCAAGTCATCACCAAAAGAGCATTCCAAATCACTTTCCACAATAGCATCGACATACGATTGCAAGGACATCTCTTCCTCTACACAAATTGGCACCTCCATCTCTTCATTCGGCATAATAATGTCTTCGTCCGACAACCCCGCTTTCCAAAAACCATGACTTCTCTCAAGACCTGTCAAGCACTCCTTTTGCTTTGGCTTTTTAACACTAGTTCTGTAATTGGACACTTAAGTGTCCTGAAAAGTTAGCATTTTTCTTGAATTTTTGTGGGCAATCTATTAAGAGTTTTGAAATGCTTAACATCCACAGATGTTCCTCAAGACCCAAAAAATCCTTGAGATTTTTTTAATTGCACTTTTCTTAGCTTTTGCAAAGCAATATTTTAATTTTCTTAGACACATGCTGATAAAACGCATGATTTTTGCTGTTTTCAAAATATTAGTAATTTGGACATAACTTTTAGAAGGGACATAGTTTGATCATGAAACTTGGCTTGATGGAAAGCCCATGATGTAAACTAAATCTTGGAATCATTAAACGATAATTATTGGATAAATTTTTGACTCGCTAATATTAAAATGACGTTTTTTATACAAGTGGAGCATGAATTTTTCTCCTTCCATATGCAAGCTAATAATGTAAAACTTGAGGTTCACCCATGTTATATAGGGTATATACTACTTTGTTTTGAATTTTCCAAAACTTTAGCGCCACTTTTTGGGCCTCTTCTCATACATGGCCTTTTTGTGCAACCTATTTTAATACATAAAATGTTTAATTATGAGCCTAATTTTGATTTTCATCAAAGGGGAAAGCTAAGTGCATTATTTGTTGTAACTATAGGTGTAGACTACTTGTGCAAGCATAGTTATGATTAGTTTTTGATAAAAGATGATCAAATTTTATATTTTTATTTTTTATAGTTTTTTTAGAACTAGGCGATAAGAACCTACTTAAGTGGAGGCTAAGTTAGTGTCATACACATCAAATTATGGCTTATTTATCTCATCTCAAGCATGAAAACCAATAATCAACATTCTCATTGATAGGGCTACATTATTTTTTAGTGGTGTGATTGAGTTTTGATAATACACGTTACTTTTGTTGATTTTATGCAACATTTTTGGAAAAAATTCTAGGAAAGGAAAATGATTTTTTTGGTGAACTTCTACCTCCTTGGACTGATGTATGCTATCAAAATATCTTGGGAAAAATGCTATTGATATCATTGGATTTTTTTTTTGACAGAATGATGCTTGCATATTTGGAAAAATCTTGAAAAATGTTCATTTTCAAGACATATGCTACTTTGTTGCTTATGTACTTCCAAATAAAAAGGCATTTTATATGTTTAGCATTTTTTACATAAGCATAGGGTTATGTTCTACATGCCCAATGAAGCATTTTAGTTTTTAAAGCCTACATTAGGAGTTTGATTTTTTTTTTTGCAACCCCCAAAAAAGGACACTCAAGTGTCCTGTTTTGGTACCAAACTAGTGTTAACCTGTATGGAATCCTCATTCGAACACCCTTTCAACCACGAAAAGAACCCTGACGGCTTATCAAGCATACATTTATTCACCTGCTTTGGCCTTGAAGGCATTCCTTCCAGCAAAAAACATTTGGCATCCTTTCCAACATTAAAGAGATCCTCATGCACACCCTCTGAATGCATACCAAGCTCTGCCATATTCTTCATCTTCCACTCCTTGTTCCGTTGCAATCTGCACAGCATCCTCAAACGTTTTGGGTTTCTTCCCTTCGACCTTGAGCTTCAACGCAGAAAGCACACCACTTATAAACAATCCTTTCTTCACAAACATTGGGCGAGCCTCACTCCGCAAAGAAAAGCACCATCGATCCCACAACCCTGTGAGCACATGCAAAAAATCATCCACATTTTGTCCTTGTCCTTGTCGCAAATCATTGAGTTCTTGCCATAGCACACTTGAGTCTTCAACTCGCTGGAACCGCTCCAAAAGAGCCTCTGTCAACCTGTCTAATGTCAAAACACTAGGTGGTACAGCCTTAGCTTCCTTTGCTTCAAAACCTTTGAGCCAATCTCTAGCATCGCTCTTCAAAAAGATCCTCAAAAGTTTCAACACCTACTCTTCATTATCAACAAGGTTGCTAATGCACGCAACCTCTAACCTCTCAAGAAAATCTGCTACATCTTCATTAGAACCACCAAAATACTCTGGATACGACATCATTTTTATCCCCAAGCTTCACCTTCAGACCAAGAAAAACACTGGAAACACCTTCCTTCAATCTCTTACTCTGGGGCATACACCCTCGTAGGCAAGAGAAATATACCTGAGCTCTCCTCAGTGGGGGCACCAGAAAGATGCGAGGTGAAAACAAGAAAAAAATACCATGCCTCTATAGCCCTTCACCTCCCAAACTTTGCAAATACAAACACAACGGAGGCACCACCAACCACCGGCTGGAACACTTCTCACTATTCACCACCCACCCACACCTGAAAGATAGCTCAAAACCACGATTTATCCAGTAAAAACATACACAGCACCATCCACATTTCAAACAAACTCAACAATTTCACCAAAAACCAAGACTCTAGCTTGGATTTACTGCCAAGGGAATTCACCCTTGCGTCTGACAACCAAGTCTCTGTCTCCCAGTCTCTGCTTCTCTTCAGAGGGCACCCCACCAACAACCCTCCACTCTCTGCTTCTCAAAAACGGCAACCATACACAAATGACCCAACTCTTATGGTACCAGCCTTTGCACCTGTCTTCAGCACTACCAGCCACCTCTACAACTGCTTTACGTGCCAGTCACCGCTTGTTTCTACACCAGAGCCACAGCTCCTCTAGAGGAACAAACAAGTGCCAGGCGGAAACCATCTTTAAGTCACCTGACTCACCACTCTCCCTTCGCTCTTCCTCTACCTGCACTGCGGTTGTGCCAACCCAAGCTCTCTACAGCTCTCCTGCTCGTTAGCTTCAGCAGCTCCCTGCTCTGTTGGCTCTCTCGGCTCACTAGAGAGGTCTCTCCAACCACAAGGCGGCATCTACCCTTCCTCACGTCTGCAGCTGTGCTACCCACTTGCACCTGCACGCTCACCTGAACGCCACTTTATCAACGAGGCGACTACTTCACCTCCAAAACCCCAGCCCGTTTGCTTCACACAGGCGGCTCCCCAGCTAACCCAAGGCGGCTCCTTCTGTCTTCGCCCCCGTTAGCTCTGCACATCCACCCGAGAGACTTGCTCACCAGAGAGGCGGCAACTTCACCCAAAACCCAACTCACCCTTCTTCGCCAACCTTCCAGACGTCTGCGCTGGCAGCAAACAAAGCTTCCATGTGGTCTCGTTCAAGCTGGCCACATCGATATTATATTTTTTTAAATTTTTTCTAAGGCCTTAAGGATGGCTACAATCACTCTTTCCCCTAGCTTTCAGCATTAATCATCAGCTGCACCTCGACTTGCCAAACATGTCAATTCCCCATGCTCCAAAGGCGGCCTCTCTTTCGAATCGGTCGATGCCCTGCATTTGGCAACCACCTGCACACATACTGCTGCAATAAAAAAACTTCCAATCTCAAGCACCTGCTCCCGAAAAAAAACAACACGCATGTACTAGCTCACTGCAAAGCCATTCAGTCTGTACACCTGGCAGGGCATTCAGGGCAAAATTTATTTGCAAACCATGCATCCCATATGTACACAAGCCCAAAACACTTCACAGATTTTTGCCTGACAACGTCTTTGGTGAAGCATGTGGAACCAACATGCTATACAGAAGCTATTGGAAAGCATGTATGGGAGAAAGCAATGGATGTTGAGATGGACGCATTGGTTCATAATAACACATGGGGTTTGGTTGCATTACCACAGGACAAAAATGTCATTGGTTGTAAATGGGTTTACAAAGTGAAATGCAAGTCTGATGGTTCCATTGAGCGACATAAAGCGAGTTTGGTAGCTAAGGGTTATGCACAAACCCAAGGTTTGGACTATGATGAAACATTTAGTCCGGTGACAAAGATGGGAATAGTGAGAGCAGTCATTGCTATGGCTGCCAACAAATGGTTGGGAAATGCATCAAATGGATGTCAAAAATGCATTTCTAAATGGTGATCTACAAGAGGAAGTGTATATGGCACAGCCAAAACGTTATGTACACCCAAGGTATCCTACTCATGTATGCAGATTGAAAAAGGCATTATATGGTTTGAAGCAAGCACCTCGTGCTTAGAGTGATAAGATGAGCAGATATCTTATCTCCCTTGGATTTCAGGTTTCTATAGAGCAGATTCTTCACTCTATGTGAAGAAAACAGATCATGGGATTGTTTTACTTGTCATCTATGTGGATGACTTGATTATCACAGGTGATCATGGTACATATGTGATGCATGTCAAGAAAGCATTAAGTGGGAAATTTGACATGAAAGACTTGGGTGACTTGAGATACTTTCTTGGAATTGAAGTGATCAAAGACCATGCAGGTACATGGTTAGTGCAACGCCAATATGCATTGGATATGTTGGCAAAATATGGGATGACACAGTGTAAGCCTATGAGTACACCTTTGGAGCAGAATGTAAAGTTGCGAGCTGATTTTGGTGAGGAGTTGGATGATCCATCTATGTATAGAAAGATGGTTGGTAGTCTCATTTACATGACTATCACACGCCCGGATTTGTCTTATGCTGTGGGGCTAGTAAGCCAATTTATGCAAAGCCCTAGAAAACCTCATTTGGATGCAGTGAGACGCATTATGCGATATGTAAAGACCACTGCACATTATGGTCTACTTTATGAGAGTGGTAAAGGCTTGGATATACATGGCTACACAGATGCTGATTGGGCAGGTAGCTCATATGACAGGAGATCTACTAGTGGTTATGCCTTTATACTTGGAAGTGCCGTGGTGAGTTGGAGTAGCAAGAAGCAACCTACAGTTGCTTTATCCAGTACAGAGGCTGAATACAGGGGTGTAGCCATTGCTACTTGTGAGGCAATATGGTTGAAGAATCTCTTGGCAGATTTGGGTGAGCCTATCGATTGCAAAGTTGTCATTCATTGTGACAACATGAGCAGTATACAGTTGGCAAAGAATCCAGTATTTCATGCGAGGACCAAACACATAGAGGTCCATTATCACTTTGTCAGAGAGAAGGTGTTGGATGGTACAGTTGATCGACAGTATGTGAAGACTGACGAGTAGGTGGCAGACATCTTTACAAAGCCACTTAGCAAGGAGAAGTTTGAGTACTTCCGTACTATGTTGGGAGTACGTGGGATGAGCTTGAGGGGGAGTGTTGAGAGCCTTGATATCCCAAGCTCATCTACATCTTCATCTATGGCAGTACATCATGGGCTTGAGAGGGGTTGTTGAGATTGAAGCTTGATGTCAGTGTGTGCCAACTATGCTATGTGCTGGCATGTTAGGTAGGAACATGTGTGAGACATAAATGACCGCGTCCAGTTGGTCATAGTGTGTGGACATTGGCTAGGGTTAGATGTGTGTGGACACAACTCATAGAGTGTTGTGTGTATTATGGATTATGGCTTTATGCATTGTGTGAGAAGGGAGATGGCTTCCCTCTATGGTTAGGGTTTGCAATATACATTAGGGTTTGCTCCTGTGTGTGTGTCTCCTCTCCCTCTACCTATTTTTCAACACTCAGGAGACGCATAAGATGTTGGTATTGGGCTGTGGGCCATAGCCATGCCCTGATACAAACGTTCACTTACTGCCAAGGGAGCTATTATCTTCTCCTTAGGAATAAAGCGACTAAGGAGTCTGTAGATTTGGCATGAGAGTCTGAAATTCCGAGGCGTTGAATGATATAGAATGACACCATGTACCACTTTCAACTTTATCAAAATCATGGCCAATGAGAGGTTTTGCCTCAGCGTTGCACATCGGTCGCAAGAGGCGTGGACATACTGCCCTGCAAGCCACTTGTGCTGTCATCTCTCCGCTGGGTCGTCAGGAAATTATAAATCCTCGAAATGGCATGCGAGTCTACTGACTCGTCTTGTTTGAGTTGCAATGGACGAGATGAGATTCTCAAAGGCAAACAAAGTCATGTCTTGCAATTGGGTGAGGTCGCGACGCGAATACTAGATAAGTACGAAACTTTCATCTATAAAAATAATTTCTTTGATTAAAAATTCTTCATTAAAGAAGCTTACGGAATGAAAATAGATTATGAAAAATGCCTTTCTGAGTTTTTGTTATCAATTTCTAATAAAAATTCGTTTATCCTTATTAGCTTTCAACAAAGCTCTGATACCTGCTATGAGGTCCCTCCCCTGCTCTGGGGCTCCTGCCCCGGCGGTGGAAGCGGCATCGGTCTCCCGTGCGGGGCGGGGTCCACACACTCGAGGCCTCGCCCGTAGATGTCTGGGATGAGAGGCTAGCCCAGGCGGCCCCTCCGAGACTGGGCGCGGAAGACTCCCCTCGCTCGAAAGGCATGGGCGATTCTGCCAATTGGGAAAAATCTTCTAAAAAACAAGGAAATTACTCTAACGAGTCAAGTCTTAACTATATAAACTGATCTGACCAAACCTGAAGTCACATGGTCAGATCAAGAAGAGACTGGAATCACCACTTTTTTTCTCATTTATGAGGCACAATTGATGATCAAGTTGAGGCACAGTCGATGATCAAGTCTTACCTAGATAAACTGATCTGACCAAACCGGAAGTCACATGGTTAGATCAAGAAGAGACTTGCACATGGTCCATGGAATCACCACTTTTTTCCTCATTTACGAGGCACAGCCGATGATCCCCTCCCACAGAACAAGGTCTTCTCAAGATTTAAAACTAAATAACGTAACTAATCGTATCTAGTTGTTTCTCAGGAATCCTTTGATCCACCCCATCCGGCCCATGGGTTAGCTGACCACTAAATTGGTGGGATTCCTTTATAAAGATTTGGTTGGGTTTTTGCTCGGGTATTGAGGAAAAGAGCTCCCAGGCCCCCTAGCTGGCGATTCATGCAACAATCAAGGTAGGCATACCACGTACACACCCAATATGAAATTGCCATTTATAACAAATTCGATTGGCTTTAAAAACAATCCTTCAATAGAAATCATAACATTTCTGATCATCATTTTCCAAAATTTTGAGTCCATTGTATTACAAAAATGTATCCTCTAAACTCTTCGTTGAAGACTAGCTCGCCAACCAACGAGATCCAGTATCAAAATTGGGTTCTCAAAAATCTTTCCTTTTTGTCCATCCAAAATCTTTCTCGACATACACATGGGTGTCCTAGCAACCGCGAGCCCGTGCATCGCCTAGTCAGAACCCTCTAGGATCCTCCTTAGGTGTCCTAGCACTTCACTCAGGGAGGACCGCTTCGTCGGTCCTCGCCCATCATACCGGAAGCACACCATTTTAACTGTACTGAGGCTAGTCAAGACCTCGGCAAGCTTTGCCGCGAGCAACATCCCTTGATGACTCCCCGCCAACAGCTGTTCCAACAACAAACCTCCTCTTAGAAAAACATAAGCCAAATGCTTCCTCCAGCATTTTGGCGTAAAACAGTCCTTTGAATGAAAAAACCAGAGGTTCGAATGCAAGTAAAATTCCAGTTTGAGATCGGTTCCGATAACCCTTTTTCCATAATTCCCAGTTTCATAATGAGGATCCTTGATCTCTCATGAGGGTAATCTACCCATCATTTTGTCCATTTGTCCAACTAGATTCTTGGTGAGTTTGGTCAAGGAAAAACTAGATTAGTTTCGATAGTCTATTCTTTGGATTTAGTAATTGAAATTTGTCATGAAGTTTTTGTCTGATTCAAATTGCGAGAAGGACAATTAGGTTTACTGTCCGTCCCTCACGTAGTCTAACCAAATTCATTCGGTTTAGTTCTACAAGGATTCCCTTAAACTAAACATCTAGATTTTGGGTAAATATCAATTTAGTGATTTTACCAATTAAAATATCCAAAGATATTCTTTATGCCACATAATTTCTCAGTCTTAATTCATTAGGTAGAACTATGGTGGAAATTCATCTTTTGACACTAAAATTTAATTCAAATCCATCTTTTCTTAAATATCATAAAAATTCTTCTTTTAACTAAAATATCAATACCTATTTTTTTAATAAACTTGAAATCCTTCTTTTTCTCATTTCAATGAGTGCAATCCAATTATCATGGGAATTCCTCTTTTGCCCGTAAATTAAATCTACTTAAAATTCTTCTTAAAAATTACATAAAAATATCCATTAATTCCATTAAGCTGAAAATTCCACTTTTCTCATTTAAACATTTGAATTCCAATATGGTGGGAATTCCTCTTTCATCATTTAATCTTATTTATACAAAAAGATAAATTTAACTAAATTTTCTCTTAAAATTTAAATAAAAATCTTCATTTAATCTTATTTATACAAAAAGATAAATTTAACTAAATTTTCTATTAAAATTTAAATAAAAATCTTCATTAATTCTTTTACACTAGGAATTACACTTTTCTCATTTAAATATTTGGATTCCAATATAGCGGGAATTCCTCTTTCATCATTTAAAATTTATCTATGCAAAAAGATAAATTTAACTAAATTTTCACTTAAAAATTTAAATAAAAATCTTCATTAACTCTTTACACCAGGAATTACACTTTCCTCATTTAAATATTTGGATTCGAATATAGTGGGAATTCCTCTTTCATCATTTAAAATTTATCTATGCAAAAAGATAAATTTAACTAAAATCCTTCTTTAATTTTTAAATAAAATATGCATTATTTTAGCATCACAATTTTTCTCTTACTTCATTAGAGTACATGGATTTCCATTGTCATGGGGATTACTCTTTTAACATAAAAATGGATTACTAGAAACTCCTCTTTTTCGTAATTAACTATTTATGCATAAACACAAAAATTAATTTTTCATGATTATAATGAGAATCAATCAATTAATCTAGGATGATTAATCCTAGAATATGGTAGGAAGTCCTCTTTTCATATTATGAATGAAAATGATTTGTGTTAATTTTATAGAAATTTTGGCATAGCTCCGCTACTATTACTGGAAATTTTGTCATAGCTCCGCTCTATTATTACTGGTAATTCTCAATAAAATTGAAAGAATAAAGTTTAGTATTATTCATGTGATTAGAATGACCACTAATTGGATCATTATCCAATTATGGATTGATTCTTAATTTTACCATAAATTTAATAGCATAAAAGTATTAAAAGGCCATTATTTTGGCCTCCAATTAGACAAGCATAGAAATTACTTTTAGATTAGAGAAATGCTTCATGAGAAGTTTCATTCAAATTGAGAATAGGTCATAGAAATGACCATTCTTTGGGGGAGAGAGAGAAATGCTTAAAAACCATTATAAATTAAGCATAAATGGAAATTTATGTATTTCTTCATTACAATACATTAAAGAACTTCAATAGTATTCAAAATCCATTCAAATTAATGCTTCTCAAGCTTGAGAGGGGTTGAGAAGAGAAACATTTGGAGATTTAAGAAAAAGAAGACAATAATCCACACTTTATCTCCTAAATTACTTGATTCTTTGATCACAGTATAGGCCCCCAACCAATCAATTGGTTTGGTATGTTGTTGGAGTCTCCAAGGAAGATTGAAGAGAGAGAGAAGCTCTAATCTCTTCAATTTGTAGAGGGTTTTTAGAGGATAATAGAAAATAAGCTTAACTTAGAGTAATACCGGCATAGTTTAGTTCACAGATGAGAATACAAAGGAATGAGAGTCTATTTATAGGTGAGGGAGGCCAGTAACTGAGTCCAACTGAGTTCTAAAATTTTTCAGCTTGAGTTTGGCTGAATTTGGACAAGTTTTGGACCAGTTTGGCTCCCTTTTTGATTTGGTTTGATTTAGGAGAGAGGAGAGATGAAAATATCCTATTATTTTTTAGTTTAAAACTCATCCACACATGTGAAATAGATGCCTCCTTGAAGGGCCCCCTTTTCCTTACCATGTGTCAAAAATGAATGATTACTCCAAAATATCTCATTTTTTTACTAATACTTCATAATTTTTAACTAATAAACCTAGTACTTAGTCAACTCTTCATCTTATGTGGGCATTTACTCATTTTGGGTATTTTCTTTTATTATTTGGATTTATCTTGTCCCAACACTTGGATTAATCTTATTGGTCCATAGGAACCTTAATTGGACCATAATTTAAAAAAATCAAAAATCTTGACCCTTAGGCTAAGATTTTCTAAATCACTTTTTATTAATTCCAATTGCACCTTGGAAAATCTATTTTGATTTTCTGTTTTAGGGAAACATTTTTTTGATATTTGTAGAATTTATTTATCCAAAAATATCCCAATATTGATTTACCACTCTCTAGAAATTTTTATCTCACTAGGCAAAGCAAGGAAAAATAATATTTTCTTGTATTCAGAAACATAGAATGATTACAAGGGATTGAAGTAGAGGCTTAATCAATATTCAACCTGAGGAGGAATCTTACATCCTCTCCCACTTGAAAAATGCGAGATGTCGTCATCTCGCGAAGTGGGGGGAATCCTTTGCCAACTCTTCTTCTTTCTCCCAGGTGGCGTCTTCTAGAGGGAAGAACTTCCACTTTACTAAGAATTCTCTAAGGACTCTGCTCTTGAGAATCTTCTCCCGAACGTCAAGGATTTCCTCAGGTTAGAGTACCATCTGGCCTTGAGTCAGAGAGATCAATTGTTCATCATCCAGTACGTGACTCGGACTAGCTACGTATTTCTTAAGCAAACTGACATGGAATACATCATGTACCTTGAGATAGGAGGCAAGAGAAGTTTATAGGCTAGATCGCCCACTTTCTTTATGACAACATACGGCCCACAGTATCTGGGAGAGAGCTTCTTGTACTTCCCTAAGGATAAGGAACTTCTTTTTGGTCATACTCGAATGAAGACCATATCTGATTCTTCGAACTCTCTCTCAGATCTCTTTTTATCTACATACTGCTTTTGCCTGTCTTGGGCTACCTTTATATCTTTACGAATTGATTGCATCTGCTGGTCCATGTCATCAAGCATTTGTTTGGACATTTTGACTTTGATCAATAGGTCAGACCAAGTCAACAGTGTAAGGCAATCTTGTCCATACAAAGCTTTGAAAGGACTCATCCCAATGCTCCGATGATAAGAAGCATTGTAAGTGAATTCGACCAAATGCAGATGACTTAACCACTTCTTGGGTTCCCTGCCGCCGCAGCATGACCGAAGGATATCTTCTATTACCTGATTCACCCTTTCTGTCTGGCCATCAGTTTTGGGGTGATAGGTTGTGCTGAGATCCAAGAAAGTTCCTACTGCTTCAAAGAACACAGGTCCAAAATTTTGATGTGAATTTGGGATCTTTGTCACTTACTATCCTCCTGGGGGTAAACCATGCAATCTGAAGATCTCCTTAAGGAAAACTCTGGCAACATCCACTGCAGAGTATGTTTCTTTCATTGGAATCAGATGGGCAACTTTGGTTAGTCTATCAACTACCACAAAAATGGAGTTATAACCTGATTGCACTGAAGGTAATCCAGTGATAAAGTCCATACTGATGCATTCCCACTTTATCTACGGAATGTCTAGAGGCTGCAGTTTCCTTGGCATCTTGACTCTCTCTGCCTTGACTCTTTGGCACATCAAGCATTTTCGCACATGATCAAGTACATCCTTGTGAGTCCTAACCAGAAGAAGCTTTTCTTCATAGATATATAGGTTTTTATAAACCCTGGATGTCCAGCTATCAAGCTATCATGGGCTTCTCTAAGAATTCTTCCCTTTATTCCCACATCATTGGGGATACATAGCCGATTATTATAATACATGCATCCTTCATCCAGTTTGTATCCAAGAACTAGACTCATTTCCTGAGGAGTCTTGCTTTCCTGCATCAGAAGGGTAGTAATAGGAGCAAAGAATTTATCCTGCATGATTTTCTCCTTTGCTTCATTGATCAAGTGATTTGACACCATTGTAATTGCAAGCAAGGAGGCTTTTCTGCTGAGTGTATCTGCAACCACATTTTCTTTCCCCGGCTTATACTTTATTTCAAAATCAAATTCCTACAGGGTCTGCATCCATCTCCTTTGATGCATGTTGAGATCCCTTTGGGTGAAGATCCACTTTAAGCTTTGATGATCTGTCATCAAGGTGAACCTTTGTCCCAAAAGATAATGTCTCCACAACTTCAGAGAGCATACACTGCTGAGAGTAACTCCAAGTCATGGACGACATAATTCCTCTCATGTGTTCTAAGTTTTTTGGATTTATAGGCCACTGCTTTACCTTCCTGCATTAGAGCACTACCTAAGGCAAATCCACTGGCATCAGTAATAACTACCTCAAAGGGTTTGGTAAAATCTGGCAATTTAAGAACAAGGTTGGTTACTAAGGCTGTCTTTAGCTTGTCAAAGGTACTCTGACACATTGCAGTCCACTGAAAAAGTGTACTCTTCTTGAGAAGGTTAGTTAAGGGGGATGCTATCAGAGCATACCTAGGTATAAAGATCCTATACCATTTGGTTAACCCTAGGAATCCTCTGACTTCCTTTACTGACTTGGGTTCTGGCCATTTTACGATTGCTTAGATCTTTGCGGGGTCAGGAGAAATCCCATCCTTTGACACTATGAATCCCAAGTATTCCACTTGGTCAACAGAGAAAGAACATTTTCTCTTCTTTGCAAAGAGTTGGTGTTTCCTTAGGATTTCCAGGACCTTGCGCACATGATCTTCATGGTCTGCAGCATTCTTTGAGTATATAAGATATCGTCAAAGAAGACAAGAACAAAATCATCCAAGTATTCTCTAAGAATATCTTGCATAAGACGATTGAATGTCGCTGGGAAATTAGTCAATCCAAATGGCATGACTATGAACTCATAATGCCCATAGCGAGTGTAAGATCCTTGACCCCACTCTGCAACGAATTTGGGGGTGCTAGCAGCTGAAGTAGCACTTCTTGCACGGGGCAGGGTCCCACACTCGAGGCTAGTCGGCCGACCTTGCTACACTGGAGACGTCCTCCGATAGAAGTTGCAAATTTAACAGATAGGTCTCCACAACCTCATTCACAAAATGGTCAAAATGCTTCCTCAACATTCTTGACATAAAGCAGTCATTTAAAAACAGATTTCACAAACAAATACAGTTCCAACAATATTTCTATCTTTTCTCATTACTCCGCATCCTTTCACATTAGACCCCATCTTTTTTTTCATCTTACCACAATTTTATTTTCATCATCGATCGCTATCACATCACATCATTCCTACATCAAATCACATCCAATCGCATCATCCACACATCAATCCACATCATCCATACATCCATCCACATCCATCCACACGTCAATCCACATCATTCAAACATCCATGCACATCAATCCACATTATCCACACATCAATCCACCTCATCCATACATCCATCCACATTCATCCACATCATTCACTCATCATACACACACCAATCCACATCATCCACATCAATTCACACGTCAATCCACATCATTCAAACATCCATGCACATCAATCCACATTATTTCATAAGCATTCCCATTCTCATCTAATCACATCTTTTTCTATCTCATCACTTATTTCCTCATTTTTCTCATTAGATCTCACCCACTTGCATCTACCGATATATCTCATCACTTTACATACATTAACATCTATCCAGTTTACATCGCATCTTATCACATTCATTTCACATCACATTTCATTCATTCACACCGATTCACATCACATCACATCCATTCACATCCCTTATCATTCATTCACATCCTATATCATTCATTCACATCCCAATTCACATCACATCACATATCTTATCATTCATTCACATCTTATATCATTCATTCACATCTCGATTCATATGCTATCACATTCATTCACATCCTATATCATTCATTCACATCCCTTATCATTCATATCTATCCAATTTACTTCACATCTCATCGCTTCAATTCTCATTCATATTCATCACATTTACATTCACATATATTCTCCCACATACATCCACATCCGTACTTATCACATACACATCCACATCTATCATTTCACATACATCCACATCCATACTTATCACATACATAACATACACATCCACATCTATCCTTTCACGTACATCCACATCCATATTTATCACATACACATCCACATCTATCCTTTCACATACACTCATCCACATCCATTCTTTAACATACATCCACTTCTATTATTCACATATATCCACTTCTATTATTCACATACATCCACATCCATACTTATCACATACACATCCACATCTATCCTTTCACATAAATCCACATCCATATTTATCACATACAGATCCACATCTATCCTTTCACATACATCCACATCCATACTTATCCCATATACATCCACATCTATCCTTTCACATACATCCACATCCATATTTATCACATACACATCCACATCTATCCTTTCACATATACTCATCCACATCCATTCTTTAAGATACATCCACTTCTATTCTTCACATATCATCACATCTATCTACCTCTTATTCTTATTACTTTAATTTTCATCACATCTATTCTCTATTCATTCTCATCTATCTAATTCACATCCCATCTCATCACATCCACTCTTAGAATGCAAGAGAATCCTTTTTTTTTATATAAAGATTCTTTACACATCTATTTATGCATAATTTTAATTTTAAAGAGAATAACACTTTCAAAATAAAAATAAATCTTTTATGCATAAATTCAATTTTAATGAGAATAACTCTTTTGAAATAAAAATGAATTTCTTTATGCATCATTCTATGCATAAAATCAAAATTAATGAGAATAACTCTTTTGAAATAAAAATTAATTCTTTATGCACCTATTTATGCATAAAATCAAAATTGATGAGAATAGCTCTTTTGAAATAAAAATAAAATTCTTTATGCACCTTTCTATGCATAAAATCAAAATTGATGAGAATAACTCTTTTGAAATAAAAATAAATTTCTTTATGCACCTTTCTATGCTTAAAATAAAAAATGATGAGAATAACTCTTTTGGAATAAAAATAAATTTCTTTATGCATCTTCCTATGCATAAAATGAAAATTGATGAAAATAACTCTTTTGAAATAAAAATAAATTGCTTTATGCACCTTTCTATGCATAAAATAAAAAATGATGAGAATAACTCTTTTGGAATAAAAATAAGTTTCTTTATGCATCTTCCTATGCATAAAATGAAAATTGATGAAAATATCTCTTTTGACATAAAAATAAATTTCTTTATGCACCTTTCTATGCATAAAATAAAAATTGATGAGAATAACTCTTTTGGAAAATAAATTTCTTTATGCACCTTTCTATGCATAAAATCAAAATTGATGAGAATAACTCTTTTGAAATAAAAATAAATTTCTTTATGCACCTTTCTATGCATAAAATCAAAATTGATGAGAATAACGCTTTTGAAATAAAAATAAATTTCTTTATGCAACTTTCTATGCATAAAATCAAAAATGATGATAATAACTCTTTTGGAATAAAAATAAATTTCTTTGTGCACCTTTCTATGCATAAAATCAAAATTGATGAGAATAACTCTTTTGGAATAAAAATAAATTTCTTTATGCATCTTTCTATGTATAAAATGAAAATTGATGAAAATAAATATTTTTGAAATAAAAATAAATTTATTTATGCACATTTCTATGCATAAAATCAAAATTACACTTTTAGAATACACAATTGGTGGGGATTACTCTTTTTTGATAAAACTTATTTCATCAATTTTTAGAAAATTTTGCCATAACCTCCTTTGTATGGGTGACCATTTTTCAAATTTTCCTAACTTAAAATTACTTAAAAATTATCCCCAATTGGTTTTAAGCACTCTAAATTAATCAAACAATATGAAAAGTTTAATTCCAACAATTAGATCACTTAAGTAGGATAAAGAAGGGCTGATTTTAAGAATGAGAGAGTGGGAAAGCCTTTCTAGCAAGGCATAGCATTAGAGTTTTCAATTTAAACAAAACAAGATTAGAAAAACCATTAAAAGAATAAAGAAAAGGCAAAATTACTAACTTACAAGAATTATGGGAGCTTTCCTTTGGCTTGATGGTTTGAGGGATCTACTCTTGTTTGCAACAAGAGTGGCCACGAATTCTTTAGAAGTGGGAATGGTCAAAACTTAATGAATTATTAAGAAATTCATAGTTCTTGACTCTGGGGTGGAGTAGAGTAACAGTGCATAAAACACTATTAAGCTTCAACAAAGGGGGAGGCTTCTATTTGTAGGAAAAAGTGAGCTCCTAACCAAGCAAATTGATTCTGGAATTTTTCAGATCATTTGGTCAATTTTTGACCATTTTTAGGTCAGTTTAACTTACTTTTTGGAACTAGACGAATTAGGAGAGAGGAGAGATGAAATATCTCAATTTTTTATGATTTAAAACTCCATTACACATGTGAAGTAGGTGCCTCATTCATGAGGGGGGGAATTCCTATTTTGAGGTGTCAAAAATTCATTTTTTAAGAATTCCTTTGGCACTCTTCATCTTATGTGAGTATTTACTCATTTTTTGGGGGGGTTTATTTATTTCTTCTATTTATCTTCTCCACACATTTGGATGAATCTGATTGGCCCCTCAAAACCTTAATTTAAAATTTTTCAAAAATCTGGACCCCTAGGATGAGGCCTCTTGAACAGATTATACTTGATTTCTAATGCAACTTTTAAAAATCTTTTTGAACTTCTGTTTCAGGGGAACTTATTTTAATAAGAAGAGACATTTTTCCATTCAAAAATATCCAAAATCTAAATAACCTCTCTCTAGAATATTTTCTCTCTCTAGGCCAAAACAGGTAGAAACGAGATCTTTTATATTTCTGAAGAGGGATTTGATTATAGGGGAAGATGCTGGACATCTTGAGAGGTTGGGGAGGAATCTTACAGCGAGTATTGAATGTTGTCTTTGGGATGTCTTGCTCCTTGATTCTGATCTCGTAGAGTAACCGGATTTGAGATCTATCTTTGTGAACATTTGGGTCCCACTTAACCAATCCAAAAATTCATCAATCCTAGGAATAGGATACTTATTCTTAATTGTTGATTGATTCAATCCTCTGTAGTCAATACAAAGTCTTACCGTTCCATCTTTCTTCTTTTGAAGGAGAACGCGCGCACCCCAAGGTGAGACACTAGGTCTGACAAATCCCTGCTCTAATAGTTGTCTTAACTGTTCCTTAAGTTCTATGGCTTCAAGGAGTGGCATTTTGTATGCACGCTAGGCTATTGGTTGAGCTCCAGGGGTTAATTCGATCTCATGATCTACCTCACGAGATGGAGGCATCTTAGTCCTCAGCTCTTCAGGAAACACATCTGCATACTCACTTAATCACTCTGGTTCTAATTTAGCCTTGCATTTTATGTCTACTCGATTCATTTTAATAACATACACAGCTTACCTCTTTCTGAGTCCTTTTAAAAATCTGGAAGCCTTGACTAATTGCAGCACTGGTGGGGATCCAGAAATTCCAATTCCTTAAACTTTACTCCCGTGAAGGTCAAGGAAAGAGATGGTTCCTTTGTGACAATGAATGTCAGTCTGATTCTTTTGGAGCCAATCCATTCCAAGGATTCCATCATATATTCCTAGGGGGTAGGACTCTGAAAGAACTGGCACTCTATTACGTTCCCATCTAGGCTAAACTGAATAAGGTCAGTCTCTCAAGGTGAGTGAAAAGAATCTTCCCACTGGCTAATTCCACTTGCATAGGTTTCCCTGATTTTTGATTTAGGACTAATTTACACAGACAACCTGGGGAAATAAAAGAATGAGTACTGCTTGAATCAATCAAAAGCTTGAATTTCTTACCCTGGTACTCTACTGGAGTCTGGAGGACTGAGAATTGATGGTTATTCCCCTGATGCTGAATTGCTGCATAGATCTATCCTTTCTCTTCCTCCACTTCCTCAGCTATGGTGACTGCTCTGGCTACTACAGTCTGAGGTGGAACTCTCTCTCTTTGGTTATTCCAATTTTGGGAGGCGGTTTGGAAACTGCTTTGCATGGAGGCTGTAGGCTGAGCTGGCACTCTTCTTGGGTTACCCTGATTCTTGCGCCACGGACCCTAATTGGACTGATATGAAGGAGTCTGTCTAGGAACTTTGGGACCCTACCTTCCTTGGCCCACAGAAGGAGATGGGCAATCCTTGAGCTGATGCCCAAGTCTCTGACATTCGAAGCATCTGTTCTCGCTTCGAGGATCTTCCCTTTGCATTCTGGAGAGAGCCGGAGTTCCTGAGAATGTACTTCGGGGGAAAGGTCTTCCTTCATTTTTGAAGCTTCCCGTCTCCACATTCTGGTTAGGACCTTGGTGTCTCTTTGGAGGTGGAAAGTTGGAAGAACTTCCCAGAGTTTGAAATCTCTTGAAGGATGAGGGAGCTGGCTTTAGCAGGACTTTTATGTGATGAAGGCTTTGGCAAAGTCCTTTGCCATTCTGACAGCTTTAGCCATGGACATTGGCTTGGCATTTTTGACCAGTGTGTCTAAGGGTTCGTTCATTCCACGAATGAATCTGGCCCCATGAGTTGCTCTTCATCTAGAGGTGGTGAATATTTGAGTAGAAGAGCGAAGGCCTGATGATATTCCTTGATGGTTTTGCTCCCCTCCTTTAGCTCTAAGAATTTGTTCATTTTGGTTTCCAAAAATCCAGGGGGACAAAATCTCTTCCTTAAATAGGTTTTAAGATCGTTCCAAGACTGAGTAGTTCTATCCAGATGGTTGGTGTCACAATGGTTCCTCCATGCTACCCTGGCTGTTTCCACTATCGTCAGCCTCGCAAGAGCCATTTTGCTTTGCTCATTGTAGCCGGTGATGTCAAAATATTCTTCCATGGCTTCCACCCATTTCTCCACAGCATCGCCCAGGTTCTCCCCTTCTCCTTTGAAGGGTCCTAGTAGCTGACCTCTATGAAGAGCCTTACGAACATCAGGGTCAAGCTCATCATCTTCAGAGAGAGGGTCTGGCTGACGGCCACCGTTTCCTCGTCTCATGATTCTGCCAAAAATGATATATTATTAAATTTATTTTTTTGATATCGTCCACGAGATCCTAAGACTTAAGAGGTTTGCAAAACAATTTCTTAAACAAGACAAATGATCTTATTAGAGATCTATGACATATGTCCGATAACAGATTTTTCTTTATTAGTTCATCCATAAACAATCACTTATACAACAGGGAATTTTTCTCCAGAAAACATTTCTTTATTTATATAAAAGTTTCAATATGTACATAGAGAGTAGCTCGGCTCCAGAAATCAAAATCTCCTTGGGAGACGCATAAGACGGCGGTACTGGGCCCGTAGTCATGTCTTGGGACTGGGTGAGGTCGGGAATACCAGATGAGTATGGAACTTCCATCTATAAAAATAATTTCTTTGATTCAAAATTCTTCATTAAAGAATGTTGAGATATCGAGCTCATCTAGTGAGGCGGTGGACACTGATGACCCACCTGGAGGATAGACCCCACACTTACACCACTGGCATGGTTGGTGAGATCATGGGTGATATGCGGCCAGTGGAATGACAGGCTATGTGATAGCCATTCTAGAGAGACTGGCATAGTTATAGAGCCAGCTCATTTAGTTGGTTCACACTATAGAGAACCCTACTATGTATTTGGTTGAGTACCTTTTCATATGGTGTGTACTCTTATCTTTGTATATGGTGTGTTGAGTGTTGTGTGAAGAAGAAGAAGATTTTTAGCCTCTCACCTTGTGTGTTCTCTTTTAGTGTTTTGTGAGTGTGTGTGTGCTTGCAAGAGCTCAAGCTGCATCTTTTCATGGTATCAGAGCATGGTTCATGCTAAGGAATGAGCTGCAAGCAAGAGAAGCACAGGAAGCGGTACGAGGGTAAGAGCTTCATCTACTCTTCCCTATTTGTATTCGCCTCGGGAGCTCTACGAGAGGCACCGACAAATGATCTTTGATTGAGGAGATTTCTTTATGGGAGTAAAGCTATAGGGAAACGATTTTGTTCTATCAAACTGAATTTTCAGGTGCCAAAAACGTGTTTTGGGCACGTTAGGACCTCCGTTTTTCAGAAAAAGGGCGATTTCGAGCACTGCGCGAGTAAGTCATCATTTCTATGCAGAACTCTGTTTTAAGAATTGCAGGAAGATAGATTGGTTGTGCAGACGTTTTGTGTGCTGCAAGGAGGTCAATAGTTGCCATTGGGTGTATGTATGCATATTGAGATCACTGGTTGTGACATTTGAGTGTAGTATAGTACCGCTGTAGAGAAAATACAACAATTTGCAGGACAAACCAAAGTGCTATTTCTAGTAAATTTGTGTGTTTGGCAAGATATCAAATGATGGCATAAACCAGATTGTTGCTGAGAAGCTTGATAAGAACAACTTCTATGCTTGGAGGTTCAGGTTGATAAATTTCCTAAATGGAAAAGGGTTACTGGGACTACATAGAAGGTGAGCATGAAGAGGCACCGGGGAGATATCAGAGATCAATCCGACTGCTATAGATGTGGAAGAGTTCAAGGATTAGAACCAAGGAGCCAGAAAAGTTATGTTTTGGCTCTCTATCAGTATACAGGACACCATGATTGGCACATACAGGATGCCAAGTCCCCCAAGGAGGCGTGGGACACCTTGGTAAAACTCTATGAAACGAATACCAAGGCACGAAAGATACAGTTGAAGAATGAACTTCATACTGTGGAGAAAAAGAGTATGTCTATGAATGATTATGCATTGAAGATCAAGGGTATTGTGGAATCCCTTGCATTTATTAGCGTTTCAGTAGATGATGATGATAAGGTGGAAGTCTGTCTACGTGGTCTCGGGCCACAATACAAGGCATTCAAGACATCTATTCAGACTCGGGAAAACATTTCCAATTTCACAGATTTGGTGTCTATGTTGATTATAGAAGAGAAGAGCTTGGGTGAAAACCAACAATCTTCACAAAACAAAAATAGTTCCGAGCAACAGGCCTTCTATACAAGTTCAGAAAGAGGACGAGGTAGAGGAGGCCATGGATGCGGCCAAGGAGGTGGCCGAATAGGTAATCAAAATTATGGCCACAGCAGTAGCAACAACAACAGTCCCATAGTTCACAACAACAACCCGCAGGTGGAAGAGGCCACATGAAGCAACACAAAAAGATGATGTATGGTACCTTGATTCACGTTGTTCAAACCACATGACAAGTCATGGGGGAGTGGTTCAAGGAGATGAAAAACCTTGAAAGACCAGGTTTTGTGGAAACAGGGGATGACAATGCTCATCCAATTGCCCATGTTGGAGATGTGCCATTGTCTATGCAGGATGGCAAAGTGAAGTGCCTTGTAGATGTACTTCATGTTCCGAAAATAACAAAGAATCTGGTTTCAATTGGTCAGATGATTGAACAGGTTTTGTAGGTTTGGTTTAACCTTGATGGTTGTTATGTTGAAGACTTTAATGACAAGTGTAGGTTGGTTGCAAAAGCTAACAGAGTGGGCAGAATGTTTACATTGAATGCAAACATGCCTGAAGTGAGTGCTGCAATGTTTGCAAATGGTTCAGGAATTGTTGCAGACACAGACATTTGGCATAAAAGAATTGGACATGTGAATGTGCAGAGAATGAAGTCTATGCAGACTAAAGGAATTTGTGACAGGGCTGCCAAAGTTTAAAGTTGAAGGTATGTAGAAAATATGTGAAGCATGCCAATTTGGAATGCAAACAAAGCATGTATTTCCACGTGACAGAAATGTGAGCAAAAATGCACTAGATGTTGTGCATTCAGATGTGTGGGGTCTTACGAAGACCATGTCTATGGGAGGCTGCAAGTATTATGTGACATTTATTAATGACCACACAAGGAAAGTGTGGGTATACTTCATAAAGGAGAAGGGTGAGGTGTTCACTCACTTTCAGAATTTCGGAGTTGGTTGAAAAGCAAACAGGGAAACGTGTAAAGTACCTAAGGTCAGATGGAGGGGGAGAGTACTTCTCCAATGAGTTCTGTGAATTTTTGAAGAAGGTATTCAGATACAGTTTACATGTAGATATAGTCCAGCAGCAAAATGGACATTAGGAATTTTTTGGACCCAAAAAGGGCCTCCTAAGGATTCCTAATTTTAAGGGATTAGAGCTTAAAAAGCTAGGCTTAAGGGAGACAAAGGCTATGATGACCCCTATTTTTTGCCTTGCCACATCAGCCATACCCCCCCAGTTTCACTTTTTAAAGGGAATATTCTCATACTCTCTCTCTTACTTTTTGACTTTTCTCATACTTTCTCTTACTTTTTGAATTTTTTATCTTCATTCTTTATAAATTGAATCTTTCTTGTCAGTTTGAAATCTCCTTTCTCATTAACTCCCACCATATCTCCCTTCCACATCAGAAAACATTCTCGTATTTAGGTGGGCCCCAAAAAATGAAAATTTTTTATTTTTTATTTTTTTTACATTTTGAGGTGGAAAAAACACCACCCAACTAATATGTATGATGAAAATAAATTTTTTCCTCCAAAAATCTTGTAATTCAAGGGTCACGTCAGAAGCCTGTTAGGAGCCAGTACATCCATAACTAATTGTTAGGTCCCCACAACCCCATGAACATAACTAACTGTCAGATCCCGAAATTGTGGGGACCCTAAAAATTATTATTTTTTAATTTTTCTCATAAATGTAATTTATTGATGAAAAACTCCATGTTAGTATATTTGTATATCAAAAATATCATTTTCTACTTAGAAAAGTGGATTTGTGTTAAACCTGCAACAACAACAAAGTTTTAACAGTCTCTCTCACTCACTCCCTCTCTCTCTCTCTCTCTCTCTCTCTCTCTCTCTCTCTGCTTTAGCTTCTTTCTCTGCTTATAGCTATGGAGCCTTTGCAAGTTGTGTGTATAGTCCCTTGTGAAGCTAGAAAATGGAAGGTTGATTTACACATTTGTATTCCTGAAGAGTATGGCAGCTCTAAAAAAACCCGTCCTACTGATGCACAATCTATCCAAGCTCCTAGGATAGCTAAGGAGAAAAATGTAGATCTTTAGGTTGATGGGCATCTCTATCCAGTTGACCCTCCATTAAGAGCAAACCCTCCTTTCCACAGTTTATCATCTTTTATGCAATTTGTTGGTGAAGAAGAGCTTGGCTTGCTAGGATACTGCAGAAGATTGACTACAAGTGGAGCTTGGCAAACCCATATTCTCCAATCTCAATTGCAAGCATCACAATTCAGCCTTTTACAATGTCAAGAAGGACTTAAAACATCATCAGATAAAATGAAAGAGATCCTCACAGAGAATGTGGAGAAGGATGCAAAGATTCAAAGGCTAGAGGAAATTTATCAAAACGACTCAAAGTAATGCCAAATGGTGCTCGTGAACACAAAAAGACACATTGGCTGGTATAGAATCTCTTGCGTTTAAAGGTGGAGCACGGAAGAAAAGGATTCGTACAAAGTAAGTAACATAATTTTTCATTATGCACTCAGTGATTTAAACAAAATAGTCATGATTTGTGTTCTGCCAGGAATTTTCTGCAAGAGGTGTATGGTTTTAATAAAGAGGGATGGAAGGATTTGGTCAAAGCCATTCTGAATACCAAGGATATTATCTCAATTATTACTAACCCTCATCATCCTAAAATATGCTAAGCTGTTGTCAGCAATGTAGTGAGCGAGATTACCACCTCCATCGATTCTTCATAAATTCAACATGCTTGTGATGCGGCTAGAATCAGCATGAAAGGGTACCAAGCAATCTGTCAGGTTGTAAAAGATGCATTTCTAAGACAAAGAATCACTGGCACTTTATTTCCTACACTCAAGGTGATTCACAATGTCAAACGTATCAATAATGATGATGTGCAGCGAGCTATAGGACAATTTTATCACGTTGAGGGCACACTAACATTAGACACAGGGTCAAGCAGAAAGAAAATCAAGACAACAAGTAGAGAATTTCACTATGATGTTTACAATAACATCTTTGTTCATATTGAGAGACTACAACAAGCTATGGTGAAGTTCTATGGTCTTTCACGAAAAGGTGAGAACTTGCAATTGCTACTATTCATGTTTTTCAGTAGAAAATGAAGATGATTATTTTGTTTTGAATTACTGTTTATTTGCAGTTTTGGGGAGCACACTTTCATTTGTTCTCAAGCTAGATGAATGCCAAATTATGAAAGGTCGGAAGCTAGAACATATGAGCATTACGCTCATGAATGAGGCCATGATTTGTGCATGGGAAAAGACTATCAAACCAAGTTTTAGTGTGCAATCTGAGAAAGAAGTCCGGAGGCTTGGTGTATTCAAGGTACCGAAGGAGACACATGAGGTATTGACATGGATGTTTGAAAGGACTTCCTGGATAATAGATGTAATCAAAAAGCAAATTGATGGTCAACTTTTAGATGTAGAAAACATAGGAAAGTTCAAGGTGGATTGGCATCTTGGGGAAGATTTGAAGAAGACAATTAAATGCATGATAGGTTTTGCTCAAGGTGCGCGACATCAAGATGGCCTTGTCCATACTGCAATGCTCAGATTGATATTCCTAGGCAGAAAAAGACAAATGAAAAAGATATACATAAGGTTGGTTCTGTTCGAAAGGATGCCTCGAAAGGTCCCAAGAAAGGGAAGAAGCAACAAGAAGCTGCAGTAGATCATCCAACCGAGTCAACTGTGATGATGATGAAGATGAGGAACAACCAAATGCAAGATGGGTGGAAGGTGTCATGTCTCGTGATATGCTAAAAGAACCAAACAGGAATTCAAATTGGAGCCCATCATTAATTTTCCACTAAAGAATATTCACTTTTGCACACTTCATGCATTCATGAGAATCTTTGATCGATTACTTAAGTGCCATATCGATTATGCATTCACAATGCCTACACAAGAGAGGAAAGTTGCAACCCTTGGTAAATTAGAGCATCTTTTGAATTCTCTGGGCTGCCATGGCAAAAACGTAAAAATTGAAGTGAATAAGCAGGCCTCTCGTACGTCATACGAGGTTGCTCAAAAGGTCTCCCATGACTGGATCAAAGGCAAGGAGATTTTTGGAGAAGCCAGCAAGCATAGAGAATTCAAAGAAGACTTGCGGACTCTGGAGAGACCTATGTGCAATCACCACAAATATAGATTGTCCAATGCCAGCTCTTGTAAATATGCGTAAATAGCTTTGGATAAATTTCAATAACATGGTTCGCATTATGAATCAAAGTAGCACAACTGCCCACCAAGAATGAGCATCATTCCAACAACATATCATAGAATTCATCAAAAGTGTGCTAGGTGCTTGGGGAGAGAGTAAAGTAACACACTATATGGTAAGTTGTACAGTCAAAAAATAAACTGGTGTTTTAACCTTGACTTTTTCCAATTAAATTCTATTGTCATGTGTACAGCACATAGTTTATGCGCATGGTGCATATTTCATGAACAAGTATGGATCGCTCGACATGTGGAGTACCCAAGGGATGGAGAAATCACATTATAAAGAAAGAGGGGTTTATTTCAAAAATATAAGACATGGAGGTGGAGCTTCTATAGGAAGAACACGTACAAACTATCTACAAGAGATGTTCAATTGGTTTTATCGCATAACCTTTGGAAGGTTATTGGTTAAGGAGTAGGCCCAACAATCTAAGCTTGCGCAAGAGGCACGCAAGGCTGCAAAAAGTCATGCTCGGCTTGAATGGTTGCAGACCAATGCTCCCCATAGGAATGGTGCTTGGCGTGCATGAATGAGGAGACAAGGGAGGTGTTGGGTTGTGCACGCACCAGCATAAATCTAGATGTAATAAGGCTAAGAAAATAAGTTTAGTTAGGTTTTTTTCTCTTTAAAAAAACTATTAATAGTTCCTTCTCTCACTTCATTTTCATTTCACTTTTTTAGAGAGCTTGAGCTCAAGATCTACGTAGACACCCACGTAAGGACACCAACACATCACCATGTTAGCATAGTCGTACATGGATATGGCACGCACCAAGAACAACGCATGTGTTACCATGCGCCTTCACAAAACATAGTGCAAGGCACCCAACAACCACATACTGGCAACACCACGGAAGAGAGTAACCCCTTGGATTCTAGGACACGCCCAATGGGATCACCAGAGTCCAACCCTCCTCCCACAGCAACACCAGCGCACACACATGTAGGCCCTTCTAGTGGGAACAAGGGTGTGAAGAAGACCCCACAATGCAGCCACCCCAGCGATCAAGACAGAGAGGCCAATAATGAGCAGTCCTACACTGCGCGCAGCACCATAGGTGGTAAGACCCTACTACCAGGACATGGTCCCCTACCTACCCGGGATGAACTTGATACACAGGTACCACATCAACAGGAGGAGGAGGATTCAAACTATGAGAGAGACCAAGAGGAGGTTCCTACAAGTGCGCGCAAGCGTAGAAAGGTCAAGCTCTTCAAGCCAAGGAAGTCCCAACCTCGCCACGCACTAACACAACACAGAGAGCTCCAAGGAGAAGAATGCGCCAAGGGCATATGGCTCTACAAGAAATCAAGTTTTATCAGAGGAACACTGAGTTACTGATAAGAAGAGCCCCTTTTGCTTGCACAGTGAAGGAGATTCTCCAACGATATAGAACAGAGTTTTGTGTGTGCAGGGGATTGCCCTT
The DNA here is from genome assembly GCF_041138505.1 of Cibotium barometz. NCBI lineage: Eukaryota > Viridiplantae > Streptophyta > Polypodiopsida > Cyatheales > Cibotiaceae > Cibotium > Cibotium barometz. The sequence continues at coordinate 38,832,057 of NC_141066.1, forward strand.
GAAGCATTGCAAGAAGCCTCCGAGGCTTACCTTGTTGGGCTTTCTGAAGACACCAACCTCCTTGCAATACATGCAAAGAGGATTACCATATGTGCCAAGGACATGCAACTAGCTCGGCGCATTGGAGGCAAGCGAGAAACGATCTAGAGATCTTAGATGATAACCTTTCTTTTGAAGCAACTCTTTTGTTTCAAACCCCCCTTTATAACAAGCCTATCTGGCTTTCATTTTGTAACCTTTTGATAGTTAAAATTTTAAGTGTCTCTTACAATGTCTCGGTGTCATCATGTTTGTTTAACATGGAGTGTCTATCATGTGTCAGTTTGTCACCTAAGGCATTAGAAATACTCCTAGAGGACTGAGGAAGCTATGCCAGAACAGTGCGAATTTGGCCTCTGCAATGCGATGTAGGCTCAAAATTTACATTGTTCTGACACTTCTCCCCTAGCCACTCAGGATCATTTTTGATGCATTTATAATGAAGTTGAGTACACTAATTGTGAGAAACAATAGTTTATAAGATAAAAATAGCTTTAATCATGTGTAAAATTACATTGTTTATTATCCAATGCATCAGAATTGCTCCTAGAGGACTGGGGAAGCTATGCCAGAACAGTGCGAATTAAGGCTCTGCAAGTGACAGTGCAGGCTCAAAATTTTCACTGCTCTAGCACTGCTCCCCCAGCCACTGAGGATCATTTATGAGGATGCATTTATAATGAAGTTGAGCACACTAATTGTGAGAAATAGTAGTTTATAAGATAAAAACACCTTTAATCCTTTAATCATGTGTAAAAATATAGTGTTTATCATCTAATGCATCAGAATTGCTCTTGGAGGACTCAGTGTAGGCTCAAAATTTGCACTGTTCTGGCACTGCTCCCCCAACCACTCAGGATCATTTCTGATGCATCTATAATGAAGTTGAGTATACTAATTATGAGAAACAATAGTTTATAAGATAAAAACAGTTTTAATCATGTGTAAAATTACATTGTTTGTCATCCACCACTGCATCAAAATTTCTCTTGGAGAAGGACTGGGGAAGCTATGCCGCCAGAAGAGTGCGAATTTAGGCTCTGCAGCGACGGTGGTGAAGGCTCAAAATTCGCACTGTTCTGGCACTGCTCTCCCAGCCACTCAAGATCATTTCTGATGCAGTTATAATGAAGTTGAGCACACTAATTGTGAGAAATATTAGTTTATAAGATAAAAACACCTTTAATCATGTGTAAAAATATAGTGTTTATCATCGAATGCATTAGAACTGCTCCTGGAGAACTGGGAAGCTATGCCAAAACAATGCAAATTTAGGCTCTACAACAGCAGCGGTGCAGGCTCAAAATTTGCACTGTTCTGGCACTGCTCCCCCAGCCACTCAGGATCATTTCTGATAGTGTGAATTTAGGCTATGCAGCGGCGGTGCAGGCTCAAAATTCAAACTGTTCTGGCATTGCTCCCCCAGCCACTCAGGATCATTTCTGATGCATTTATAATGAAGTTGAGTACATTAATATAAAAACAGTAATTTATAAAATAATAATACCTTTAATCGTGTATAAAAATACATTATTTGTCATCCAATGCATCATAATTGCTCCTGGAGGGCTGGGGAAGCTATGCCAGAATTGTGCAAATTTGGACTCTACAGCAGCGGTGCAGGCTCAAGATTCACAGTGTTCTAGCACTGCTCCCCCAACCACTCAGAATCATTTTTGATGCATTTATATAATCAAGTTGAGTACATTGATTATGAGAAACAGTAATTTATAAAATAAAAATATCTTTAATCATGTGTAAAAATACATTATTTATCATCCAACACATCAGAATTTCTCCTGAAGGGCTGGGGAAGCTATGCCAAAACAGTGCGAATTTGGGCTCTACAACAGTGGTGCAGGCTCAAAATTCGCACTGTTCTGGCACTACTCCCCTAGGGTCATTTTTGATGCATTTACAAAAACATTAATGTTACAAACTAGAAAAAATAATGATATACTTGATGAAAATAAGTTTGTAAAAATTGTATTATATTCATAATAAGAAATGATACATCATCTTTACAAAAGATTTCTTACAATATTGAGCTTCCTTCTCTTGTTATTGGGTAGAGTGTGCTCAAGGAGTGATTGGGCTATTTCTTGAAGGATCCTCTATGCTTATGCTTTTTGCTATACCTATACAAGCAAGAAGCTTACCCCTAAATCCAGAACCAAAAACATCGAAGGCAAGGGATTTTTTAATCAGAACTATACATTTGGTGCTCTGTGCCATAGAGGCTACACAGAGCACCTTAGAGAGGGCTTTCAAAAAGAAGACAGTGAAGGCAGATTGAGGGGTGTAGTCCCTGTGGAGAATGGCGATGCCATCCATAGGAAGTCGACCAAGATAGTGTGCCAACGCAGCATCATGTCCATGGACCTTGGCCTAGTCTCTACCAGTGCCGCCACTCCTAGCAAATGCATCAATTTCAACCACCCTCTGCAATCAAAGGAAAAATCAAAATATTTTTCTATACATAATTACAAATGTTTCTAGGTTGTAAAAGGTCAATTATTACCTCTTGCTCAATGTCTTCTTTTACCAAAGTGCTGGTGGGGATGGAGAGGTCAATCGAGGACTTAGCTTCATCCTTTTTTGGTGCTTTGGTCTCCTACTCTAGCAGCAAGGGTATCCTTTTTAGCCTCTAGCTTATCTTGTAAGGTTGTGAATTCCTCCTTTAGAACTAGGGCTTGCTTTGAGGTCTCAACCACAGTTTCCTTGACCAAAGCAACTATCTCTGCGAGACGATAGATTCTCCAAGGGGTAATATAGCACTATCTAGGTGAGGATCGAGGTTGGATGTATCAAGATCCACCTCACATCGCGTGCATATAATGCCCAAGCATTTATCCATTCTCAAGCCAGCTGTCTTTTCAAGGTCATGAAGAAATAAGTATTCTTCACCTTCCACCACAATGGTGCTCAAGAGATTGATCTCAAGCTCTGGCAGCACCTTGCTCTCCTTGTGTGGGGAAGATGACCCTACATCTTCTACTACACTGGGCTGTTCAGCTATAGATTGTGCACCCTCTGGAAAGTGCTCTGATGCAAGCTGCTCTTCTACACCAGCACTCGTTCCTATTGCCTTCACTTCCTTGTCATCCCTCAAATACCCTGCTAACTCCAACGCAAGCATCTCTACCTCCTCATCCAAATCCTCATCTCACTGATGAGGAAAGCAAAAGTGGCGAGCCACGAGAGTAACCTAGTTTCTAAATTGCCCTTCCCCAACCTCTTCACCTCCTGCTTATTGAAGGTACAGTAAGCTCTTGCGGGGGATGCAAATGTCGATGAAGCGTTCAAGGCGTTGGATGTAGGGGTGGGCATATTGTTAAATGTACTCAAGCAGGTCAACAGGCACCCATCGATCATTGGGGCAATGAGGAAAGGAGATGGGGAGTGGGGAGCCAAGTATTGCTCCATGTATGTAATCTGCATCTCATAATGTTGGGACGCAAGGGCGAGCGACTTTTCAAAGTTGACTTCACAAGAGAACATGACAAAGAGCTTGCTCTTGCCTGCCCATGGGGTGGTGGAGAGGAACTCACAGAAGTTGTCAAAGTGGGTAGCCATGTGAATGGAAAGAGATAGTGTGAGCTCGTGCTTGGTTTCTATCGCGTGAAAATGAGAAAGAAGGTACCTTTGGCTTTTTATAGTTAAAATTTAAAGTTTGGCCTTTTCACACTAGACCACTAGACAAAAAAATTACAGTTTGCAAAAATATTCAAATTTCAATTAAATAAAGATTGGTTAAAAAACAGCCTGCTACAAAATTACAAGCATGTCATCTAATCTAAAATTGTTATAATGTCTTCATTTTTTGCCCCTCTTGTGACATTTACTTCATGTTGATCTCCATCTCCTTGTTGACTTGAAAGCTTGTCATTGCCTTCACCTCAATCCTGAAACTCTTGCCCCTCACGTGCATAAAAACAAAGGCTATTTTTCCATATACTCAGTTCATCTTCAAGCTCTTCCACATGCCTAATATGTGTTGGTAGGGATATGCACCTTGCTCTGCTGAAAATTCAAGGTCCCCCATTTGCCATGATTCTGAGACCATGGTTGTCCCCTCCTTACGCTTCCCAATTTGTAAAAATATAGAAAGTGGCACAATAACCAGAAAGTGTAAGGGTTAACTCTAGACATGTAGTGGAATCAGATATACCTTTCTTGTCATCAACTTGAAACTTGACTCTTCCACATTGTCAAAGCCCATGATGCTAAAGTGTTGACGCTGGTCTGCTAGGCTCCAATGCTTGCTTGCTACTACCACTCACTCAATCCATCCATTTTGCATCATCACAGCTACCTCAATAGGCATAATTTCTTCTTCTGAGGCTTGAAGTGGAATCCATGTCCCGTGCTTTTGCATCCATCTTTGGTAGTGCAGACGCATGTAAAAAAAAGAGCGTGCCTTCAAGAACCTAAAAGACACTGTAGAATCTACTACATTGCACTTGTACACATCACCTTGATGTGACCCCTCATTAACCTCCCAACCCTCTCCTAGTAATCCTTGAATGAGGTCAGACCGTACCTCCTTACAAATATATATTATTTTTGTTTGGTACATTGGCATGGAATTGAACATGTGCACAAAAACATGTAAAGGACAAAACCAATTTAGCCCTATTGACCTAGATGCCTTTGAAAACTTGAGTGATGTCTTGATATCACTTACCATCTTAAGCTTGAGGCATAAGATGGTCCAAGCAGCAAGTTTGGGCCATTCGGGATTGTTAAGAGGGGGGTTGGGGATCTCTTCTAGCTTTCCAAATAAACTTGGTTTTTTACCTACAAAATATGAGTGAGAAAAGAAAAAGATATTGTTCTGTGCAAGATCACTTGGGCTTTGAGAGACAAACATTGCCTCTCCAATGGATGCATTCATAGCATAGAAAACTCCAGTGAGGCTTTGGAGTGGTTGTTCCTCAACATAATTAGAGGGGAAAATATCTACAAAGAGACATAAGAAAATGGAGAATCATAAGAAAATTTGAAACAAAAAATCCAATATTAGCATGTTGTTAAAGCTGTGTTTATGTTACACCGACAATTTGAAGGAAACCTTGGTCGTTGGTCTTGAATGTACAGGTCTCCAAGGGTATACACATGTTGCACTATGGCAACCAATCCTTCCTTCTTATTATGCTTGAAGCCTTGTAGTCGCCCCTTCCAATGATGATGTAGCATATTCCCCAGTTGATGCACTCGATGTGGTCCCTTAGAGCTTGGTTGCATGTAGACCCAAGCCCCAACCCTCAATCTTGTTGGGGCCCAAACTCCATTCTCATCTCTTGTGTTATGTAGCACAAGCTCTTCCACCTTCTCGCTAGGTCTTCTCACATTACGGGAAGAGGCCATGGTGGTAAGAAAAGAGAAGAAGGGAAAAGAAAAGCTTGTTTTACAACAGAAGACTGGAGAGGAGAAAAAGTTCAAGGTTTTCAATGCAGCAATGGAAAGCTTAAAAGAGGGTTAGAGTTTGAGAATAGGCTTCCTGAACCTAGAGTAGACTAAAGAGGGATATAGTTTCTGCAGCAATGGAGAAGGAGGGAGCTTAAGAGAGAGGGAGAGAGAGAGAGAGAGGGAGATTGAGAGGGAGGGAACTTGAGAAGGAGGGAGAGCTTGAGAGGGATGGAGTTTCTGCAGCAATGGAGAGCTTAGAAAAGGAAGAAAGAGGGAGAGGGAGCTTGAGACTGAGGGAGCTTGACAAGGAGGGAGAGCTTGAGAGGTTTCTATAGCAATGGAGAGCTTAGAAGAGTAAGAAAGAGATTCAAAATGAGCTTTCCAAACCTAGAGTATGTTGGGGGGAAGTTTGAAAGGGAAAACACACTTTGGGAAAAAATTAAAAATGTTCAATTTTTAGGGTTTTTCATCTACGCAATTCTAGGTGGAGGGACCTCTAAGTTTGGGCCCAAGAGGTAGGGGGACAAGAGTAGTAATTAGGCCCCATTAGCAAACCAAAGCCTAGGCCCCCTAGGGTCAAAGAAGTCAAAAATGTGCACCCAGCCCTCTTCCTATTGGTCCATTCCTAATCAAAAGTTAATCTAAGAGGCCCTCTTTGGGTCCAAAAAATTCCTAATGAGTGTTGCTGAGCGGAAAAACATGCACATTGCTGAGATTGCACGAGCATTGATGGGAGAGAAGAATATGCCGCATAGCTATTGGGCTGAGGCTATTTCTGGGTTGTTGCAAGATCAGGGTGTCCAGTTTTATCCAGTTTATGCTGGATTGGGACAATGCTTGGAGAGCAAATTTTGGGGGGCAAGGTACTTAAAATGAGATCAAGCAAATAATAGAAAATACGCTTGTCCTTAAATTAACCCAATATAACTCAAATTAATATAAATTAGTCTAATTAATCAAAATTAATAAAAAATATGATGAAATGATAAACAAATGATCTTTCCATACTTAGAGTGATCCAATTTATTTTTCCATAGACGCACCATTACAAGTACACTAGTCCCTATAGGTTTTAGATGATTCACATCAAAAATGTAATTTTACTAATTAGATTATTAATATTTGCAGGCCTTCTGATAGTCTGGAAGAATTTTTGAAAAAGAGATCATTAAAAATCCAACCATTAGATTTGTAATTTTTACTAACCACCACATTCTACTAATGTCTTAGTATCTACCCACTCTTTTGATCTACAAGATTGAGGATTTTAAGTGGTAGCTATTGTGGGTACAAAAAGTGGCGTATATTATAACACTTTAAAGACCTTGAAATATTTAAAGAAAATAGACAAATATCTTAAAATTTTCTCAAAAAATCAAGTTAAGCTCCATATTATGTGAAGATCTAAGGTACAAAGTGGGAATCTCCTATGAGTTTATATGTAAAAGATATTAGCATTTTATGGAATCAGTTCAAATTTGGGACAGGGTGTATACATTGACTTTGTACCTAAGAAAATGAGGACTTTTGACTATCTATTTCTTAATCACATTATGCAACTATATTTCCAACTTTGAATATGATGTTCCAACAAAAGAACTTGAAACGAAATTCCTTCATTTACTAGGAGAGATTAGCCACTAAAGGTAAACAAATGCCTGTTTTTTTACTGTTTATAGGGTGCCTGAGTGGACAAAACTGGGCACCCTGATTCTGCAACCACCCTTCTACAGCAGTTTACATCATGAACAAGACTCCAACTGTAGCCATACATGATGTAACTCCAGAGGAGAGGTTTAATGGTAGAAAATGTGATTTGTCTCATCTGAAATTCTTTGGATGCATTGCATATGTGCATGTGCCAGATGAGCTGAGAACTAAGCTGGATCCAAAAGCTGAAAAATGTGTGTTTACTGGGTATTCCCTTGAGCAAAAGGGATACAGGTGTTATAACCCTGCTACAGTGAGTTGAGGGTAAGCAGGGATGTTGTTTTTAATGAGATGAGAAGCTGGTATGCTGCTAAAAAAGAAGCTATTTTGGGACTGATGTGAGTGGAAATATGGTTGCACAGAATACAAGTCAGCAATCACAGTCTTTGAGTGGACCAGGAGACTCCTCATGTAGTGATTCAGTTGATAGACCATGTAGTGGTAGGCTGCATCATAATACCAATCCTACAAATGTGATTAGTACATCACATAAAGGCAAAGAGAAAGTGGTTGATCCCCTTAGTATGCCTGACATTTCTGCAAGGCATTCTCATGTTAATGAAGAGTCTAGTGGCTCAGAGAAGATGAGCCTTGATGAGGATCTTGGGATACCAGCTATGAGAACACCTAGTGTAAAGAAAGCTATGGAAGCCATGAATGCAAAGCTGCAAAGATCTAGGAGAGTGAAGAATCCTATGCAGAGGTTTACCTATGATGGTTATGTGGCACATCACTATGCATACATGGCAAAAGTTGTACAGGTTGTAGAGCCCACATGCATTGATGAGGCTGTTGGAAATGTGTGTTGAAAATGTGTGTTGGGAAAGCTATGGATGAGGAGATGGATGCACTATATGGAAATGAGACTTGGGATTTAGTGCAATTGCCTGAAGGCAAGAAAGCCATTGGATGCAAATGGATGTACAAAGTAAAACATAACAGTGATGGAAGCATAAGCAGGTACAAGGCTAGATTGGTAGCCAAAGGATATGCACAGACATATGGCATTGATTATGAGGAAACTTTCAGCCCAGTGAGAGTTGTGATAGCAGTGGGCTCCGTCAAAGCAATGGTCTTTACATATGGCATTGATTATGAGGAAACTTTTAGCCCAGTTGCCAAGATGGCAATAGTGAGAGTTGTGATAGCAGTGGGTGCGTCAAAGTAATGGTCTTTACATATGGCATTGATTATGAGGAAACTTTCAGAGCCCAGTTGACAAGATGGCAACAGTGAGAGTTATGATAGCAGTGGCTGCGTCAAAGCAATGGTCTTTACATCAGATGGATGTAAAGAATGCATTCTTGCATGGGGATTTGCAGGAAGAGATGTATATGTTGCAACCACCTGGTTATGAGGATGTGAGTCACCCTGAGCATGTTTGCAGGTTGAAGAAAGCCTTGTATAGCTTAAAATAAGCACCAAGAGCATGGTTTGACAAGATTTTTGAATATCTTGTCACTATTGTCTTTCATGTAGCCAATGCAGATTTCTCGCTGTTTGTGAGACACAGTGATAGAGAGGTTGTGCTTGTTGTCATCTATGTAGATGACCTGATCATTACGGCGGGGGACATGATGCAGAGATCTTTGATGTAAAGATCTTGCTTAGACAGAAGTTTGAGATGAAGGATCTGGGGGAGCTCAGATATTTCTTGGGCATTGAGGTGATTAGGTCACCACATGGTATTGGATTATTGCAAAGACAATATGGCTTGGACATGTTGTCCAAGTATGGTATGACAGGCTGTAATCCTATCTCAGTGCCATTGGATCAGAATGGCAAGTTGATTGCAGATTCAGGAGAGATTTTTGAGGATCCTACTATGTATAGGCATATAGTAGGAAGCTTAATCTATATGACGATCACTAGGCTAGATTTGAGCTATGTTATTGGGTTAGTGAGTCAATTTATGTAGGCTCCTTGGAAGCTGCATTTGGATACATTGAGACGCATACTGAGGTATGTGAGGTCTACTTTGCATTGTGGACTATTTTATGAAGCTGGGATAGACATTAACCTTGTTTATGTTAGCACACAGGATCAAGTCGCTGACATCTTCACCAAAGCATTGGGTACAGAGAGAAGCTCCGAAGATTTAGGGCTCTGCTTGGTCTACATGAGATGGAGTTGAGCTCAAGGGGGAGTGTTGAGATATCGAGCTCATCTAGTGAGATGGTGGACACTGATGACCCACCTGGGAGATAGGCCCCACACTTACACCACTGGCATGGTTGCTGAGATCATGGGTGATATGCGGCCAGTGGGATGATGGGCTGTGTGATAGCCATTCTAGAGACTGGCATAGTTACAGTACCAGCTCATTTAGTTGGGTTCACAGTATAGAGAACCCTAGTATGTATTTGGTTGAGTACCTTTTCATATGGTGTGTACTCTTACCTTTTCATATAGTGTGTGTACTCTTATCTTTGTATATGGTGTGTTGAGTGTTGTGTGAAGAAGAAGATTTTCAGCCTCTCACCTTGTGTGTTCTCTTTTAGGGTTTTGTGAGTGTGTGTGTATGCTTGCAAGAGCTCAAGCTCTCTTCTCCCCCCTGCATCTTTTCAAAGAAGCTTACGGAATGAAAATAGATTATGAAAAATGCCTTTTCCGAGTTTTGTTATCAATTTTTGATAAGAATTCATATTAGCTTTCAACAAAGCTCTGATACCAGCTTCAGCGAGGTCCCCCGCCCGCTCCGGGGCTCGTGTCGGCGGCGGAAGAAGCGGCGTCGGCCTCCCGTGCGGGGCGGGGTCCACACACTCGAGGCGTCGCCCGCGGATGTCCAGGATGAGAGGCTAGCCCAGCGGGCCCGAAAGACTCCCCTCGTCCGGAAGACACAGGCAATTCTGCCAATTGGGAAAAATCTTCTAACGGGGAAATTACTCTAACGAGTCCTCTTGACTAGATAAACTGATCTGACCAAACTGAAGTCACATGGTCAGATCAAGAAGAGACTTGCACTTGGTCCATGGAATCACCACTTTTTTCCTCATTTACGAGGCATAGCCGATGATCCCCTCCCACAGAACAAGGTCTTCTCAGGATTTAAAACTAAATAACGTAACTAATCATATCTAGTTATTTCTCATGAATCCTCCGATCTAGCCTTGTTGAGAGATGTAACCGCGGTGTTATGTGTATGTGGGAAAGCACCCTAGAGGTGCAAGATATTGTGGCAAGATAGGAATGCCACATGTAATATTGAATGGTATGTGAGTGTTGACCAAAGAAGTGGAAAAGGAAGTGCCACATGGATGATGACATGTAAAGTGGGATAAGGCTAGAGAGCCTATATCATTGTATGGTTCATTTGAGATATGAAAAAGAATTGAGTATTGAGTGTGCAATCTCTCTCTCTCACTTATGTAGTTCTTAGTGTGGTTTAATCCACCTTAATTATGTTGCTTAATCTATGTCCTTCACCATGATCAATCCCATTTTAGGATTGTTTAACATGGTATCAGAGCTTGGGTGGGCTCTTGGTCATGGTGGTGATTATTTATGTATAGTTTTCTTGTTTGTGAGAGAGTTCTTTGATTAATCATTATTTTCAATTATATGAAAGAAAAAATATGCACACTCATATTATCATTTGGATTGCATTTGTGAGGATTTGAGAGAGAGATTTGGAGCTGCCATTCTCAAGTTTGAGAGGAGATTTGCAACAAGGAGGTTGCATAGAAGCTGCCCAAGAGTTGCAAATGGGATTTTTGCAACATGGAAAACTTGCTCATCATCACGGAAGCTGAAAATGGAGATTTCAGCAAGTATGAAGAGTATGGAGTCTTCGGTGTCAACAAGGAAGCTGCCAAGGAGACAAAGGTGTCTCAAGAAGGTTGGTTTTGTGAAGTTTTGCCTCAAAGTTTTGGTTTTGAGCATGGAAAAATGCTCAATGTTGAAGGGTTGCTGGTTGTTAGGATATGTGGATCCCATGGCTCTTGCATTTGGGCAAAGAGCATGTTTTAAGGTGTATGTTTTGCTTGGCTGAAGCAAGCAAGGTTTGAGACTCAAGATGGAGTCCATGTGTGTGCATCAAGAGTGGGATGCACTCATTTGTGGTGGAGACAATGGTTGGCGGAGTCTTCACAAAGTTTTTGCACCTATGGTTTCAGGAGAAACCACTTGATGGAAGCACCCTTAATGCATGCAACTCATTTGTGAGATTTCAAAGGCCATATTAATGGCTGTGGGGGTAACCTCAAAGATATGCAGTATGTTGGAGCTACAATCGGAGCTTACAAAAGGCAAACAAGGGTCATTAGGGCACAGGTGTGCCTATGAATGTAACTTTGTGGAAAGCCAAGTAGCAGGAGCTCATAATTGTCATGAAGGTAGCAAGAGCTCTGTGTTCAGAGAAGAAACTAGCTCTTCAAAGCATTACATGAAAGCTATTAAAGTTCAACTTTGGTAACGTTACGCAGTAGCAAAAAAATGGTGGAAGGCAACGGCAACAAGTCTTTAAAAGAGGGTCATGGTGGTAGGTCATAGGCTATGAGGACAAACCTTGCAAGATTGAAGATCAATTTCAAGGAGAGTAGTCAAAGCATGCAAGCTTGTTAAGGCAGCACAGACAAGCAATGTGCAGCCGTTGTGGTAGATGTTAACGATCTAGCAGCACAAGAAAGAAACTGAGGAGCTCGTAAAGAAGTAGCCCATGAGAGTAGTTATGGCCGTAGTAGAATGAAGAGAGGCCAAGCAAAGGAAGCTGATGAGAAACAGGTCAAGAAAAGGCTAGTTGAAATGGCCTAGATGGAAGCTTCAGAGAGCAAAGGCCCTAGACGGCACTGAAGGTGGCAATGTTGAACTTGCAGCCAACAAAGAATGCAGGAGCGACAGAAGTAAGGCGATGACGGCTGTAATGCTAGCATGTTGCACAAAGCGCGATGAGGAGAAGTACAAGGGAGCGCTGCCAACAACGAGCTTCAAAGAAGCAGCTTTCCATCTAGCTGAAGAAGATAAGCTAGAAGGGGAAGGTGGTGAAGGTTAAAGCAAGCAAGCCCCAGCATGGCAATGGTCACAGCAGAAAGCGTACACAAAAAGACGGAATAGAATCATGGAGATAAAGATTTCATGCTTCTTCATCTAGTGTAGCAAAATAGACCCGACAGCCATTTTGTGTGTGTGGTTGTCCTTGAAACCCTAAGAGATAAGGGTTGTAATGCACGATATGAAGAGACCCCAATGAATCCCTTATTCATATGTTTTTAAAACACACAAATAACCCTTAGTCCATATAAGGGTGGTTTCACATGTGTTGTAGAGTCCGAGTTGTTTTTTTTTCCACAAGATGTTCACACACGGTTCCCTGCCCGGCTTCAGCCAAAATGATTGTATTTTTTCACCCATGAATGAGAAAGGTAACCGTGCCTGAGCCTGCATGCTCAAAACGAGGATTTTTATTTGTAATCACCCATGGTATGAGGGTCGCCCTGCCCGACCTCACCTAGAAGCTTGAAATGGTTGTTGTGTGATGTGTGCATAAGCGATGCACGTGTGAGGTGCATGCGCATGGGTTGGTTCCCACCCGAACTTCCATATTAAAATTGAACTTAGTGGTTTCGCAGGAGCGAGTCAGCTCAAAATGGACTAGGTGTCTAAGATGGTAGACACGTGCACACATGTTTGGTTGATGGACACTCCAATGTATCATTGAGGGGGAGTGTTGAGAGGTAGCGATTGCCGTTGTTGTGCAATGCTACATTGATTGATATGGGTGATGGGTGAGTTGTGGAACACCTTGATTAAAAGGGGGTGTTGAGAGATATAATCACGCTATTATGTGTGTGGGAAAGAACCCTAGAGGTGCAAGATATTGTGGCAAGATAGGAATGCCCCATGTAATATTGAATGGTGTGTTAGTGTTGACCAAAAAAGTGGAAAGAACCCTAGAGGTGCAAGATTATTGTGTGTGGGAAAGAACCCTAGAGGTGCAAGATATTGTGGCAAGATAGGAATGCCACATGTAATATTGAATGGTGTGTTAGTGTTGACCAAAAAAGTGGAAAAGGAAGTGCCACATGGATGATGACATGTAAAGTAGGATAAGGCTAGAAAGCCTATATCATTGTATGGTTCATTCGAGATATGAAAAAAAGAATTGAGTGTTGAGTGTGCAATCTCTCTCTCTCACTTATGGAGTTCTTAGTGTGGTTTAATCCACCTTCATTATATTGCTTAATCTATGTCCTTCACCATGATCAATCCCATTTTAGGATTGTTTAACAAGCCCATTCAACCCATGGGTTAGCCCATTCGACCCATGGGTTAGCCAACCACCCCAACCGCTGAATTGGTAGGATTCCTTTATAAAGATTTGGTTGAGTTTTTGCTCGGGTACCGAGGAAAAGAGTTCCCAGGCCCCCTAGTTAGCGATTCATGCAAAAATCAAGGTAGGCATACCATGTACACACCAATATGAAATTGCCATTTATAACAGATTTGACTGGCTTTAAAAACAATCCTTCAATAGAAATCATAATATTTCTGATCTCATCATTTTCCAAAATTTCGAGTCCATTGTATTACAAAAATGTATCCTCTGAACTCTCCGTTGAAGACCAGCTGGCCAACCAACGAGATCCAGTATCAAAATTTGGTTCTCAAAAATCTTTCCTTTTTGTCCATCCAAAATCTTCCTTGACGTACGCATGGGTGTCCTAGCGACCACGAGCCCGTGCATCACCTGGTCAGAACCCTCTAGGATCCTCCTTAGGTGTCCTAGCACTTCACTCAGGGACTGCTTCGTCAGTCCTCGCCCATCGTACCAGAAGCGCACCATTTTAACCATACCGAGGCTGGTCAAGACCTCGGCGGCAGGCTTTGCCACGAGCAACGTCCCTTGACGACTCCCCGTCAGCTGTTCCAACGAACCTCCTCTTAGAAAAACATAAGCCAAATGCTTCCTTTAGCATTCTGGCGTAAAACAGTCCTTTGAAGAAAAAAACTAGAGGTTCCAATGCAAGTAAAATTCTAGTTTGAGATGGGTTCCGATAACCCTTTTTCCATAATTCCCAGTTTCATAATGAGGATCCTTGATCTCTCATGAGGGTAACCTACCCATCATTTTGTCCATTTGTCCAACTAGATTCTTGGTGAGTTTGGTCAAGGAAAAACTAGATTAGTTTCGATAGTCTATTCTTTGGATTTAGGAACTGGAATTGGTCATCATGAAGTTTTTGTCTGATTCAGATCGAGAGAAGGACAATTAGGTTTACTGTTCGTCCCTCACGTAGTCTAACCAAATTTATTCGGTTTAGTTCTACAAGGATTCCCTTCAACTAAACATCTAGATTTTGGGTAAATATCAATTTAGTGATTTTACCAATTAAATTATCCAAAGATATTCTTTATGCCACATAATTTCTCAGCCTTAATTCATTAGGTAGAATTATGGTGAAAAAATTCATCTTTTGACACTAAAATTTAATTCAAATCCATCTTTTCTTAAATATCATAAAAATTCTTCTTTTAACTAAAATATCAATACCTATTTTTTTTAAAGAAACTTGAAATCCTTCTTTTTCTCATTTCAATGAGTGCAATCCAATTATCATGGGAATTTCTCTTTTGCCATAAATTAAATCTACTTAAAATTCTTCTTAAAAATTACATAAAAATATCCATTAATTCCATTAAGCTAAAAATTTCACTTTTCTCATTTAAACATTTGAATTCCAATATGTGGAAATTCCTCTTTCATCATTTAATATTATTTACACAAAAAGATAAATTTAACTAAATTTTCTCTTAAAATTTAAATAAAAATCTTCAATAACTCCTTTACACTAGGGAATTACACTTTCCTCATTTAAGTATTTGGATTCCAATATAGTGGGAATTCCTCTTTCATCATTTAAAATTTATCTATGCAAAAATATAAATTTAACTAATTTTTATCTTAAAAATTTAAATAAAAATCTTTATTAATTCCTTTACACCAGGAATTACACTTTCCTCATTGAAATATTTGGATTTGAATATAGTGGGAGTTCCTCTTTCATCATTTAAAATTTATCTATGCAAAAAGATAAATTTAACTAAAATTCTTCTTTAATTTTTAAATAAAATATGCATTATTTTAGCATCACAATTTTTCTCTTACTTTGTTGGAGTACATGGATTTCCATTGTCATGGGGATTACTCTTTTAACATAAAAATGGATTATTAGAAACTCCTCTTTTTCGTAATTAACTATTTATGCATAAACATAAAAATCAATTTTTCATGATTATAATGAGAATCATTCAATTAATCTAGGATGATTAATCCTAGAATATGGTAGGAAGTCCTCTTTTCATATTATGAATGAAAATGATTTATGTGTTAATTTTACAGAAATTTTACCATAGCTCCGTTATACTATTACTGGTAATTCTCAATAAAATTGAAAGAATAAAGTTTAGTATTATTCATGTGATTAGAATAATCATTAATTTGATCATTATCCAATTATGGATTGATTCTTAATTTTACCATAAATTTAATAGCATAAAAGTATTAAAAAGCCATTATTTTGGCCTCCAATTAGATAAGCATAGAAATTACTTTTAGATTAGAGAAATGCTTCATGAGAAGCTTCATTCGAATTGAGAATAGGTCATAGGAATGACCATTCTTTGGAGGGGAGAGAGAAATGCTTAAAAACCATTATAAATTAAGCATAAATAAAAATTTATGTATTTCTTCATTATAATACATTAAAGAACTTCAATAGTATTCAAAAGCCATTCAAATTAATGCTTCTCAAGCTTGAGAGGGGTTGAGAAGAGAAACATTTGGAGATTTAAGAAAAAGAAGACAATAATCCACACTTTACCTCCTAAATTACTTGATTCTTTGATCACAGTAGAGGCCCCCAACCAATCAATTGGTTTGGTATGTTGTTAGAGTCTCCAAGGAAGATTGAAGAGAGAGAGAAGCTCCAATCTCTTTAATTTGTAGAGGGTTTTTGGAGGATAATAGAAAATAAGGTTAACTTAGAGTAATTACCGGCATAATTTAGTTCATAGATGAGAATACAAAGGAATGAGGGTCTATTTATGGGCGAGGGAGGCCACTAACTAAGTCCAATTGAGTTCTAGAATTTTCTAGCTTTAGTTTGGCTGAATTTGGATAAGTTTTTGACCAGTTTGGCTCTCTTTTTTATTTGGTTTGATTTAGGAGAGAGGAGAGATAAAAATATCCTATTATTTTTAAGTTTAAAACTCATCCACACATGTGAAATAGGTGCCTCCTTGAAGGGCCCCCTTTTCCTTACCCATGTGTCAAAAATGAATGATTACTCCAAAATATCTTATTTTTTCATTAATACTTCATAATTTTTAACTAATAAACCTAGAACTTAGTCAACTCTTCATCTTATGTGGGCATTTACTCATTTTTGGGTATTTTCTTTTATTATTTGGATTTATCTTGTCCCAACACTTGGATTAATCTTATTGATCCATAAGAACCTTAATTGGACCATAATAGTAAAATTTTTAAAAATCTTGACCCTTAGACTAAGGTCTTCTAAATCAATTTTTATTAATTTCAATTGCACCTTGGAAAATCTATTTTGATTTTCTGTTTCAGGGAAACATTTTTTTGATATTTGTAGAATTTATTTATCTAAAAATATCCTAATATTGATTTACCACTCTTTAGAAATTTTTATCTCACTAGGCAAAGTAAGGAAAAAAAATATTTTCTTGTATTTAGAAACACAGAATGATTACAAGGGATTTAAGTAGAGGCTTAATCAATATTCAGCCTGAGGAGGAACCTTACAAGATCAAGAAGGGAGCTCCGGATAGACAATGTCCAGAAAGAAGAGGATTTTCGAGTTTGGAGTGAAGAAGAAGGGGAAGAAAAGAGTAACAAGAAGGTAAAAGAGGACTTTGCCAATATCATCAAGTTAATACTTACACGGAGGTTGGAAGAGTAGCAAGAAATAGCAATTCCACAATTCTCGCATCATGAAGAACAAGCACAACACAAGGCTATAGACATAGAACACCCTACAACTAGGACAAGTATAACCCCTCCAAGTGGAAGCATAAATTGAGCTCCCCCTGCAAAATTTTTGGAGTCCTTCGACATAGACTAGGTGCAAGCATGCCTCAATTACTTATAAATGTGTATGGCAGATGGACTTAAGGAGATCACCAAACTGCAAGCGGTGGGTTAGGGAACATGATGGAATTACTGAGATTTGTGTGATCTAGCATCCATTAGCTTTATTCCTTAGTTTATAGATATTGTTTGCACCTTAGGGATATAAATACTAAGGTCATTTGGTCTCTTACTACCATGGTTTACAGGTGTAGGCATGGTAGGTGGTTCCCTTGATGTAGGAGTCACTTTATTGGTGAGATAATTAGGGGATGGTGGAGCCAATCTAGGAAGCTCCCACGTGTAGGATTCCTCCCTCCAGCTTTTGAGGTGTGCAGGTGTAAGAACCTCCCCTTTTGATCTTACAATTATTCCCCTATTTGAAATAAAAGAAAGATCTTGTTTTACCCTGTTTTGGCCTGGAGAGAGAAAATATCTAGAGAGAGGTAATTCAAAATTGAGATATTTTTGGATATAAAAATCCTCCTAGTGTCTAAAATGGTTTTCCTTGAAACCAAAAATCAAAAAGAACTTTCCAATGTGCAATTAGAATTAATTAAAATAGGTATAAAGGACCTTAGCCTAAGGGTCCAGATTTTTAGGAATTTTTTGATTATGGTCCAATTAAGGTTCCTATGGACCAATAAGATTAATCCAAATGTAGGGAGGAGATAAATTGAAGAATAAAAGAAAAACCCCCCAAAAATGAGTAAATGCTCACATAAGATGAAGAGTGGACTAAGGACTAAGGACCAAAGAAAAGAATTAAAAAACTTAATTTCGACACCTCAGTGTGGGGATCTCCCCTCATGAAGTAGGCACCTTTTTTCTCATCATTACCCCCAATTTTTAATCAATAAAATGAGATATTTTCATCTCTCCTCTGTCATATTTTAAAACTAGATCCAAAAAGTAAGTTGAACTGACCCAAAAATGGTCAAAAATTGACCAAACTGATCTGGAAAATTCTAGAATCAGTTTACTTGGTTAGAGGCTCACTTTTTCCTATAAATAGAAGCCTCCCCCTTTGTAAAAGCTTAATGGTGTTTATGCACTATTACTCTGCTCCTATCCTGAGCCATCTACATTGGATTTTTTAATAATTCAATTGTTTTTGGCCTAATCCTCTCCAAAGTGAATTGGTGGCCACTCTTGCTTCAAACAAGAATAGAACCCTCAATCCCTCGAGCCAAAGGAGATCTTACAAGCTCCATGTAAGCTATTTTTCTTACTTGTTTAATGAAGAATCTTTGGTTTTCTTCATTTTTATGTTTTGCAGATGTTGAATTAAATTCAAATGCTATGCCTTTGATAAAAAGGCCACCCGCTTCTTCTCTTTACATTCCAACCTTTCTCAATCCTAAAAAGATTAACTAAAGGATTAATTAAACTCTTCTTATTGTTTACTCTCTTGAATTTAAAAAATTGTGTAGATTAGAGTTCTATAAATATAGTTTGGGTTAATTTAAGTTAAATAAAGAATGATAAAAATGAGAAATGGTTAGCCATACAAAGGAGATTATGGTAAAATTTTCCAGAATTTTGTGAAAAATAAAGTTTATTTTTATGTTATTCCAAAAGAGTATTCCCACCATTTTTGCATCTAAAAGAAATATTCTAATTACTCCATGTACATATTCACCTATGAATATGCATGGATATCACTGATATTAATTATTAAATTTGATTTTTATGCATATAGAAAGATGCATAAAGGAATTTTTTTTATTACAAAATTGTTATTCTCATTAAATTTGATTTTTATGCATAGAAAGATGCTTAAAGGAATTTTTTTAATTACAAAAGTGTTATTCTCATTAAGTTTGATTTTTATGCATAGAAAGATGCATAAAGGAATTTTTTTAATTACAAAAGTGTTATTCTCATTGAATTTGATTTTTATGTATAGAAAGATGTATAAAGGAATTTGTTTTATTACAAAAGTGTTATTCTCATTAAATTTAATTTTTGCGCATAGAAAGATGCATAAAGGGAACTTTTTTATTACAAAAGCGTTATTCTCATTCAAATTGATTTCTATGCATAGCAAGATGCATAAAGAAAAAAAAATGTTACAAAAGTGTTATTCTCATTAAATTTGATTTCTATGCATAGAAAGATGCATTAAGGAATTTGTTTTATTACAAAAGTGTTATTCTCATTAAATTTGATTTTTATGCATAGAAAGATGCATAAAGGAATTTTTTTTATTACAAAAGTGTTATTCTCATTAAATTTGATTTTTATGCATAGAAAGATGCATAAAGGAGTTTTTTATTACAAAAGTGTTATTCTCATTAAAATTGATTTTTATGCATAGAAAGATGCATAAAGAAATTTTTTTATTATAAAAGCATTATTCTTATAAAAATTAATTTTTATGCATAAATAGATGCATAAAGAAATTCTTTTTATTTTAAAAGTGTTATTCCTATTATGTAAGATTCCTCCCTCCAGCTTTTGAGGTGTACAGGTGTAAGAACCTCCCCTTTTGATCTGATAATTATTCCCCTCTTTGAAATAAAAGAAAGATCCAATTTTTTCTTGTTTTGGCCTAAAGAGATAAAATGTCTAGAGGGAGGTAATTCAAAATTGAGATATTTTTGGATATAAAAGTCCTCCTAGTGTTTAAAATGATTTTCCCTGAAATAGAAATTCAAAAAGAACTTTCCAATGTGCAATTGGAATTAATTAAAAATAGGTAAAAAGGACCTTATCCTAAGGGTCCAGATTTTCTAAAAATTTTGGATTAAGGTTCCTATGGACCAATAAGATTAATCCAAATGTAGGGAGGAGATAAATTGAAGAATAAAAGAAAATCCCCCAAAAATGAGTAAATACTCACATAAGATGAAGAGTTGACTAAGGACAAGGTTATTAGTTAAAAAAGAAGAGATATTTAGAGGAAATGATGCATTTTTGACACCTCAATGTGGGGAATTCCCCTCATGAAGGAGGCACCTATTTCACATGTGTGGATGAGTTTTAAACTCACAAATAATGAGATGTTTTCATCTCTCCTCTCTCCTGTTTCAACTAGATCCAAAAAGTAAGCTAAACTGACCTAAAAATGGTCAAAAAGTGACCAAACTGATCTGGAAAATTCTAGAATCAGTTTGTTTGGTTAGAGGCTCACTTTTTCCTATAAATAGAAGCCTCCCCCTTTATAAAGGTTAATAGTGTTTTATGCACTGTTACTCCCCCATAGCCAAAAACATTAAGTTAAAATAATTCACTTGTTTTTTACTAATTCCTCTACAAAGAATTGGTGGCCACTCTTGATCCAAGCAAGAGTAGAATCCTCAATCCCTCAAGCCAAAGAAAAGCTCACAAAACTCCATGTAAGTTAGAAATTCTACTTTTTTTAATTCTATTCTATGGTTTTCTGATTTCTTATTTTTTTAAATGTGAAATTGGATGTTATGCCTTGATGGAAAGGCTTCCCCCTTCTCTTCATTAAGAATTTTAGCCTTTCTTTATCCTAAAATGAGAAATAAACAAAATAAGTTAAACTTTTCCTATTGATTGCTCTTTAGAAGTGAAAATTGATTAGATTAGAGTGTTTTAATTCATCTTGGGGTAAATTCTAAGTAGATTTAGAATGTAAAATTTGAGAAACGATCAAGGTTATGGTAAAATTTTCTTAAATTTTATGGAAATAAGTTATCTTTATGTTATTCAAAAAGAGTAATCCCCTCCGTTTGTGTATTCTAAAAGTGTTACTTTATTCTATGTATAGAAAGATGCATAAAGGAATTTATTTTTATTTCAAAAGCGTTATTCTTATTAATTTGATTTTATGCATAAGAAGATGCATAAAAGATTTATTTTTATTTCAAAAGTGTTATTCTCATTAAAATTGAATTTATGCAAAGGAAGATGCATAAAAGATTTATTTTTATTTCAAAAGTGTTATTCTCATTAAAATTGAATTTATGGATAGGAAGGATGCATAAAAGATTTATTTTTATTTCAAAAGTGTTATTCTCATTAAAATTAGATTTATGCATAGGAAGATGCATAAAAGATTTATTTTTATTTCAAAAGTGTTATTCTCATTAAAATTAGATTTATGCATAGGAAGATGCATAAAAGATTTATTTTTATTTCAAAAGTGTTATTCTCATTAAAATTGAATTTATGCATAGGAAGATGAATTTATTTTTATTTCAAAAGTGTTATTCTCATTAAAATTGAATTTATGCATAGGAAGATGCATAAAAGATTTAATTTTATTTCAAAAGTGTTATTCTCATTAAAATCGAATTTATGCATAAAAATATGCATAAAGGATTTAATTTTATTTCAAAAGTGTTATTTTCCTTGAATTTCAATTATGCATGAATAGATGCGTAGAGAATCTTTATATCAAAAATTAGATTTCTCTTAAATTATATGTTTAGATTCTATGAATAGCTATGATGAGATAAGGTGTGAATTAGATAGATGTGAATGAATGGATGGATGGATATGATGTGAATTCGATAGATGGGAATGAATGGATGGATGGATGGATGTGATGTGAATAGAAGTGATGAGAATATGAGGTGAATAGATGTGATGAGATAAGATGTGAATCAGATAGATGATTGGATAGATGTGATGTGAATAGAAGTGATGAGAATATGAGGTGAATATATGTGATGAGATAAGATGTGAATCAGATAGATGATTGGATATATGTGATGTGAATAGAAGTGAGAATATGAGGTGAATAGAAGTGATGAGAATATGATGTGAATAGATGTGATGAGATAAGATGAGAATCAGATAGATGGTTGGATAGATGTGATGTGAATAGAAGTGATGAGTATATGAGGTGAATAGATGTGATGAGATAAGATGTGAATCAGATAGATGATTGGATAGATGTGATGTGAATCGAAGTGATGAGAATATGAGGTGAATAGATGTGATGAGATGCAGATAGATGGTTGGATAAATGTGATGTGAATAGAAGTTATCAGAATATAAGGTGAATAGATGTGATGAGATAAGATGTGAATCAGATAGATGATTGGATAGATGTGATGTGAATAGAAGTGATGAGAATATGAGGTGAATAGATGTGATGAGATAAGATGTGAATCAGATAGATGATTGGATAGATGTGATGTGAATAGAAGTGATGAGAATATGAGGTAAATAGATGTGATGAGATAAGATGTGAATCAGATAGATGATGATTGGATGGATGGATGTGATGTGAATAGAGATGATGAGAATGCGAGGTGAATAGATGTGAATCAGATAGATGATGATTGGATGGATAGGTGTGATGTGAATTAGATAGATGCGAATGGATGGATGGATGTGATGTGAATAGATGTGATGAGATAAGATGAGAATCAGATAGATGATGAATGAATAGATGAGATGTGATGTCATGTGAATCAGAATGTAAATGAATGATATGGGATGTGAGTGAATGTATGTGTGATGATAATGAATGTGAATGTGTATGTAAGGAATGGATGTGAATGAGAATGTGAAAGAATGGATAAGGATGTGTATGAGAAGAATGGATGTGAATGTGTATGTAAAGAATGGATATAGATGTGTTTATGAAAGAATGGATAAGGATGTGTATGAGAAGAATGGATGTGAATGTGTATGTAAAGAATGGATATAGATGTGTTTGTGAAAGAATGTGATGTGATGTAAAAAGAGATGAGATGTGACATGAATATATGTGGATGTGAAGTGATAGATATGAATGTATGGATAGATGCGAGTAGTCGTATATGAGAACGATTGGATGGATGTGGATGAATGAGATATGATGTGGATAAAAGTGATGGGATATAATGGGTGATGAGATGAATGTGATGGATATGAATGAAAGTGAATGTGATGGATATGAATGAATGTGCTGTGATGGGATGTAAATGGGGATAGATGTGAATGAATGAGATGTAAGGTAAAATGAATGAGATGTGATGTGAGTGAATGTGATGTGGTCTGAATGGATGAGATGTGAATGTGAGGTAAAATGAATGAGATGTGACATGAGTGAATGTGATGTGGTCTGAATGGATGAGATGTGAATGAATGTGATGTGATGAGATGAGATGTGAATGAATGTGATGTGATGAGATGTGAATATGGGTAGATATGAGTGGATGAGATCTGATGAGGTTAAATTGAGGAAAGATGAGATGAGATGAAAATGATGAGATTGGATGAGAATAGGAATACTTATGAAATGGTTGTGGAATTAATTAATGTGGAGCAATGTGGAAAGACGAGAGTTCGTTATGGAAACTGTATTTTTGAACTGTTTTAAATGATCGGTTTATGTCAAGAATGCTAGAGAAGCATTTTGACCGTCTTGTGAATGAGGTCATGGAGACCTAATCTGATAAAGTTGCAACAGCTAACGGAGAGTCATTGGAGGACGTCTCGCGTAGCAAGGTCACGGCCGAGGACTTGACCAACCTTGGTTCGATTAAAATGGTGAGCTTCCGGTACGGTGGATGAGGGACCAAGGAAGCGGCCTATGAGTGAAGTGCTAGGTCACCTGCGAAGGATCCTAGAGGATGCTGATGACCATACGGTGCTCGGGCTCTGGGTCGCCGCCGATGATACCCACACATGCATCATGGAAGATATTGGAACAAGGAGTAAGAGTTGTTATCTGAATTTGGGCATGGATCTGGTAGATTGACCTTGCTGGTCCTCAAACGGATGAGTCCATGCTCTTTTATATGGATCCGTTGGTTGATCTTGTTGATCTTCAACGGAGATTCTATTTTGTTATGAGAATATATATTGCCGGTTACTATGAGCTAGGAACTATCGAAAAGGACCCTGAGTGGACAGGTGGTGAGCATTCTGGTTGCCAATGATGCCATAGGTACACCGATGAAGGAATGATTAGAAATAAGGATTCAACCAGAGATTTTGAGGATTATGATAAGTGACACAATGGTTTCATTAAAAGATTGTTTTTTTAAAAGATAACTGATTCTATGATGAAAAGGCAATTTCATATTGGGTGTGTAAGTGGTGTGACTAGTTTTAAGTTTGCATGAATATCCATCCGGCTAGGGGCCCTGGGAACCTTCCCTCGAGACAAAACCTAACCAAATTCTTAATTGGATCCCATCACTACAGTGGTCGGGCGGTTGGCTAACCCACAGGATTGGATGGGGTTAGTAGGCTGGACTGATGGATCCCTAAATTGAGACTTGATTCTTTTATGGTATGATAGATGAAGTAAATCCCAGACAAAAATTGTTCTATGGAAAAGAATCAACAGCTCTGCCTGTCAATGAGGCAAAAAGCATTGGTCTCTATGATCCAAGTGCAATCTTTTCCCTAATCTAACTATGGGACCTACGGGTTTGATCAGATCAGTTCAGTTAGTTAAGCCTTTTGACTATGTTAGAGAAAAGTTATCCTGGAGGAATCACCCGTGCTTTCCGGGCAAGGGAAGTTTTTTCCGGGTAAGTTTTGGAAGAACCAATGGATTAGTCTCTTGTCTGGATATCCGTTGGGCGAGGCCTTGAGTGTGGGATCCTGGCCCGCGCAAGAAGTGCTACTTCTACTGCCAACACCCCTGAATTCGTTGTGTGGTGGGGATAAGGATCTTACATATTAAACTTGATTTTATGCATAAAGGATTTTTTTATAAAAGAATTATTCCCACCACTGAAGTTGATTTTTGTGCATAAATAGATGCATAAATAATTTTTATATCAAAATTAAATTCTATGTTTAAATTCTATAAGTATTTGATAAATGAATAATTAAATACTCTAAGAGAGAAATTTCTATCGTTTTATATTCACACAGATTGTAAAAAGAGAATTCAAGAAATCTATCGAGATTGAAATATTCAGATAAATGATTAATCTATTCCTCATTGGAATTTGTAATAACTAATTTAGAAATTAGTTGAGTGAATATTCAAAGAAAGAAATTCAATAAAACAGTAACTGAATTATCAAACCTTTTCCAGAAAGATAGATCAGGAAAAATATTATCCGACTCGCACCTTGAATCATACTATGACCAAGACCAAACTCTTTCGTCAGTTTTGAGGAAAGAAGGTGTGACCAGTTTAGAAAAATACACTCAAAACTCCCGCCAAATCTGAAACTAAGTTTGAGACCCTTCGAATTTCTCTGTGGATCAAGGTTATAGAGTTTGAAGAATTCTGGTATGAAATTCACAATTCCGATCAAGAAGCTTTGGGGATAGTGATTCAAGAAATACTCCTTGTATTCAAAAGAAAATCAAACTGAAAACTTGCATAGAAATGAGATGTGATGTGAATAGATGTGATGAGATGCGATGTGAATCAGATAGATGTGAATGAATGGATGGATGGATGTGAATGAATGAATGGATGGATGTGAATGTGTATGTGAATGAATGAATGGATGGATGTGAATGTGTATGTGAAGAATGGATGTGGATGTGTATGTGAAGAATGCATGTGAATGTGTATGTGAAGAATGCATGTGGATGTGTATGCGAAGAATGGATGTGGATGTATTTGAAAGAATGGATGTGGATGTGTATGTGTATGTGAAATAATGTGATGTGACATGAATATACATGGATGTGAAGTGATAGATATGAATGTATGGATAGATGTGAGTAGTCGTACATGTAAACGATTGGATGGATGTGGATGAATGAGATGAGATGTGTATGAATGAGATATGATGTGGATAGAAGTGATGTGATATAATGTGGATAGAAGTGATGTGATATAATGTGGATAGAATGCATGTGATGGGATGGTTATGAGAATGAATGTGGTGGATATGAATGAATGAATGTGATGGATATGAATGAATGTGATGTGATGGATGTAAATGGATGTGATGGACGTGAATCGATGTGATGTGATGTAAATTAGGATATGAATGAATGAGATATGATGTCATGTGAATCAGGATGTGAGTGAATGAGATGTGATATAAATTGGGATAGATGTGATATGTGATGTGAATGAATATGATGTGATGTGAATTGGGATGTGATGTCATGTGGTCATGTGAATCAGGATGTGAGTGAATGAGATGTGATGTGAATGAATATGATGTGATGAGACGAGATGTGGATACGGATAGATGCGAGTGGATGAGATCTAATGCAGATAAATGAGAAAAGGTGTGAAGAGATGAGAATGGGAATACATATGAAATAAATGAGAATTGATGTGGAACAATGTGGAAAGACGAGAGTTCGTTATAGAAACTGTATTTATGACCTATTTTTAAATGACTGTTTTATGTCAAAAATGATGGGGAAGCATTTTAACCGTCCTGTGAATGAGGTCGTGGAGACCTATCTAATAAAGTTGCAACAACTGAGACGGAGAGCCAACAGAGGACGTCTCACGTAGCAAGGTCGACCGAGGTCTTGACCATGATTTAAATGGTGAGCTTCTACTATGGTGGATGAGGGACTAAGGAAGCGGCCTATAAGTGAAGCGCTAGGTGACCTGCGAAGGATCCTAGAGGGTGCCCGAAGATACCCACACGTACGTTGTGGAAGATATTGGAAAAAAGAGTAAGAGTTGTTTTCTGAGTTCGGGCATGGATCTGGTTGATTGACCTTGCTGGTCCTCAACGGATGAGTCCATGCTTCTTTTATATGGATCTATTGGTTGATCTTGCTGATCTTCGACGGAGATTCCATTTTGATTTTTATAAGTGAATATATTGCCGGGTACTATGAACTAGGAACTATCGAAAAGGCCCCTGAGTGGATAGGTGGTGAGCGTTCTAGTTGCCAATGATGCCATAGGTACACCAATGAAGGAAAAAATGGAAATTAGGATTCAACCAAATATTTTGGAGAATTATGATCAGTGATACTATAGTTTTATTAAAAGATTATTTTAAAGATAGTTGAATCTGTGAAAAAGGCAATTTCATATTGTGTAAGTGGTGTGACTAGTTTTAAGTTTGCATGAATATCTGGGTAGGGGACCTGGGAACTCTTTTCCCTGGTACCCACCGGGACAAAACCTAACCAAATTCTTAAATGGATCCCACTATAGTGGTTGGACGGTTGGCTAATCCACAGGACTATAGGCTAGACTGATGGATCCCTAAAATGAGACTCAATTCTGTTATGGCACGATAGATGAAGTAAATCCCGGAAAAAATTTGTTCTATAGAAAAGAATCAAGGGTTATGCCTCTGAATGAGGAAAAAAGCATTGGTCTCTATGATCTAAGTGCAAGTATTTTCCTTGATCTGACTATGGGACTTACGGGTTTGGTCAAATCAGTTCATTTAGTTAAGACTCTTGACTACGTTAGAGTAAAAATATCTTTCAGGAATCGCCTGTGCTCTCCGGGCAAGGGAAGTTTTTTCGGGTTCAATTTTGGAAGAACCGAGGGATTAGTCTCTTGTCTAGATATACGTGGGCAAGGCCCCAAGTGAGGGACCCTACCCCGCGCAAGAAGTGTTACTTCTGCTGCTAGCACCCCTGAATTCATTGCACGGTGGGGGGACTAGGATATTTTAGCTGGTATCAAAGCAATTTGGCTAAAGTGGATCAACCGAGAAATCAAAAATGTCAAAAATTTATGAAGTAGCAGTAAAAGCTTGTAATTGTGTGATGAAATTCATACAAATTGATATTCAAAATGAAGATTCATAAATAGATAATTGGGTCTTCAAAAGGAAGTACTACAATTGTATGGAATCCCTAACTTGCTTGAGGCCTAGACATGATGGTATTTACCTTAAAATTCTAAGGACCGTGACTATCCGTATATACCGAGGGTATAACTGTAGCTCTTTCTTGGCAGTATATACGAGTAAATCTAAGATCTTGAAATTATAAGATGTTATCCAAATGATAAATTCGTCGATGTGGTTGATATGATTTTAAAATCTTGGGTTAGAACTGATGAGTTGATTTGGATTCTGACTGAAAAATGATGGTTCCAAAATTTTGGTTCAAAAGTGATAAGCTGAGCAAAACCACAAGGAGGATGAATGGGACGAGTCCCTGTGATGATGTTCATAACTGGAATGACAATAATGACTTCAGCAAATCACTATGAGATTAGTGGATTGTGCTAAATAGATTGCTATTGTAAACATTTGACCCAGTGGATCAAGTTAAGGGATGCCAAATTAAAAATCTGTATAATTGAAATTCGCATGGAGGAATGTTCAAATGGAAATTTCGGTCTAATGGACCATTATTGTGTTAAGGATATGAATGATATGATCTAAATGAATTGTTATCTGATGATGAGTTCTATATAAAGGATCTTTATCCCAGGATTCTGTTGGGTTCACCAGACTATAAGAAACCCCAGAATCAGTTGGATCTTAAGGGAAAGAGTTATCCTCTAGTTTGCGAGATGAGGACATCTCGCGTTTTTTAAGTGGGGTAGGATGTAAGATTCCTCCCTCTAGCTTTTGAGGTATGTAGGTGTAAGAACCTCCCCTTCTGATCTTATAATTATTTTTCTCTCTGAAATAAAAGAAAGATCATGTTTTACCCTGTTTTGGCCTAGAGAGAGAAAATGTCTAGAGAGAGGTAACTCAAAATTGAGATATTTTTGGATATAAAAATCCTCCTAGTGTCTAAAATGATTTCCCTTGAAACAGAAATTCAAAAAGAACTTTCCAATGTACAATTGAATTAATTGAAATAGGTATAAAGGACCTTAGCCTAAGGGTCTAAATTTTCAAAAAATTTTGGATTATGGTCTAATTAAGGTTCCTATGGACCAATAAGATTAATCCAAATGTAAGGAGGAGATAAATTGAATAATAAAAGGAAAACCCCCCAAAAACGAGTAAATGCTCACATAAGATGAAGAGTGGACTAAGGACCAAAGAAACGAATTAAAAAAATTGAATTTTGACACCTCTGTAAGATTCCTCCCTAGCCCCCCTAGATGTCCAGTTTCTTCCCTTGTAAATCAATCCCCTTTTTAGAATAATAAAAGATCTTATTTCTACCTGTTTTTGGCCTAGAGAGAGAAAATATTATAGAGAGAGATAATTCAATTTTTAGATATCTTTGGATGGAAAAATATCCTTTCTTATTAAAATAAATTCCCTCGAAACAAAAGTTTTAAAAGAGTTTCCTAAGGTGCATTAGAAATAAATTATAATCTGCTACTAAAAAGACCTTAACCTAAGGGTCCAGATTTTTTGAAAATTTTGGATTAAGGTTCTGAGGGACCAATCAGAATAATCCAAATGTAGGGAGAAGATAAATTGAAGAAATAAAGAAAAACCCCCAAAAATGAGTAAATACTCACATAAGATGAAGAGTGGACTAAGGACTAAAGGAAACATTAAAAAAATGAATTTTTGACACCTCAGAGTTGGGATTCCCCCTCATGAAGGAGGCAACTTTTTTCTCATCATTGCTTTCCATTTTAAATCAATAAAATGAGATATTTCATCTCTCCTCTCTCCTATTTCAAGTCTAGTTCCAAAAAGTAAGCTGAACTGACCCAAAAATGGTCAAAAATTGACCAAACTGATCTGAAAAATTCTAGAATCAGTTTGCTTGGTTTGAGGCTCACTTTTTTCTATAAATAGAAGCCTCCCCCTTTGTAAAAGCTTAATAGTGTTTATGCACTGTTACTCTACTCCTCCCCAGAGCCAAATACATTGAATTCACTTGATAATTCAATTATTTTTGACTAAAAGAATTGGTGGCCACTCTTGATCCAAACAAGAGTAGAACCCTCAATCCCTAAAGCCAAAGGAAAGCTCACAAAACTCCATGTAAGCTAAAAATTCTACTTTTTAAATTCTAATCTATGGTTTTCTGATTTCTTTGCTTTTTTTGTTGATTAAAGTGAATCTTGATGTTATGCCTTGATGAAAAAGCTACCCCCTTCTCTTCCTTAATAGTTCAGCCTTTCTTTATCCTAAAATAAGTAACAAATAAATTGATTTAAACTTTTCTTATTGTTTACTCTTTAGAAAGTAAAAACTGAATAGATTAGAGTACTTTACTTCAAATTGGGATTAATTTTAAAGTGATATTAGAATGTAAAAATTGAGAAATGGTCAGCCATACAAAGAAGGTTATGGCAAAATTTTCTTGAATTTTGTGGAAAATAAATTTTATTTTTATGTTATTCTAAAAGAGTAATCCCCACCATTTGTACATTCTAAAAGAAATATTTTGATTTACTCCATGTACATATTCACCTATGAATAGGCATGGATATCATTGATATTAATTATTGAAATTAAATTCTATGCATAGAAAGATGCATATTGGAAATCGTTTTATTATAAGTGTTATTTTCATTAGATTTAATTTCTATGCATGGAAAGATGCATAATAGAAATTTTTTTATTATAAAAGTGTTATTTTCATTAGATTTAATTTCTATGCATAGAAAGATGCATGTTGGAAATTTTTGTGTTATAAAAGTGTTATTTTCATTAGATTTAATTTCTATGCATGGAAAGATGAATAATAGAAAATTTTTTATTATAAAAGTGTGATTTTCATTGAATTTAATTTCTATGCATGGAAAGATGCATAATAGAATTTTTTTAATAAAAGTGTTATTTTCATTGAATTCAAATTCTATGCATGGAAAGATGCATAATAGAATTTTTTTATTATAAAAGTGTTATTTTTATTGAATTTAATTTCTATGCATGGAAAGATGCATAATAGAAATTTTTTTATTATAAAAGTGTTTCATTGAATTCAGTGGAAAGATGCATAATAGAAAATTTTCCATTATAAAAGTGTTATTTTCATTGAATTTAATTTCTATGCATGGAAAGATGCATAATAGAAATTTTTTTAATTGTAAAAGTGCTATTTTCATTAGATTTAATTTCTATGCATGGAAAGATGCATAATAGAAATTTCTTTATTATAAAAGTGTTATTTTCATTGAATTTAATTTCTATGCATGGAAAGATGCATAATAGAATTTTTTTTAATTATAAAAGTGTTATTTTCATTGAATTTAATTTCTATGCATGGAAAGATGCATAATAGAAATTCTTTTTATTTTAAAAGTGTTATTCCTATTAAATTGATTTTTTGCATAAATAGATACATAAAAGGATTTTCTTTTATATAAAGGTGTTATTTCCATTTAAGTTGGATTTTATACATAAATAGATGCATAAAGAAATTTTTTTATATATCAAAATTAGATTCTCTTTAATTCTATGTTTAATTTCCATGAATATTTGATAAACGAATAAGTAAATACTGTGAGAGAGAAATTTCTATCGTTTCATATTTACTCGGATTGTAAAGAGAAAATTCAGAAAATCTATCAAAGTCGAAGTTTTAGATGAATGATTAATTTATTCCTCATCAAAATTCCTGATTAATTTAGAAATTAGTTAAGTGAATATTCAATGAAAGAAATTCAGTAAAATAGTTCAGGAAGAACCTTATCAGACTCGAACCCTGAATCAGACTATGACCAAGACCAAACTCTTTCGTCAGTTTCGAGAAAAGAAGATGTGACTAGTTCAGGAAAATAGATGTGACTAGTTCAGGAAAATACACTCAAAACTCACGCCAAATCTGAAACTAAGTTTAAGACTCTTCGAATTGATATGTGGATCCAAGTTATAGAATTTGAGGAATTCTGTTATGGAATTCGGACTTACGATCATACGATCAAGAAGTTTTGGGGATAGTGATTTAAGATATACTCATTGTATTCAAAAGGAAATCAAACTGAAAACTTGCATAGAAACCCTGTTTTCTTAAAGGACTGTCTTAGGCCAGAATGCTAGAGGAAGCATTTGGTATATGCGTTTTTCTAAGGGAAGTTCAGTTGCAACAGTTGGCAGGGAGTGTTCAAAGGACAGCTCACGTGACAAAGCCTACCCAAGTCTTGACCAGCCTCGGTACGGTTAAAATGATGCACTTCCAGTGTACGATGGACAAGGGTCGACAAAGGGGTCCCTGAGTGAAGTACCAGGACACCTAAGGAGGATCCTAGAGGGTTCTGACCAGGTGATGCACAGGCTCACAGTGCCTAGGACACCCATGCGTATGTCATGGAAGATATTGTATGATGGACCAATGATTATTGTAATCTGTTACTGGATCTCATTTACTCAACGAAGAGTCCACAGTGATACTGTTTTTTTTTTACAAGGATTGGATGGAAATTTTGAGTCATGACATTTGTAATCAATAAATGTTTGTCAATGGTTTGTTTTATAAGTTAAAGTTTAAAGAGGAGTGTGTGCATATTTGTATTTGAAAAGCAAAAGTTAAGAAAGGCATTCAATTATGGGTGCATGAGTAATTGTCTGGTTCTACCAATTCCATTGGTTGGGCGGTGGCTAATATCCCATGGGCCGGATGGGGTTAGGCTAGAATCAGTAGAGTTTTAATAATGAAATTGAATAATAGGAATACACTTAGAACTCGAGTAGTTAAATAAAAACCTGAAGACTTAAATGAATAGATCAACGGCTGTGCTTGATTCAGTTAGGAAAAAAGCATTGATTTCTTCAAGTTAAGTTTGTAATAGTTTTCCTTCTATCTGGTTTAATTAGGTGAAGGTTAGTTTAGTCTCTGTAATAGTTTTCCTTCTATCTGGTTTAATCAGGTGAAGGTTAGTTTAGTCTCTTAACCTCGTTAGAAAATTTTTTAAGGAAATAAAAAAGGTGGAATCGTCCCCGTTTTCTGGACAAGGAAAATTTTCCCGGTTTCGGTTTCGGAATGACCACTAGATTAGTCTCATGTCCAAACATTCGAGAGTGAGGCCTCGAGTGGGAAACCCTGCTCCGCGCAAGAGGAAGCTACTTCTGCTGTGCTGCTAGCAATCAAGAATCCCGTCCGCGGAGGAAGGGTAGTGGGATCCCACAACCTCAGTGTGGGGATCTCCCCTCATGAAGTAGGTGCCTTTTTCTCATCATTACCCCCAATTTTTAATCAATAAAATGAGATATTTTCATCTCTCCTCTCTCCTATTTCAAAACTAGATCCAAAAAGTAAGTTGAACTGACCCAAAAATGGTCAAATTTTGACCAAACTAATCTGGAAAAATCTAGAATTAGTTTGCTTGGTTAGAGGCTCACTTTTCCTATAAATAGAAGCCTCTCCCTTTGTAAAAGCTTAATGGTGTTTATGCACTGTTACTCTACTCCTATCTTGAGCCATCTACATTGGATTTTTTAATAATTCAATTGTTTTTGGCCTAATCCTCTCCAAAGTGAATTGGTGGCCACTCTTGCTTCAAACAAGAGTAGAACCCTCAATCCCTCAAGCCAAAGGAGAGCTTACAAGCTCCATGTAAGCTAATTTTCTTACTTGTTTAATGAAGAATCTATGGTTTTCTTCATTTTTATGTTTTGCAGATATTGAATTAAATTCAAATGCTATGCCTTTGATAAAAAGGCCACCCGCTTCTTCTCTTTAAATTCCAACCTTTCTCAATCCTAGAAAGATTAACTAAAGGATTAATTAAACTCTTCTTATTGTTTACTCTCTTGAATTTAGAAAATTGTGTAGATTAGAGTTCTATAAATCTAATTTGGGTTAATTTAAGTTAAATAAAGAATGATAAAAAATAGAAATGGTTAGACATACAAAGGAGGTTATGGGACAAAATATTCTAGAATTTTATGAAAAATAAAGTTTATTTTTATGTTATTCCAAAAGAGTAATTCCCACCATTTTTGCATCTAAAAGAAATATTCTAATTACTCCATGTATATATTCACCTATGAATATGCATGGATATCATTGATATTAATTATTAAATTTGATTTTGATGTATAGAAAGATGCATAAAGGAATTTTTTTATTACAAAAGTGTTATTCTCATTCAATTTGATTTTTATGCATAGAAAGATGCATAAAGGAATTTTTTATTATTACAAAAGTGTAATTCTCATTCAATTTGATTTTTTTATTATTACAAAAGTGTAATTCTCATTCAATTTTATTATTATAAAACTGTAATTCTCATTCAATTTGATTTTTATGCATAGAAAGATACATAAAAGAATTTTTTTAATTACAAAAGTGTTATTCTCATTAAATTTGATTTTTATGCATAGAAAGATGCATAAAGGAATTTTTTTTATTACAAAAGTGTTATTCTCATTAAAATTGATTTCTATGCATAGAAAGATGCATAAAGGAATTTTTTAATTTCAAAAGTGTTATTCTCATTAAAGTTGATTTCTATGCATAAAGGAAAATTTTTTATTACAAAAGTGTTATTCTCATTAAATTTGATTTTTATGCATAGAAAGATAAATAAAGAAAATTTTTTTATTACAAAAGTGTTATTCTGATTAAATTTGATTTTTCTGCATAGAAAGATGCATAAAGGAATTTTTTTAATTACAAAAGTGTTATTCTCATTAAAATTGATTTTTATACATAGAAAGATGCATAAAGAAATTTTTTAATTATAAAAGCATTATTCTTATAAAAATTGATTGGTATGCATAAATAGCTGCATAAAGAAATTCTTTTTATTTTAAAAGTGTTATTTCTATTAAATTTGATTTTATGCATAAATAGATGCATAAAAGGATTTTTTTATAAAAGAGTTATTCCCACTAAAGTTGATTTCTTCCACTAAAGTTGATTTCTATGCATAAATAGATGCATAAATAATTTTTATATCAAAATTAGAATTCTCTTAAATTCTATGAGTATTTGATAAATGAATAATTAAATACTCTAAGAGAGAAATTTCTATTGTTTTATATTCACACGGATTCTAAAAAGAGAATTCAGCAAATCTATCGAGATCGAAATATTCAGATAAATGATTAATCTATTCCTCATTGGAATTCGTAAACTAATTTATAAATCAGTTAAGTGAATATTCAAAGAAAGAAATTCAGTAAAATAGTAATAACTGAATTATCAAACCTTTACAAGAAAAATAGATCTTCAAGAAAAATCTTATCCGACTCGAACCTTGAATCAAACTATGACCAAGACCAAACTCTTTCGTTAGTTTTGAGGAAAGAAGGTGTGACCAATTTAGAAAAATACACTCAAAAATCTTGCGAAATCTGAAACTAAGTTTAAAACCCTTCGAATTGATCTCTGTGGATCAAGGTTATAGAATTCGAGGAATTCTAGTATGAAATTTAGAATTTCGATCAAGAAGTTTTGGGGATACTGATTCAAGAAATACTCCTTGTATTCAAAAGAAAATCAAACTGAAAACTTGCATAGAAATGAGATGTGATGTGAATAGATGTGATGAGATGAGATGTGAATCAGATAGATGTGAATGAATGGATGGATGTGAATGTGTATGTGAAGAATGGATGTGGATGTGGATGTGTATGTGAAGAATGGATGTGGATGTATGTGAAAGAATAGATGTGGATGTGTATGTGAAAGAATGTGATGTGACATGAATATATGTGGATGTGAAGTGATAGATATGAATGTATGGATAGATGTGAGTAGTCGTACATGTGAACGATTGGATGGATGTGGATGAATGAGATGAGATGTGTATGAATGAGATATGATGTGATATAATATGGATAAAATGCATTTGATGGGATGGTTATGAGAATGAATGTGGTGGATATGAATGAATGAATGTGATGGATATGAATGAATGTGATGTGATGGATGTAAATGGATGTGATGTAAATGAATGTGACGGACGTGAAAAGATGTGATGTGATGTGAATCGGGATATGAATGAATGAGATGTGATGTCATGTGAATCGGGATGTGAGTGAATGAGATGTGATGTACATTGGGATAGATGTGATATGTGATGTGAATAAATATGATGTGATGAGATGAGATGTGGATATGGATAGATACGAGTGGATGAGATCTAATGCAGATAAATGAGAAAAGATGTGATGACATGGAAATACATATGAAATAATGAGGATTGATGTGGAACAATGTGGAAAGACGAGAGTTCGTTATAGAAACTGTATTTATGACCTGTTTTTAAATGACTGTTTTATGTCAAAAATGCTGGGGAAGCATTTTGACCATCTTGTGAATGAGGTCGTGGTGGAGACCTATCTGATAAAATTACAACAGCTGACGGAGAGTCAACAACGGAGGACGTCTCGCATAGCAAGGTCAGCCGAGGTCTTGACCAACTTCGGTTTAAATGGTGAGCTTTCGGTACGGTGGATGAGAGACTAAGGAAGCAGCCTATGAGTGAAGCGCTAGGTGACCTGCGAAGTATCCTAGAGGGTGCTGACCATATAGTGCTCGGACTCTGAGTCGCCCCATAGATACCCACACGTACTTCGTGGAAGATATTGGAACTAGAAGTAAGAGTTGTTTTCTGAATTCGGGCATGGATCTGGTTGATTAACCTTGCTGGTCCTCAAGGGATGAGTCCATGTCTCTTTTATATGGATCTATTGGTTGATCTTGCTGATCTTCGGTGGAGATTCCATTTTGATTTTTATAAGTGAATATATTGCCAGGTAATATGAGCTAGGAACTATCGAAAAGACCCCTAAGTGGACAGGTGGTGAACGTTCTGGTTGCCAATGATGCCATAGGTACACCAATGAAGAAAAAATTGGAAATTAGAATTCAACCGGATATTTTGGGGGATTATGACCAGTGATACTATAGTTTCATTATAAGATTATTTTAAAGATAGCTAAATCTGTGAAAAAGGCAATTTTATATTGGGTGTGTAAGTGGTGTGACTAGTTTTAAGTTTACATGAATATCTAGCTAGGGGACCTGGGAACTCTTTTCCCTGGTACCCGGGACAAAACCTAACCAAATTCTTAAATGGATCCCATCACTACAGTGGTTGGGCCGTTGGCTAACCCACAGGACTGTTGGATGGGGTTAGGCTAGACTGATGGATCCCTAAAATGAGACTCAATTCTGTTATGGTACGATAGATGAAATAAATCCCAGATAAAACTTGTTCTATGGAAAAGAATCAACGGTTGTGCCTCTCAATGAGGAAAAAGGATTGGTCTCTATGATCCAAGTGCAAGTCTTTTCCTTGATCTGACTATGGGACTTACGGGTTCAGTCAGATCAGTTCAGTTAGTTAAGGCTCTTGACTACGTTAAAGTAAAAATATCTTTGAGGAATCACCCATGCTTTCTGGACGAGAGAAGTTTTTCCGGGTTCGGTTTTGGAATAACCGAGGGATTAGTCTCTTGTCCGGATATACATGGGCGAGGCCCCGAGTGAGGGACCCCCGCATAAGAAGTGCTACTTCCATTGCTGCTAGCACCCCAGAACTTGTTGCGCGGTGGGGACAAGGATCTTTCACCACGTTTTTATCTTTTTTCTCTATATAAACAAGGTTCTACACTCTTTGGATGTGTAGAGAGAAGCTCTTATAATTGCTTTGTGCAAGCTACCATATGTTGGTAATATAACTTGGTGGATCCTTTGTGGTAGGCATGAGCTTATGTCCTCATTGCATTAAGGTAGTCTTTGTGGTATTCGTGATGATGATTTAATTCATGGTCTTTTAATTTGTTAACCCATCACATGCTAAGTGCAACTAGCATTGCTTATGTGCATTGATGAGTTTGGTTATGCATCATTATCTTTGTGATTAACCATTCTTGCATTCCACTCTCATCTCTATTTCTTAACATGGTATCAGAGCCCCTTTCTATGGGAGTGTTCTCTTTCATGTGTTGAGAGGCACATCTTTGTGTTGTGGATCTTCTACATTGTTGGTCTCTTATCATTGTGTGGGAAAGTGGTGAGATTCTCAACATATCATGTGTTGATTGCATTAGTTGCAAAATATAAGTTGGTTCTTAGCATTAGTTGCTTCATTACAACATATATTGCCTCATTAGTGTGCATTCTTGAGTAGCAAGAAGTCAAAATCATCTTTGCATAAACTTCCTTGTGAACACATTTCTTTGTGAAAACCTAAAATCATATCTTAGTGAGTGGCAGTAGCGAGATTGAGAGAGGGGGATTTATCAACTAAGGGCAACACCCATTGTCGGTATGATCAAGTCTTTGTGAGAGAGAGTGTTACCCATTTGTGAGAAGAGTGAAAGGTGGAGCCGCTCAGAGAACCTTCTCAAGGCATTGGAAAGAGAAGAAGGGATTCATCAAATGTTGCCCAAACAACTACATTAAAAGGTGTAAATAATATGTTTACTAAGAACAAAACAATGTAGAAAAATCCAACTTTGTGAGTGCAAAAAATGAGTCTATTTTGAGGCTCAATTGAAGGCAATTCATTCTCAAATCATCTCACATATGTGAGGGAAACAATAGCCCAACTCCTAATGCTCAGACCTAGCAAATTGCTTTTGTATAATATGCAGTATGGTTGTACAAATCGTGTCTTCCAGCCCATTAGTGGTATTGAGCAGAGTAGCAAGGTGATATCGGTGGCTTTCATTAGCCCTTCACTACAGAGTATTCTGCGCAACCGTTTAAAGTCCTTGTGGTCCTAAGTGTGGTGCATTGGCTCAACAAAAAAGGGATCCAAGGTCTGCGCACTCTGAGCGTAGACATTGAGTCTTCTCCAAGTTGGTTATTCAGGAACTCTGTGCAAGAAACAAGTGCTAATTGTAGCACAAATTAGCACTTAATCAAGAGGTAATCGGCAGATCCTTCAGGTACCTCCTTGGTGCATCTCACAGAAATTTCATCCAGCACAAAACCTGTGCAAATCAGCCACGGTTCAAGTTGAATCTGGCCTCCCCCATTTTCTCAAATTTCCTCCTCAGGGCCAAATCCTCTTGATCAGAGGAGAGCACATCAAGATCATAATAGTGGTGTAGGCCAAGGAGGATAGAGATAAAGTGGAACTAGGCAGAAGCCAAACTAGCGGTTCTGGATGCCGAGAAATTCCCAGAGGTTTACAAACTGGAAGTAGAAAAAATGGAACAATGGAAAAATCGTGTCATGGAGGACCTAAAGAAGGTGTGGGGTGGATATCTACAAACATTGACAACAACAATGCAGCCCCCCCTCCCCCCACGTACCTACAGGCAGATAGTTCCCTTTCAGAGGCAAGATGAAAATCTAGAGGGAGGTTTCGGAAATCCCGATGCAAGAAAGCTGACAGGAGCTCTCCCTATAGGAGCCCTGGAGACTACAGCCCATATCCAAGGAGAAAAGGAGGTAGGATCTAGCAGAGCAGACACCAGTAAAACAAGGAAAGGAGCTGCAAGCTCAAAATGAGTAGCTGAGTAGAGACATGGAAGAAAAACTTCTCCTAGGTAAAAGGAAATGGGAAAAGGATGTAGGAGCAGCCTAAGGGGAAGGGAAAGGAGCTAGTACTATGCAAAGAATCATCAATGGACATAATCCCTGATGATGATCTATGAGAGCATGCCTAGGGAGCTACAAAAAGGCTGGAAGAAAGAACTGGAGATGAGGCTGGAAGAAAGAGCTGGAGATGAGGCTGGTTGATAATATATTCCCTCAAGAAGGAGATTGATTCCACAACCCCTACCAAGAACACAAGAGGAAAAGTGACAATCAATGAGCTGACGGTAGCCCATGCCAATCTAAAGAAAAGACAAGATCAGCTGGATGCCACAAGGAGAATGCACGCAGAAGAGCTAAAGACATCCAAATTCGAACTGAGGAAAAGATAGGAGTAGGTGAAGACCATAAGGAATGCCCATGTTACCAAAATGCAGAACAACGACAAAATGATTAAAGATTTCCAAGAGTGGGCAAAAAGGGAGAAAAACGAAAAAGAAGAACTGCATCATAGGCTCCAAGTAGAGAGAACGCAAAAGAACATACATGTCTGGAGGGAAACGGCCCTAGCACACATGAAAAGTCTTATTCAGGTTGC
The DNA here is from genome assembly GCF_041138505.1 of Cibotium barometz. Lineage (NCBI taxonomy): Eukaryota > Viridiplantae > Streptophyta > Polypodiopsida > Cyatheales > Cibotiaceae > Cibotium > Cibotium barometz. The sequence goes on from NC_141066.1 coordinate 38,872,049, forward strand.
CAAGTAGGCAGGAGAGGTACAACCATCTGACTGGGAGGAGATGTCCAGATTCATAACCCAATTAGACATATCACAGCTAGAAAAACAACAGTAGAGCAGCTCCCAGGTGGTAGAATCAACACCAAGACAAATCCCCTCAACCAAATACCAAGCGGTGTGAGGAAGTGTCGGATCCTATGATTCAAGGATCTAGGTGAGAAGGCAATAGCCCATGCACAGGGCAGGACTGCTAGTTCCCTTCACCAACGAAGTCACCTAGTAGAAGAACAAAGGGCACATGCCAGATCAGAACCAATAGGACTTCCACCATATGGGTGGAAGTGGAGTCAAGGGGGAAGAAAATGATCAAGAGAGCCCAAGTAAACTGTGCTCAAAAATGCAAGCATGATCCTAGAGCAAACAGAGCCACATGCCTTTGCACAAGGATGGCCATTGATGCAATGGAAAGGGCTAGGAAGAAGTACCCCCATGCTAAGCCCATTGATGTGTGCTTTCGATGGGCAGATGAAAGGACGAGAGTTGAACATGCGGGGGTGAGCATCAAGAAGAGGTCTTACGAGCCTAGGTATGCCCAAGACAAGCCAATAAATTTTGTCTCTTGGGGCCTCACCACGGAGGAAGGACCAGATGAAGGGGGCTGGAATAGGCCTTACGGTTAGATCCAGATTTCGAAAATGATTTTTTTTTAATTTTCAAATGATTGAAGTGGTCCGGAGGGCAATAACAAGGAATCATGTGGGCTTCGCCTGCTGCTTCTGCTGGTGCAACATGTCCACTGTGATTGCCAAGTGTTGGGGGTCATCCAACCATCAGCCAGTGCCCAGCCTTGTTGCTAGTTTTGCTGCCTAGTATATCCATTGAGCAACAACTTTCTTGTAACAACCTTGTAACTAAATCTTGCCAACATGTAGTATCGGAAAGATGTAAAAGGGAAAAGGGAAACTATCTGGGATAGGGGATAGCGAAGGGAGTAGGGAGTGTCAAATGTAGGCTATTGCATTGTACTTTGCGCCAAGTCCTCACTCTGATATACAGTTTTTGTTAGTGTGATTCTCCGTTCTCTCACTGTGCAATTATGTTTAATTCCTAGTTTGTGTTAGTGCTTTCTATCTGGATATGTCTTCTAATAGGAACTTAAGTCCAGTGTCATTCCTGTCCGGATGTGACTCCCATTAAGAAATAGAAGCCATGCCAAGAATCCTATCAAATGCAGGAACTAATCTTTTCTCTTAGTGACTAACTCCCTTAGCTTGGGCAGGGTAGGCATGAGCAAATGTTTTATTTGTAGGTTGGTGGTCCATCTCTCTAAATATTCCTTCAAATAGAAAAGTGTCAAAACAAGCTTTCCTTAGAGCCTAAGCACTGATACCACGTAAGAAAACACAATAATGGAAGCAAAATCTTCACAATACACAACAATTACACCAAGTGATAATGTGTTATCATATGCCACTATTGGGTTCTATGCTTTGATGATGTGTACTTGTAGGGATTATAACATCATCTCCCCCTTTTAGCAATCATCGTCCTTAATAATAATCATTGGACAAGTTGTCATTCATCACTTATTGCAATTTTCAAGTTGCCCCTCTCAAGGACCACTATCACAAAGACAAGGACCACATAAGTCATGATTAGCTTGAACTACTACACATTGGATCAATTCTTTTTTAATCACTTCCATGTCTCCAAGGTTTTCTTTGAGCCTCAAAGTTCCTTTTTTTGTTTCAACACTTTGAATATTCAACAAATGAATCCCATACTACATGTTTCTATAATTTCTTGGTGATTTTGTTTTAGCCTACTACAAGAATTCATCCTCACCATGTAGAAGTGCTAATTAAAGTCTTCGTACTCCAACACACATACCATAGTTCTTGTATGCCTTCTAGATTGTAGGATTACAACCACACCAAGTTAAACTTGCACCACTATACACTATCTTGGCTAGTCATCATTCTATTACCAAGATAAAATTATTGACCATACTAGGTACTTTTCATCACATGATGAAAGATGTCTTCATGGAGAACTCTTCCTGTAACCTCAAAATCTTCCCAACTTATAGGTCTCCTTGACCTTCAAAATTTTCCCAACTTTGCATATACAAGTCTTCTTAACCCCAAAAGTCTTCTCGACCTATAGGTACCCTTGACCTTCAAAAGCTTCTTGACTTAACATATATAGGACTTTTTCACCTCTAAAGTATTTCCAACTTATGGGTGAAAGCATGAAAGGGTATACATACTATTGCCCAAGGCTGTACTCTGCTATTTGTATATATATATATATATTTTAAAAAGGGTGAGACTATTTGTATGGTTTTTAAAAAAAAGACTGTGTATAGGTTTTTTTTGCTAGAATCATATGTAAATCTAATTTTTAAAAAATTCAAAGATTTGAACTCATACTTTGTTCATCTATACTGTGAGATCCTTGTTCCCACTGCGCAACGGAATCGGGGTACTAGCAGCGGAAGTAGCACTTCTTGCGCGGGGCACGGTCCCACACTCGGGGCCTCATCCCACGGATATCCGGACAAGAGACTAATCCGTCGGTTTTTCCAAAACCGAACCCGGAAAAACTTCCCTTACCCGAAAAGCACGGGCGATTCCACCAGGATAACTTTTTACTCTAACGTAGTCAAGACCATTACTGATCATGCTGATCCGACTGCACCTATAAAGATACTCGGTCGGATCAAGGAAGAAACTTGCACTTGAATCATTAGGATCAATGCTTTTTTTCCCATCAAGAGGCACAACCGTTGATTCCTATCCATAGAACAATTACTATCCGAGATTTACTTTATCTATCGTAATAATAACAGAAATTTAGTCTCGATTTACGGATCCATCCGTCCAGCCTAACCCCATCCGATCCCATGGGTAAGACAACCGCCCAACCACTGTAGTGATGGGATCCAATTTGGAATTTGGTTAGGTTTTGTCCCGGGTACCAAGGAAAAGAGTTCCAAGGCCCCCTAGCCGGAAGTTCATGCAAACATAAAACTAGTCACACCACTTACACACCCAATATGAAATTGCCTTTTTCTCAGCATCAACTAGCTTTAAAACAATCCTTTAATAAAACCATTATGTCACTGATGACAATCCTCAAAGTCTCTGGTTGAATCCTTATTTCAGTTATTCATTCATCGGTGTACTTATGGCATCATTGGCAACCAGAACGCTCACCACCTGTTCACTCAGGGACCTTTTTCCATAGTTCCTAGCTCATAGTAACCGGCAATATATTCACATAACAGAATGGAATCTTCGTGGAAGATCAGCAAGATCAACCATCACATCCATATAAAAAAGCCATGGACTCATCCGTTGAGGACCAGCAAGGTCAATCAACCAGATCCATGTCCGGTTTCAGAAAACAACTCTTATTCCTTGTTCCAATATCTTCCACGACGCACGTGTGGGTATCTTCGGCAACCCAGAGCGTGTGGGTATCTTCGACGCATGTGTGGGTATCTTCGGCGACCCAGAGCCCGAGCACCGTATGGTCAGCACCCTCTAGGATCCTTCGCAGGTGACCTAGCGCTTCACTCATAGGCTGCTTCCTTGTTGGTCCCTTATCCACCGTACCGGAAGCTCACCATTTAAATCGAACCGAGGCTGGTCAAGACCTCGGCCGACCTTGCTACGCGAGACATCCTCCATTGACTCTCCGTCAGCAGTTGCAACTTTATCAGTTAGGTCTCCATGACCTTAATCCATAAGACGGTCAAAATGCTTCCCCAGCATTCTTGACATAAAATAGTCATTTACAAACAGTCACAAAATACAGTTTCTATATCGAACTCCGTCTTTCCATATTATACCTCCTCAATCCACATTACTTATTCCACATTCCATTCATATGTACTCATTCTCATCCATTCACTCATATCGACACATTATTTTCCATACCCATTCACATTCATTATCCTTTATACACATCCATGCATACATCCATTTTCACATCCTCATTCATATATCTACATCTACATTCATACATACACATCCACATTCACATCTATACATCCACATCCACATTCACATCCATAAATCCACATCCACATCCACATTCATACATCCACATCTACATGCATACATCCATACATACACATCCACATTCACATCCATGCATCCACATCTACATCCACATTCACATCCATACATCCACATCCACATTCACATCCACATTCATACATCCACATCTATATGCATACATCCATACATACACATCCACATTCACATCCATGCATCCACATCCACATCCACATCCACATCCATACATCCACATCCACATTCATACATCCACATCTACATGCATACATCCATACATACACATCCACATTCACATCCATACATCCACATCCCCATCCACATTCACATCCATACATCCTCATCCACATTCATACATCCATATCTACATGCATACATCCATATATACTCATCCACATTCATACATCCACATTTACATGCACATTCATACATCCTCATTCCTATATCCACATCTACATGCACATTCATACATACACATCCACATCCTCATTCATACATCCACATCTACATGCACATTCACATCCATACATCCACATCTATATGCATACATCTACATCTACATGTATACATCCACATCCGTATCTATATCCATTCATCCACATCCACATTCATCTCCACACATCCTCATTCATACATCCACATCTACATGCATACATCCATACATACTTATCTACATTCATACTTCCACATCTACATGCACATTCATACATCCTCATTCTTATATCCACATCTACATGCACATCCATACATACACTTCCACATTCACATCCATACATCCACATCCACATTCACATCCATACATCCATATCCACATTCATACATCCACATCTATATGCATACATCCATACATAGACTTCCACATTCACATCCATACATCCACATCCACATCCACATTCACATCCATACATCCACATCCACATTCATACATCCACATCTATATGCATACATCCATACATACACATCCACATTCACATCCATGCATCCACATCCATACATTCACATCCACATTCACATTCACATTCACATCCATACATCCACATCCACATTCACATTCACATCCATACATCCACATCCACATCCATACATCCACATCTACATTCATACATCCACATCTACATGGATACATCCATACATACGCATCCACATTCACATCCATGCATCCTCATCCTCATTCATACATCCATAAATACCCATCCACATTCACATCCATATTCTCACCCTATCACAACCCATATACATCTTATCGCATCACATACACTTCTTATCTCATCCCATACACATCTTATCACTTCTTAACTCATCTTATCACATACTAACTCATTTCATGTGCATCTTATCACATCTTATCACTTTCCATATCTTTTATGCATACCTCTATGCATGAAATTCAATTATGCTAAAAATAACACTTTTATAATAAATTAATCATCTTTTATGCATACCTCTATGCATGAAATTCAATTATGCTAAAAATAACACTTTTATAATAAAATAATAATCTTTTATGCATACCTCTATGCATGAAATTTAATTATGCTTAAAATAACACTTTTATAATAAAATAATAATCTTTTATGCATACCTCTATGCATGAAATTCAATTATGCTAAAAATAACACTTTTATAATAAAATAATCATCTTTTATGCATACCTCTATGCATGAAATTCAATTATGCTAAAAATAACACTTTTATAATAAAATAATCATCTTTTATGCATACCTCTATGCATGAAATTCAACTATGCTAAAAATAACACTTTTATATAATAAAATAATAATCTTTTATACATACCTCTATGCATGAAATTCAATTATGCTAAAAATGACACTTTTATAATAAAATAATTATCTTTTATGCATACCTTTATGCATGAAATTTAATTGTGCTAAAAATAATGCTTCTATGATAAAATAATCATCTTTTATGCATACCTCTATGCATGAAATTCAATTATGCTAAAAATGACACTTTTATAATAAAATAATCATCTTTTATGCATACCTTTATGCATGAAATTCAATTATGCTAAAAATAATCATCTTTTATGCATACCTCTATGCATGAAATTCAATTATGCTAAAAATGACACTTTTATAATAAAATAATCATCTTTTATGCATACCTTTATGCATGAAATTCAATTATAAAAACTTGACATTAATCAATTAACCATTCACCTAGGATAGAGAATGGTTGGTTTTGTTAGAGAAGAGAGGGGAATGCCTTTTTGTAATGAGGCATAACATTTTTAGAGAAGACATAAGCATAGAAACCATTTAAACCATAAAACCATAAAATAAGTGAAAAAAGAGAATCACCAACTTACTAAAGACCTTGATAACTTTCCTTTGGCTTGATGGTTTGAGGGTTCAACTCTTGTTTGCAACTCTTGTTTGAACAAGAGTGGCCACCAATCTTTGGAAGAGGAAAAATGTCAAGAACTAATGAATTATTAATTGAATTTATAGTTCTTGGCTTAGGTGGAGTAGAGTAACAATGCATTAAACACTATCTTTTTTTAACAAAGGGGAGGCTTTTATTTATAGGAAAAATTGAGCTCCTAACCAAACAAAGTGATTCTAGAATTTTCCAAATCAGTCTGGTCAATTTTTAACCATCTTTAGGTCAATTGAGGTAACTTTTTGCAACTAGACTTGAATTAGGAGAGAGGAGAGATAAAATATCACATTATTTATGAGTTTAAAACTCATTCAAGCATGTGAAATATGCACCTCCTTTAATGGACTCCCCTTTCTTACATATGTGTCAAAATGGAATCGTTATACCCACAATATCTCATATTTTTAATATCACTCATAGTTTTTTTACTAATAAACCTTGTACATTTTCAACTCTTCATCTTATGTGAGCATTTATTCATTTTTGGATACCCAAAATATCTCAGATTTTTTATATTACTCATAGTTTCTTACTAATAAACCTTGTACATAGTCAACTCTTCATCTTATGTGAGCATTTACTCATTTTTGGCTATCATCTTTTACAAAATTGGATTTATCTCCTCCCCACACATGGATTGATCTTATTGGTCCATAGGAACCTTACTTGGACCATAATCCAAAAATTTCTGAAAATCTAAACCCTTAGGCTAAGGTCCTTTATACCCATTTCCAATTAATTCCAATTGCACATTAGAAAGTTCTTTTTGAATTTCTGTTTCAGGGGAACTTATTTTAATAAGATGAGATATTTTTCTATCCAAAAATATTCAAAATCTGAATATTCTCTCTCTATGTCAAAACAGGTAGAGACGAGATCTCTTATATTTCTGAAGAGGGGATTGATTACTCGAATGAAGACCAAAACCTTGGTATCAAAACACCGGTTCTCACTTCCGAACTCAACGTTCTGAATCCTTAAAACAGTTGGGCTCCTGAGAAGTATTCTGGGGAAAGGGTCTTCCTTTTTTAAACAGAATCTTTCTTTTATTTTAGAGAGGGAATAATTATAAGATCAGAAAGGATGGTTCTTACTCCTGTATACCTCGAAGACTGGGGAGGAATCTTACATTCTACCCCACTTAAAAAGGCGTGAGATGTCCTCATCTCGCAAAGTAGAGGACAACTCTTTTTCTTAAGATCCAATTTATTCTGGGTTCCTTATATTTTGGTCAACCCAATAGAATACTGGGATAAATATCCCTTATATAGAACTCATCCTTAAATAATAATTCATTCAGATCATAATATTCATATCTTTAACACGATAATGGTCCATTAGACCGAAAAATTTCTTTCTGAACATTCCTCCATGGGAATTTCAGTCAAGCAAGTTCTCAAATTGTCATCCCTTAACTTGATCTAACGAGTCAAGTGTTAACAGCAGCAATTTGACAACACAATCCACTAATCTCATAGTGATTTGCTGAAATCATTATCATCATTCCAGATATGAATATCATCACAGGGACTCGTCCCATTCATCCACATTGAGGTTTCGCTCAGCTTATTATATTTCAACCAATTTTCAGGGATCATCCTTTTTCAATCAGAATCCAAATCAACTCATCAGTTCTCAAACAGAATTAAAAATAATATCAACCACATTTGAAATTATCATCTGGATAGCATTAATGCTTATAATTTCAAGTCTTAGATTTACTCGTATATACTGTCAGGAAAGAGCTACAGTTATACCCTCGGTATATACGGGTAGTCATGATACTTGGAACTATAAGGTAAATACCATCATGTCTAGGCCTCAAGCAAGTCAGGGTTCTATACAATTGCGGTACTCCCATCTGAAGACCCAATTACTAATTTACGAATTTTTATTTAAATATCAATTTGTATGAATTTTATCACACAATTACAACCTTTTTGTGCTTCTTGATAAATTTTTGACATATTTGGCTTCTGAGTTGATCTTTATTAGCCAATTCGCTTTGATACCAACTGTGAGATCTCTGTTCCCACCACGCAACGGAATCACGGTACTAGCAGCGGAAGTAGCACTTCTTGCGCGGGGCAGGGTCCCACACTTGGGGCCTCGTCCATGGATATCCGGACAAGAGACTAATCCGTCGGTTTTTCCAAAACCGAACCCGGAAAAACTTCCCTTACCCGAAAAGCACGGGCAATTCCACCAGGATAACTTTTTACTCTAACGTAGTCAAGACCATTACTGATCATGCTGATCCGACTGCACCTATAAAGATACTCGATCGGATCAAGGAAGAAACTTGCACTTGAATCATTAGGATCAACGCTTTTTTTCCCATCAAGAGGCACAGCCGTTGATTCCTATCCATAGAACAATTTCTATCCGAGATTTACTTTATCTATTGTAATAACAGAAATTTAGTCTCGATTTACGGATCCATTTGTCCAGCCTAACCCCATCCGATCCCATGGGTAAGCCAACCTCCCAACCACTATAGTGATGGGATCCAATTTGGAATTTGGTTAGGTTTTGTCCCAGGTACCAAGGAAAAGAGTTCCAAGGCCCCCTGGCCGGAAGTTCATGCAAACATAAAACTAGTCACACCACTTACACACCCAATATGAAATTGCCTTTTTCTCAGCATCAACTAGCTTTAAAACAATCCTTTAATAAAACCATTATGTCACTGTTGACAATCCTCAAAGTCTCTGGTTGAATCCTTATTTCAGTTATTCATTCATCGGTGTACTTATGGCATCATTGGCAACCAGAACGCTCACCACCTGTTCACTCAGGGGCCTTTTTCCATAGTTCCTAGCTCATAGTAACCGGCAATATATTCACATAACAGACTGGAATCTTCGTGGAAGATCAGCAAGATCAACCATCAGATCCATATAAAAAAGCCATGGACTCATCCGTTGAGGACCAGCAAGGTCAATCAACCAGATCTATGCCCGGTTTCAGAAAACAACTCTTATTCCTTGTTCCAATATCTTCCATGATGCACGTGTGGGTATCTTCGGCGACCCAGAGCCTGAGCACCGTATGGTCAGCACCCTCTAGGATCCTTCGCAAGTGACCTAGCGCTTCACTCATAGGCCGCTTCCTTAGTCCCTCATCCACTGTACCGGAAGCTCACCATTTAAATCGAACCGAGGCTGGTCAAGACCTCGGCCGACCTTGCTACGCGAGACGTCCTCCATTGACTCTCTGTCAGGAGTTGCAACTTTATCAGTTAGGTCTCCATGACCTTAATCCATAAGACGGTCAAAATGCTTCCCTAGCATTCTTGACATAAAACAGTCATTTACAAACAGTCACAAAATACAGTTTCTATATCGAACTTCGTCTTTCCATATTATACCTCCTCAATCCACATTACTTATTCCACATTCCATTCATATGTACTCATTCTCATCCATTCACTCATATCGAGGACACATTATTTCCCATACCCATTCACATTCATTATCCTTTATACACATCCATGCATACATCCATTTTCACATCCTCATTCATATATCTACATCTACATTCATACATCCATACATACACATCCACATTCACATCCATACATCCACATCCACATTCACATCCACATTCACATCTATACATCCACATCCACATTCATACATCCACATCTACATGCATACATCCATACATACACATCTACATTCACATCCATGCATCCACATCCACATTCACATCCATACATCCACATTCACATCCTCATTCATTCATCCACATCTATATGCATACATCCATACATACACATCCACATTCACATCCATGCATCCACATCCACATCCACATTCACATCCATACATCCACATCCATACATCCACATCCACATTCATACATCCACATCTACATGCATACATCCATACATACACATCCACATTCACATCCATACATCCACATCCACATCCACATTCACATCCATACATCCTCATCCACATTCATACATCCATATCTACATGCATACATCCATACATACTCATCCACATTCATACTTCCACATCTACATGCACATTCATACATCCTCATTCCTATATCCACATCTACATGCACATTCATATATACACATCCACATTCACATCCACACATCCACATCCACATCCTCATTCATACATCCACATCTACATGCACATTCACATCCATACATCCACATCTATATGCATACATCCACATCTACATGTATACATCCACATCCGTATCTACATCCATTCATCCACATCCACATTCACCTCCACACATCCTCATTCATACATCCACATCTACATGCATACATCCATACATACTCATCCACATTCATACTTCCACATCTACATGCACATTCATACATCCTCATTCTTATATCCACATCTACATGCACATCCATACATCCACATCCACACTCACATCCATACATCCACATCCACATCCACATCCACATTCACATCCATACATCCACATCCACATCCACATCCACATTCACATCCATACATCCACATCCACATTCATACATTCACATCTATATGCATACATCCATACATACACTTTCACATTCACATTCACATCCATACATCCACATCCACATCCACATCCACATTCACATCCATACATCCACATCCACATTCATACATCCACATTTATATGCATACATCCATACATACACATCCACATTCACATCCATGCATCCACATCCACATCCACATTCACATCCATACATCCACATCCACATTCACATTCACATCCACATTCACATTCACATCCATACATTCATACACATCCACATTCACATTCACATCCATACATCCACATCCACATTCATACATCCACATCTACATTCATACATCCACATCTACATGGATACATCCATACATACGCATCCACATTCACATCCATGCATCCTCATCCTCATTCATACATCCATACATACCCATCCACATTCACATCCATATTCTCACCCTATCACAACCCATATACATCTTATCGCATCACATACACTTCTTATCTCATCCCATACACATCTTATCACTTCTTAACTCATCTTATCACATCCTAACTCATTTCATGTGCATCTTATCACATCTTATCACTTTCCATATCTTTTATGCATACCTCTATGCATGAAATTCAATTATGCTAAAAATAACATTTTTATAATAAATTAATCATCTTTTATGCATACCTCTATGCATGAAATTTAATTATGCTAAAAATAACACTTTTATAATAAAATAATAATCTTTTATGCATACCTCTATGCATGAAATTCAATTATGCTAAAAATAACACTTTTATAATAAAATAATCATCTTTTATGCATACCTCTATGCATGAAATTCAATTATGCTAAAAATAACACTTTTATAATAAAATAATCATCTTTTATGCATACCTCTATGCATGAAATTCAATTATGCTAAAAATAACACTTTTATAATAAAATAATCATCTTTTATGCATACCTCTATGCATGAAATTTAATTATGCTAAAAATAACACTTTTATAATAAAATAATCATCTTTTGTGCATACTTCTATGCATGAAATTTAACTATGCTAAAAATAACACTTTTATATAATAAAATAATCATCTTTTATGCATACCTCTATGCATGAAATTCAATTATGCTAAAAATGACACTTTTATAATAAAATAATCATCTTTTATGCATACCTTTATGCATGAAATTTAATTATGCTAAAAATAATGCTTTTATAATAAAATAATCATCTTTTATGCATACCTCTATGCATGAAATTCAACTATGCTAAAAATGACACTTTTATAATAAAATAATCATATTTTATGCATACCTTTATGCATGAAATTCAATTATAAAAACTTGACATTAATCAATTAACCATTTACCTAGGATAGAGAATGGTTGGTTTTGTTAGAGAAGAGAGGGGAATGCCTTTTTGTAATGAGGCATAACATTTTTAGAGAAGACATAAGCATAAAAACCATTTAAACCATAAAACCATAAAATAAGTGAATCACCAACTTACTAAAGACCTTGATATATTTCCTTTGGCTTGATGGTTTGAGGGTTCAACTCTTGTTTGAACAAGAGTGACCACCAATCTTTGGAAGAGGGAAAATCTCAAGAACTAATGAATTATTAATTAAATTCATAGTTCTTGGCTTGGGTGGAGTAGAGTAACAATGCATTAAACACTATCTTTTTTTAACAAAGGGGAGGCTTCTATTTATAGGAAAAATTGAGCTCCTAACCAAACAAACTGATTCTAGAATTTTTCAAATCAGTTTGGTCAATTTTTGACCATCTTTAGGTCAGTTGAGCTAACTTTTTACAACTAGACTTGAATTAGGAGAGAGGAGAGATAAAATATCACATTATTTATGAGTTTAAAACTCATTCAAGCATGTGAAATATGCACCTCCTTTAATGGACTCCCCTTCCTTACATATGTGTCAAAATGGAATCATTATAGGTCCCACAATATCTCATATTTTTAATATCACTCATAGTTTTTTTACTAATAAACCTTGTACATTTTCAACTCTTCATCTTATGTGAGCATTGACTCATTTTTGGATACCCAAAATATCTCATATTTTTTATATTACTCATAGTTTCTTACTAATAAACCTTGTAGTCAACTCTTCATCTTATGTGAGCATTTACTCATTTTTGGGTATCATCTTTTACAAAATTGGATTTATCTCCTCCCCACACATGGATTGATCTTATTGGTCCATAGGAACCTTAATTGGACCATAATCCAAAATTTTTTGAAAATCTAGACCCTTACGCTAAGGTCCTTTATACCCATTTCCAATTAATTTCCATTGCACTTCCAATTGCACATTAGAAAGTTCTTTTTGAATTTCTGTTTCAGGGGAACTTATTTTAATAAGATGAGATATTTTTCTATCTAAAAATATTCAAAATCTGAATATTCTCTCTCTAGAATATTTTCTCTCTCTATGTCAAAACAGGTAGAGACGAGATCTCTTATATTTCTGAAGAGGGGATTGATTATAGGGGAAGATGCTGGATATCTTGAGAGGCTGGGGAGGAATCTTACATATACATATGGAGTGGTACTTTAATGTGTGAGACCATCCATGCTTTGTTTTTTGCTCCCTCCACCCAAATGTAGGTCATACGTAGACTCTTGTAGAATTTTCAAGTCGATAGGCTCCAAGGTTCCAAGTTTAGTTCTCTCTCTCTCTCTCTCTCTCTCTCATTTGGTTCTCTCTCTCTCTCTCTCTCTCTCTCTCTCTCTCTCATTTGGTTCTCTCTCTCTCTCTCTCTCTCTCTCTCTCTCTCTCTCTCTCAATCCCTATTTTTCTCAAAGGTTCTAGGTTTCATTTGGTTCTCTCTCTCTCTCTCTCTCTCTCTCTCTCTCTCTATTTTTCTCAGAGAACTATTTCTCTCTCTCTCATCCTCACATACTTACAGAGCAATGATGTAATCTCTCTCTCTCTCTCAACTCTCTTTCTCACCCTCTCATATACACACTAGTTTCGTGCAGTATAGCTGAAACTAGTATGCGCATGATTCATTCAAAGGGCTCTCTCTCTCTCTCTCTCTCTCTCTCTCTCTCTCTCTCTGTCTATCTCCCTCTCTCTCTCAGCTCTCTTTCTCACCCTCTCATATGCATATACTTACCAGAAGGACATGCATTAGCTAGAAACTAGTATGCATGATTGATTCAGAGGGTTTGAATTTGATTTTCTTAAAATAAATTCATGCATGTGTAGGTGTGAAGTATGGCTAGTCCAAGTAAATCAAAGGAAAGAGGAAGGGTGCACCTTATGCCCTCACAATCCCCAAAGGAAAAAAGATGAGTTGGAACTTATTCCTCCATGCCAGACCAGAATTGTACTCCGAGAGGAAGCAATGGATGGATGCAACATGGTGTAGCATCAATAAGGTCAACCATCATGGATATCATATCAATGATTTGAAGCCATGTCGGAAAGAGGAATTTATGCATATGTATGCCAACATTTACCATTTACCAATCAATCATGAATAATGAAGTTGGCACAATGGTTACTTGTGCCTTTGATGCAGAATCAATGTTGACTTGAATGATTTTTCCCATCATAGAGATATCAATGTTCAAGTTGCTATAGTAAGATAGTAAACATATGAAAAAGGAGCATGAATTTTTGGGCATAATAAAGGGAAATGATAGTTTAGCACGTAAATTTGCATCCAAGGAACTCAACATGGTATTATCTAGTTGGAAGTAAGCACTTGTAGCCAGAAATGAGTCATTCATGAACACGATGGAGTCTGCACTAACCTGAGAGTTAGATAAAAGGAATAATGTGGTAGCAATAGAATTCATATCATTGGGGGTTTTAAAAGACTTCCACAATGCTCAAAAAAAGCAAAGCTCAACCAGTGCAACACTGCTAGAGGAATTAGTGAAAGACCTATCTGGATTCGAAGCTAAATTATCAACTTCCAATGATGTGCTACAAGAGGCTATTCTAGACCGGATCTGTATTGAAGAGGACCTCACTAAGTCAACGAGGTTTATGTTCAATTTAAGACAAGTTATTGAATCCATCACACAATGAGGTGTATGAGCATTCATTCCCCTACTAATGGAGCATCCCGATCATGTCATAAATGTAGTTGTGAGGACAGATAGGTAAAAAATCTTATCAATGATGTATATGATGCGCATAGGTACTTTATAATATATGATTTCAATAATCAAATGAAGAAAGTTTGACCGTTTTGACATTCATTCCCCTACTAATGGAGCATCCCGCTCATGTCATAAATGTTTGTGAGGACAGATAGGCAAAAAATCTTATCAATGATGTATATGATGCGCATAGCTACTTTATAATATATGATTTCAATAATCAAATGAAGAAAATTTGACCATTTTGACGTATGATAGGTGTATTCTTTGTGTACTTTGGTCTAGTAGGGAGACATTGGTGGATGTAGTTATTACTCCATGTCTCCACACCTACCATATGTTATGTGTAGTAGTTCATTTCTCTAGTAGTTTTCAATGTCATGCACCATTCTATGAAGAAGAAAATATACCTCAAGAATGGGTGGCTAGCATGGGATTCAGTCAAGTGGAAGGTAAGCTCACTTATTTAATTAGCACTTAGAAGTAGTACTGTTTGTCATATTTTAGTAATACTATGCAGCAATTAATTGAGAAATACCAAAGCACTACTAAATAGCACATTATGAGTATTATCTACTAATACATGATTATAATCTATTGAATGGTGTTTCATGAGTACTATTTAGTACTCATCAGATTACATGTCACTATGTAGTACCTTTAGTCATGTATTATGTATTAATACTCTTATAGTGCTATTTAGTACTATGAGGGTACTATATGTACTAATTAGTACTGTATGAGTACTATTAAGAACTATTTAGTACTATGAGGGTACTATCAAGCACTACATGATGACAACAGGGTACACCTATGTAGTCTATGTAGTCATATAGTACTAAATATGTACTAAACAGTTCTATTTAGTACTATGTACTACCTTGTAGTCATATACTCATAGTATTCAATGGTACTCTATGAGTACTATTACATAGTGTATGACTACCTATGTACTAAATAGTTCTATTTAGTACTATGTACTACCTTGTAGTCATATACTCATAGTATTCAATGGTACTCTATGAGTACTATTACATAGTGTATGACTACATGACACTATATGTACTAAATAGTATTGTATGCATACTATCAAGCACTACATTATGAGATGGTACTACTATGTAGTAGTACTGTCATATAGTACTGAATATGCCTACTAAATAGCACTATTTAATAGTATGTACTACCTTGTAGTCATATTCTCATAGTATTAAATAGGACTGTATGAGTACTATTACATAGTATATGACTACAGGGTATTTATTGTACATACTATTGTATGAGTACTATTTGGCACTATGACTACTACATGATACTCTGTAGTACCTTGTACTTCTGTAGTACTGAATATGAGTACTAAATTATTTTATTTAATATTGAATAGCCATATACTGCTCAATCAAAGTACTAATTATGAGTACTACTTATAGTATAGGCATTGTAAGAGTACTATTTAGCACATAGGGCACTATGCAATACGTTGTAGTCATACACTCAATATGAGGTGATTAGTGCTATTTAAAATCATATGAGGTGATTAGTGCTATTTAAAATCATATGAGTACTATTTAGCACATAGGGCACTATGCAATACGTTGTAGTCATATACTCAATATGAGGTGATTAGTGCTATTTAAAATCATATGAGTACTAATTAGTATTATTCAGTTGCTTTTTTGTAGTGCACCTTAAGTATATGACAACATTATACTAAATTGTAATACATGAGTATTATGCCCAACTAGATGACTTCTATGGTATTTTAGTACTATCAAATGAAACTTTGGTATAGTAATCTAACTAGTACTAAATAGGGCTATTTATGTTTTAAATAGTACTATATGAGCATTGAGTAGTAAATGGTACTATTTAATTAGACTATTTACTTCTATAAGCATTTAATTATGATTGTACTATAGCCATCTAATTTTGAATGTTGAAATTATTTGATGGTACAAGTTGCAAAGGCACCTTCTGGTTCACTATGTAAAGAGAAGCAACCACTACATATTGTTTTGGGCAAAGGCGCTTTAGGCAATAGTGACAATTTTATGACTCCATCTTGTTCAACTGGTGTACGAGAACTCAAGAAACAATTCCATGCCTTGGCAAAAGCATTATGCAGAAACCTAAGCAAGAAGTGTTTTTAAGATAAACAAGATGGGTTAAATGATGCAAAAGAAAATGCGAAGCGCACGAGGAGTTGGATGAAGATGACAGCCTGCATGATGTGAAGAATGTGATGTAGACAATAAAAAAGCAACAAAAAATGACAGTGAAGAATGTTGTCCCTTCTACAAAAAGCAAAACAAGGCAATGAAGCTTTCAACTCTATGTAGGTCTCCGTCAGGGCATTACACCTAATGAAGGTGATAGAAAACCTATGTAAATATTGTTGTAGAATTGCACTAAGATCTCGTGGGGTTCACGTCTAAGAAATTTTATGTATCACGTGCATTCAAGGGGTATTTAAAAAACCCCTTACACTTACATACTTTTATGAATAAAATGACCCCTTTTCTTCATAAACTTATAGTTGTCAAGTCCAAAATTGGTTTTAAAAAACCTTTCTCTCTAAATGTAATTCTATAACTTTTTTGAATTAATATACCCCTCTTGATGAACTCATGTGCTACAATTACATATTTTTAGGTGCACCCCCAAGACTAAGAATTGTTCTTACTTTTTGGCACAGTAAAAAATGAATCAAAGAAAAAGAAGGTGTTCTCTACAAAGAAGACCACTGCAGATATGAAGCTGCGGGCATCTGTAAAGAAGAGAAATGTTGTCTGATCGTTGTACACGAGAAAGAACAGGAAGGAGAAGGACAAGAAGAATGATGAAAAAGAGGACATAGGGTCCATGAAAGGTATTTTCTTCCACATGCCATGGTGTATTCTTATCTATGATGTTGCATGACACATTTTATTTATGTCGAATGCACAATGTCTTGTGAATTAGACTCTGCCAAAGATACAATACCTGAGCCACAGATGGAAATGGAGAGAAAGGAAGAGACCGACTTATCTGATGCGGATGGTAATGAAAGAAAAGGTACAACCATATTAAAAATTATATTGTGGAAGGTGCTCTGCTTGAGCAAGAACATGAGACCTACAATATTGAAGTTGCTACTGCTGAAGATCATGAAATTACTCAGCACGTGGATAGTGAGATGATGTAGGAGACCTCCAATACTTATGCTTTTGTTGATGAGCATGAGGAGACAACATTACCCTTGGACACTGATACAACACAAGGGGCATAAATATTGAGATGTTTAGTGAAGATGTGCACAAGAGTGTTGAATTCAACAAAACGTATGTTGTTGATTCTTGTGCGAAAAAGGGTACAGATGAAGAGGAGCGACAAAATGATGGAGGGAACAAGGGTGCTGAAGAGAAATTTGACAAAGGTGTTGAAGAGATGGTACGTGCTGATAACATTGACAATGCTCCAATCAGTAATGTCCTCTCTCATCGCTTAGTTTAAAAAAAAGGCTGTTAAATTTCCTTCTAATATTCCCATCCTAGCTAGCTCCACATGATCTAAGACTTATAGAATCTGCAAACCTACACGAAGGATAATTTTTGAAATCCCAAGTAAAATGACTTTTGCACCTTGTAATTTTTGAAATATCAAACTAATATCTCAAAATTGAAAGAATTTGGTAGCCCTTTTTTGATATTGCATTTTGTAAAATTTTCCCCACCTTGGCTAGCTCCGCATTATCTAAGATTTGTAAAACCCTCACACTTGCACGGAGGACAAGATCCAATGCAAAATGATTTCTTTCACCTTGTACTTTCTAAAATATTATGCTGGTATCTATAGAATTTGGTGGCTCTTTTTTGATATTGCATTTTGTTTTAAAAAAATGATGCAAAGGGTTTTAAGGTACCATGCTACGTCCCATATGGGTAGAGAAAAATTTCCCAAGCGCTTCCGAGATCTCCCCATACTCAACCACATGTTTAAACAATTGCTTTACATGCTGCTGGTTCATTTTTTTAATTTTGTACAAATACATTCTTGTATGTGATGTGTAACCCAATACATTCTTGTGTGCAACCTTGTGGGAGGTTGAGGAAGAAGTTGATAATCCTTGACTTAAATGGCATTTTGTTGAAGCACTGGTACAAGTTGGCACCACATTGGCATAAAGGAAAAGTGTATCAACTAGGGTAGCATGTTGTGTCATGAGACCTGGCCTAATACATATTCTAAGTGCTTTTAATTGGCACTTTAAGTTGGCAATGTGGAGTAGTATCACCAACAAGAAGAACTTGTGGCATCTTATCAAGTTCATTGAGGAATGTATGGGCACGAAAACTGTGTGTAGATTTCAAATATAACTTTTCACAATCAAAATGTTATGAAAGGGAGGAATACCACTACCCAAAGCAACTAAATGATAGTCTATCTCTGAAGTCATATGATACACTAGCTAGAAATGGGATTGACTTGGATCCTATATACACATTACTGAGATGATACTTCTTTGAAGGTAGTCTTGAACCTGCCAAACACTTCTATATCTCCTTCCTCTTATGAAGGAGACACAAATAATAGAGAGCTGATTGATTTTTTTGTTGCCATACTTGATGGCATTAAGAGACTATTTGGCATTGTTTTACATTAGACCATACAATCAATTAAAGGTGTTTGTTACTATGTCTATCTATACCATGTATATCTTCTTAGAAATAGTAGTACGTCACTTTGTTTGTGTACATCTTTAGTTGAATAGGCCCATGAGGATTGGAAGCTTGTAATCTATTATTCATGTAAGATTCCTCCCCCAAACCCCCTTTTGATGTCTAGTATCTTCTTCTATAATCAATCCCTCTTCAGAAATATAAAAGACTTGTTTCTAACTGTTTTAACCTAGAGAGAGAAAATATTCTAGAGAGAGAATATTCAGATTTTTAATATTTTTGGATAGAAAATTATCTCATCTTATTAAAATAAGTTCCCCTGAAACAGAAATTCAAAAAGAACTTTCCAATGTGCAATTGGAATTAATTGGAAATGTGTATAAAGGACCTTAGTCTAAGGGTCTAGATTTTCAGAAATTTTTGGATTATGGTCCAATTAAGGTTCCTATGGGCCAATAGCATCAATCCATGTGTAGGGAGGAGATAAATCCAATTTTTAAAAGAAGATACCCAAAAATGAGTAAATGCTCACATAAGATGAAGAGTTGAAAATGTACAAGGTTTATTAGTAAAAAAATTATGAGCAATATTAAAAGTATGACATATGTAAGGAAGGGGAGTTCTTTAAAGGAGGTGCATATTTCACATAAGATGAAGAGTTGAAAATGTACAAGGTTTATTAGTAAAAAATTATGAGCAATATTAAAAGTATGACATATGTAAGGAAGGGGAGTTCTTTAAAGGAGGTGCATATTTCACATAAGATGAAGAGTTGAAAATGCACAAGGTTTATTAGTAAAAAATTATGAGCAATATTAAAAGTATGACATATGTAAGGAAGGGGAGTTCTTTAAAGGAGGTGCATATTTCACATAAGATGAAGAGTTGAAAATGTACAAGGTTTATTAGTAAAAAACTATGAGCAATATTAAAAATATGACATATGTAAGGAAGGGGAGTTCTTTAAAGGAGGTGCATATTTCACATGCTTGAATGAGTTTTAAACTCATAAAAATTGAGATATTTCATCTCTCCTCTCTCCTCATTCAAGTCTAGTTCCAAAAAATTACCTTAACTGACCTAAACATGGTCAAAAATTGACCAAACTGATTTGGAAAATTCTAGAATCAGTTTGTTTGGTTAGGAGCTCAATTTTTCCTATAAATAGAAGCCTCCCCCTTGTTGAAAAATATATAGTGTTTATGCATCGTTACTCTACTCCACCTAAGCCAAGAACTGTGAATTCATTTAATAATTCACTAGTTTTTGGAGCTTCCCTCTTTCTTCAATCCCCATTAGTGGCTCCATCAACATACTTAACCAATTGATTGGTTGGGGGCCTCTACCGTGAACAAAGAATCAAGCAATTTGTAAGGTAATTAGTGAATATTGCTCTTTTCTATAATTTCTCAATGTTTCTCTCTTCTCAACCCCTCTCAAGCTTGAGAAGCTTAATTGGTATGATTTTTAAATGCTATTGAAGTTAATTGGTGAATAGTAGTGAAGAGATACATAATTTAATAAATGCTATTGAAGTTAATTTTCATTTATGTTTAAATTCTAATGGTTTTTATGTAATTTCTCTCTCTCACTCAAGAAATGGTCATACTCATGACCCATTCTCAATCCAAAAGAAGCTTTTCATAAAGCTTTTTCTTAATCCAAGATTAAGCTATGCTTGAGGGCAAATTAATGGTTTTTTTTCTATGCTTTTAGTTTATGCATATTGATGATTCAATCCATGATCCAATTAGAGATCATTTTAATTATTTTCTTAATGATAAGCTTTATCCCTTAGAAAAATTGAGATTTATCAGTCATAGCAGCGGAGCTATGGCAAAATTTTTATAAAAATTATGCATAAAATAATTTTATTCAAAGCATAAAAAGAGGACTTCCTACCATATTCTAGGAATTATATTTTTATATCAAAAGTGTTACTTTTATCATTTTTATTTACATGCATAGAAGTATGCATAATGGATAAATTTTTATATCAAAAGTGTTACTTTTATCATTTTTATTTACATGCATAGAAGTATGCATAATGGATAAATTTTTATATCAAAAGTGTTACTTTTATCATTTTTATTTTCATGCATAGAAGTATGCATAATGGATAAATTTTTATATCAAAAGTGTTACTTTTAGCATAATTGAATTTCATGCATAGAGGTATGCATAAGAGATGAATATTTTATTATAAAAGTGTTACTTCTAGCATAATTGAATTTCATGCATAGAAGTATGCACAAAAGATATGGGAAGTGATAAGATATGATAAGATGCATATAAGATGAGTTAAGATGTGATAAGATGTGTATGGGATGAGATAAGAAGTGTATGAGATGAGATAAGATGTATATGGGTTGTGATAGGGTGAGAATGGATGTGATATAAAAGATTAGATATGAAGGCATATGGGGTTATATGAATGGGAATGTGAAAATGGATGTATGTATGTGGATGTGTGGATGTGGAGATGGGAGTGTGGATGTATGCATGTGAAAATGGATGTATGCATGAAGATGTATATGCATAGATGTGAATGTGGATGTAGACGTGGTTGTATAGAAGTGAATGTGGAATGTGGATATGGATGTATGTATGTATGTGGATGTAGATGTGGATGTATAGATGTGAATGGGAATATAGATGTGGATATAGATGTGAATGTGAATGTAGATGTGGATGTATGTGAATGTGGATGTAGATGTGGTTATATAGATGTGAATATGGAACGTGGATGTGGATGTATGTATGTATGTGGATGTAGATGTGTATGTATAGATGTGAATGGGAATGTGGATGTGGATATATGTGAATATGGATGTAGACGTGGATGTATAGATGTGAATGTGGAATGTGGATGTGGATGTATGTATGTATATGGATGTAGATGTGGATGTATAGATGTGAATGTGGAATGTGGATGTGGATGTATGTATGTATGTGGATGTAGATGTGGATGTATAGATGTGAATGGGAATGTGGATATGGATGTATGTATGTATGTGGATATGGATGTATGAATGAGGACGTGATAGTGGATGTATGCATGAGGATGTGGATGTATGAATGAGGACGTGATAGTGGATGTATGCATGTGGATGTAGATGTGGATGTATAGATGTGGATGTATAGATGTGAATGGGAATGTGGATGTGGATGTATGTATGTATGTGGATGTGGATGTATGAATGAGGACGTGATAGTGGATGTATGCATGTGGATGTGGATGTATGGATGTGGATATGGATGTGTATGTATGAATGTGGATATGGGATGTGGATGTATAAATGAGGATGTGAAAATGGAGGTAAGCATGTAGATGTGGATGTGGATGTGGATGTATGGATGTGAATATATGATATGTGATGTGAAGGAATATGAAGTGAAGAGATGGAAGATGATGTGATTGGATGAGTAGACATATAAATGGAATGAGGAATAAGTAATGTGGATTATATGAGGGATATTGTGGAAAAATTAGAGTTAATATAGAAATTGTATTTGTAAACTGTTTGTAAATGCTGTTTGTAAATGGCTGTTTTATGTCAAGAATGCTGGGAAAGCATTTTGACCGTCTTGTGATTAAGGTCGTGGAGACCTAACTGATAAAGTTGCAACTGCTGACGGAGAGTCAATGGAGGACGTCTCGCGTAGCAAGGTCAGCCGAGGTCTTGACCAGCCTCGGTTCGATTAAAATGGTGAGCTTTCGGTACGGTGGATGAGGGACCAAGGAAGCGGCCTATGAGTGAAGCGCTAGGTCACCTGCGAAGGATCCTAGAGGGTGCTGACCATACGGTGCTCGGGCTCTGGGTCGCCTAGGATACCCACGCGTGCGTCGAGGAAGATATTGGAACAAGGAGTAAGAGTTGTTTTGTGAAACCGGGCATGGATCTGGTTGATTGACCTTGCTGGTCTTCAATGGATGAGTCCATGGCTCTTTATATGGATCTGTTGGTTGATCTTGCTGATCTTCAACGAGAGTCCATCTTGATTTTTATAAGTGATTATATTGCCGAGTATTATGGGCTAGGAACTATTGAAAAGGCCCCTGTGTGGACAGGTGGTGAGCGTTCTAGTTGCCAATGATGCCATAGATACTCTGATGAAGGAATGATGGGAAATTATGAATCAACTGGATAAATTGGAAGATTGTGATCAGTGGTACTATGGTTTCATTAAAGGATTGTTTTAAAGTTAGCTGATGCTAAGAAAAAGGCAATTTTCATATTGGGTGTGTGAGTGGTGTGGCTAGTTTTATGTTTACATGAACTTTCGGCTAGGGGGCCTTGGAACTCTTTCCCTTGGTACCCGGGACAAAACCTAACCAAATTCCAAATTGGATCCCATCACTACAGTGGTTGGGCGGTTGGCTAACCCATGGGATCGGATGGGGTTAGGCTGGACTGATGGATCCGTAAATCGAGATTTAATTTCTATTATTACGATAGATGAAGTAAATCTCGGATAGAAATTGTTCTATGGATAGGAATCAACGGCTGTGCCTCTTGATGGGGAAAAAAGCGTTGATCCCAATGATCCAAGTGCAAGTTTCTTCCTTGATTTGACCAAGTACCATTAAAGGTGCAGTCAGATCAGTTGATCTGTAATGATCTTGACTGCGTTAGAGTAAAGAGTTATCCTGGTGGAATCGCCCATGCTTTCCGGGTAAGGGAAGTTTTTTCGGGTTCGGTTTTGGAAAAACCGACGGATTAGTCTCTTGTCCGGATATCCGTGGATGAGGCCCCGAGTGTGGGTCCCTGCCCCGCGCATGAAGTGCTACTTCTGCTGCTAGTACCCCGAATCTGTTGCACGGTGGGAACAGGGATCTCACAGTTGGTATCAGAGCATTTGGTTAATAAAGATCAACTGAGAAGACAAATAGGTCAGAAATTTATCAAGAAACACAAAAAAGTTGTAATTGTGTGATATAATTCATACAATTTGATATTCAAACTGAAATTCGTAATTTGGTAATTGGGTCTTCAGATGGAAGTCTCGCAATTATATAGAATCCCTGACTTGCTTGAGGCCTAGACATGATGGTATTTACCTTATAATTCCAAGGGCCGTGACTATCCGTATATACCGAGAGTATAACTGCAGCTCTTTACTGACAGTATATACGAGTAAATCTAAGACTTGAAATTATAAGCGTTAATGCTATCCAGATGATGAATTTGAATGTGGTTGATATGATTTTTAATTCTGTTTGGGAACTGATGAATTGATTGGGATTCTTATTGAAAAATGATGATTTTTGAAATTTAGTTGAAATATAATAACCTGAGCAAAATCGCAATGAGGATGAATGGGACGAGTCCCTGTAATGATAAATGATGATAATGATTTCAGCAAATCACTATGAGATTAGTGGATTGTGCGTCAAAGTGCTACTGTTAACACTTGACTCGGTATATCAAGTTAAGGGATGACAAATTGAAAACTTGCTTGACTGAAATTCCCGTGGAGGAATGTTCAGAAAGAAAAATTTTCGATCTGATGGACCATTATCGTGTTAAAGATATGATCTGAAATGAATTTATTTAATGATGAGTTCTATATAAGGGATATTTATCCCTGTATTCTATTGGGTTGACCAGAATATAAGGAACCCTAGAATAAATTGGATCTTAAGAAAAAGAGTTGTCCTCTACTTGGCGAGATGAGGACATCTCGCACTTTTTTAAGTGGGGTAGAATGTAAGATTCCTCCCCTGCCTTCGAGGTATACAGGAGTAAGAATCTCCCTTTTTGATCTTATAATTAGTCCCTCTCTAAAATAAAAGAAAGATTCTGTTTAAAAAAAAGGAAGACCCTTTCCCTAGAATACTTCTCAGGAGTCATGCTGTTTTAAGGATTCAGAACAATGAGTTCAGAAGTGAAAATCGGTGTTTTGGATACCAAGGTTTTGGTTTTCATTCGAGTATGGCCCAAAAGAAGTTCTTTATCTCTTGGGGAGTATAAGAACTTATCCCCCAGATATTGTGAGCCTTATATCTGAATTCAATGAAAGTAGGTGACTTAGCCTACAAGCTTCTTTTACCTCCTCATCTCAAAGTTCTTAATGTACTTCATAGAAATATGTGCCAAACCCAAATCAAGGAAAGACAATAAAACTTCAGTGACAAGATACCGTTGGCTTCTAGGTTACGCTAACTCCTTCCTTTATATAAGTCGTAACTTTTTACCTGTCGCTCACAGCAGTAATCTTACTTCCATCGATCTCCTCTCTTTCTTAATCTCCTTCATGGCTTGGCAACAAGAACTAGTTTTATCCATAATGATTCCTCACCTTCAAGATGCAAGTGAGTCTGTGAAGAAGGATTTTATAGAACAGTATGAGCGCTCACTTTTCCCTCACTTGGGAACTTCTGTAGCGCAGACCAAATGGCGGACCTATCAAGACATAACTAGGGTAACACCCTGGGGTCAGCAACATTTTCGTAATAATGTCCGCTTGGCCATGGTTATTGAAGCTTTGGGTTTGGGTCCCCGATACTACTGCGTCATGAGATCAAGGCATCTTGGGTTTTCTGAGCGAGTCTTCTTACTGGCGTGTTTTCTTTCTCATGAGAAGATATGCCTTTACCCCGTTTTTGGCTTGCCTCTCAGAGGTCCTTTTGTTAGAACA
This sequence comes from Cibotium barometz, assembly GCF_041138505.1. Lineage (NCBI taxonomy): Eukaryota > Viridiplantae > Streptophyta > Polypodiopsida > Cyatheales > Cibotiaceae > Cibotium > Cibotium barometz. The sequence continues at coordinate 38,898,447 of NC_141066.1, forward strand.
CCTCATACCACTGAGATAGGTGCGGCAATAACCAACAGAATTATTCCCATAGATGAGTTACCTTATACATGCGCAGCTTGTGAGTGCTGCTTTTGTGATCATATGATGGACGGGCTTATGGAAGTGTAAAGAGTTCTTCTATCTTTACTGTATAAGTTCTGAGAATGAATAAAGTTTAAATCTTGTTCTTATCTTGAATCTTACTCTCTTTGAGACTTTTTCTCGGGGGGTCCACCACTAAGAAATCATATGTATCACGTGCGTTCAAGGGGTAATAAAAAACCCCCTCTACCTACATGCTATCAACTAATAAAATTACCCCTCTTTCTTAAGGAACCTACGGGTTTTTTTCAAAAGTGTAATAAAAAACCCCCTCTTGTAGATGTAATCCTGTAGGTTTTGTCAATTAAAAAAACCCTCCTGATGAACTCACGTGCTACACTTACATTTTTTTAGGTGCACCCCCCGGGGACTTTTTCTTGGTGGTTAATCCTGATTTAAATTTTTCTCTAAGTCTCATAATTCGTGCATCTTGCGAAATTATCCCAGTTTGCGAGATGAGGACATCTCGCATTTTTTAAGTGGGGTAGAATGTAAGATTCCTCCCCCAAACCCCCTTTTGATGTCTAGTATCTTCTTCTATAATCAATCCCTCTTCAGAAATATAAAAGACTTGTTTCTAACTGTTTTAACCTAGAGAGAGAAAATATTCTAGAGAGAGAATATTCAGATTTTTAATATTTTTGGATAGAAAATTATCTCATCTTATTAAAATAAGTTCCCCTGAAACAGAAATTCAAAAAGAACTTTCCAATGTGCAATTGGAATTAATTGGAAATGTGTATAAAGGACCTTAGTCTAAGGGTCTAGATTTTCAGAAATTTTTGGATTATGGTCCAATTAAGGTTCCTATGGGCCAATAGCATCAATCCATGTGTAGGGAGGAGATAAATCCAATTTTTAAAAGAAGATACCCAAAAATGAGTAAATGCTCACATAAGATGAAGAGTTGAAAATGTACAAGGTTTATTAGTAAAAAAATTATGAGCAATATTAAAAGTATGACATATGTAAGGAAGGGGAGTTCTTTAAAGGAGGTGCATATTTCACATAAGATGAAGAGTTGAAAATGTACAAGGTTTATTAGTAAAAAATTATGAGCAATATTAAAAGTATGACATATGTAAGGAAGGGGAGTTCTTTAAAGGAGGTGCATATTTCACATAAGATGAAGAGTTGAAAATGTACAAGGTTTATTAGTAAAAAATTATGAGCAATATTAAAAGTATGACATATGTAAGGAAGGGGAGTTCTTTAAAGGAGGTGCATATTTCACATAAGATGAAGAGTTGAAAATGTACAAGGTTTATTAGTAAAAAACTATGAGCAATATTAAAAATATGACATATGTAAGGAAGGGGAGTTCTTTAAAGGAGGTGCATATTTCACATGCTTGAATGAGTTTTAAACTCATAAAAATTGAGATATTTCATCTCTCCTCTCTCCTCATTCAAGTCTAGTTCCAAAAAATTAGCTTAACTGACCTAAACATGGTCAAAATTTGACCAAACTGATTTGGAAAATTCTAGAATCAGTTTGTTTGGTTAGGAGCTCAATTTTTCCTATAAATAGAAGCCTCCCCCTTGTTGAAAAATATATAGTGTTTATGCATCGTTACTCTACTCCACCTAAGCCAAGAACTGTGAATTCATTTAATAATTCACTAGTTTTTGGAGCTTCCCTCTTTCTTCAATCCCCATTAGTGGCTCCATCAATATACTTAACCAATTGATTGGTTGGGGGCCTCTACCGTGAACAAAGAATCAAGCAATTTGTAAGGTAATTAGTGAATATTGCTCTTTTCTATAATTTCTCAATGTTTCTCTCTTCTCAACCCCTCTCAAGCTTGAGAAGCTTAATTGGTATGATTTTTAAATGCTATTGAAGTTAATTGGTGAATAGTAGTGAAGAGATACATAATTTAATAAATGCTATTGAAGTTAATTTCTATTTATGTTTAAATTCTAATGGTTTTTATGTAATTTCTCTCTCTCACTCAAGAAATGGTCATACTCATGACCCATTCTCAATCCAAAAGAAGCTTTTCATAAAGCTTTTCCTTAATCCAAGATTAAGCTATGCTTGAGGGCAAATTAATGGTTTTTTTTCTATGCTTTTAGTTTATGCATATTGATGATTCAATCCATGATCCAATTAGAGATCATTTTAATTATTTCCTTAATGATAAGCTTTATCCCTTAGAAAAATTGAGATTTATCAGTCATAGCAGCGGAGCTATGGCAAAATTTTTATAAAAATTATGCATAAAATAATTTTATTCAAAGCATAAAAAGAGGACTTCCTACCATATTCTAGGAATTATCATCCTAGACTAATTGAAAGAATTTCATTATAATCATGGAGAAATTGAATTTTTATATTACGCATAAAGAATAAGTTTTTATATCAAAAGTGTTACTTTTATCATTTTTATTTGCATGCATAGAAGTATGCATAATGGATAAATTTTTATATCAAAAGTGTTACTTTTATCATTTTTATTTACATGCATAGAAGTATGCATAATGGATAGATTTTTATATCAAAAGTGTTACTTTTATCATTTTTATTTACATGCATAGAAGTATGCATAATGGATAAAATTTTATATCAAAAGTGTTACTTTTATCATTTTTATTTACATGCATAGAAGTATGCATAATGGATAAATTTTTATATCAAAAGTGTTACTTTTATCATTTTTATTTTCATGCATAGAAGTATGCATAATGGATAAATTTTTATATCAAAAGTGTTACTTTTAGCATAATTGAATTTCATGCATAGAGGTATGCATAAGAGATGAATATTTTATTATAAAAGTGTTACTTCTAGCATAATTGAATTTCATGCATAGAAGTATGCACAAAAGATATGGGAAGTGATAAGATATGATAAGATGCATATAAGATGAGTTAAGATGTGATAAGATGTGTATGGGATGAGATAAGAAGTGTATGAGATGAGATAAGATGTATATGGGTTGTGATAGGGTGAGAATGGATGTGATATAAAAGATTAGATATGAACGCATATGGGGTTATATGAATGGGAATGTGAAAATGGATGTATGTATGTGGATGTGTGGATGTGGAGATGGGAGTGTGGATGTATGCATGTGAAAATGGATGTATGCATGAAGATGTATATGCATAGATGTGAATGTGGATGTAGACGTGGTTGTATAGAAGTGAATGTGGAATGTGGATATGGATGTATGTATGTATGTGGATGTAGATGTGGATGTATAGATGTGAATGGGAATATAGATGTGGATATAGATGTGAATGTGAATGTAGATGTGGATGTAGATGTGGTTATATAGATGTGAATATGGAACGTGGATGTGGATGTATGTATGTATGTGGATGTAGATGTGTATGTATAGATGTGAATGGGAATGTGGATGTGGATATATGTGAATATGGATGTAGACGTGGATGTATAGATGTGAATGTGGAATGTGGATGTGGATGTATGTATGTATATGGATGTAGATGTGGATGTATAGATGTGAATGTGGAATGTGGATGTGGATGTATGTATGTATGTGGATGTAGATGTGGATGTATAGATGTGAATGGGAATGTGGATATGGATGTATGTATGTATGTGGATATGGATGTATGAATGAGGACGTGATAGTGGATGTATGCATGAGGATGTGGATGTATGAATGAGGACGTGATAGTGGATGTATGCATGTGGATGTAGATGTGGATGTATAGATGTGGATGTATAGATGTGAATGGGAATGTGGATGTGGATGTATGTATGTATGTGGATGTGGATGTATGAATGAGGACGTGATAGTGGATGTATGCATATGGATGTGGATGTATGAATGAGGACGTGATAGTGGATGTATGCATGTGGATGTGGATGTATGGATGTGGATATGGATGTGTATGTATGAATGTGGATATGGGATGTGGATGTATAAATGAGGATGTGAAAATGGAGGTAAGCATGTAGATGTGGATGTGGATGTGGATGTATGGATGTGAATATATGATATGTGATGTGAAGGAATATGAAGTGAAGAGATGGAAGATGATGTGATTGGATGAGTAGACATATAAATGGAATGAGGAATAAGTAATGTGGATTATATGAGGGATATTGTGGAAAAATTAGAGTTAATATAGAAATTGTATTTGTAAACTGTTTGTAAATGCTGTTTGTAAATGGCTGTTTTATGTCAAGAATGCTGGGAAAGCATTTTGACCGTCTTGTGATTAAGGTCGTGGAGACCTAACTGATAAAGTTGCAACTGCTGACGGAGAGTCAATGGAGGACGTCTCGCGTAGCAAGGTCGGCCGAGGTCTTGACCAGCCTCGGTTCGATTAAAATGGTGAGCTTCCGGTACGGTGGATGAGGGACCAAGGAAGCGGCCTATGAGTGAAGCGCTAGGTCACCTGCGAAGGATCCTAGAGGGTGCTGACCATACGGTGCTCGGGCTCTGGGTCGCCTAGGATACCCACGCGTGCGTCGAGGAAGATATTGGAACAAGGAGTAAGAGTTGTTTTGTGAAACCGGGCATGGATCTGGTTGATTGACCTTGCTGGTCTTCAATGGATGAGTCCATGGCTCTTTATATGGATCTGTTGGTTGATCTTGCTGATCTTCAACGAGAGTCCATCTTGATTTTTATAAGTGATTATATTGCCGAGTATTATGGGCTAGGAACTATTGAAAAGGCCCCTGTGTGGACAGGTGGTGAGCGTTCTAGTTGCCAATGATGCCATAGATACTCTGATGAAGGAATGATGGGAAATTATGAATCAACTGGATAAATTGGAAGATTGTGATCAGTGGTACTATGGTTTCATTAAAGGATTGTTTTAAAGTTAGCTGATGCTAAGAAAAAGGCAATTTTCATATTGGGTGTGTGAGTGGTGTGGCTAGTTTTATGTTTGCATGAACTTCCGGCTAGGGGGCCTTGGAACTCTTTCCCTTGGTACCCGGGACAAAACCTAACCAAATTCCAAATTGGATCCCATCACTACAGTGGTTGGGCGGTTGGCTAACCCATGGGATCGGATGGGGTTAGGCTGGACTGATGGATCCGTAAATCGAGATTTAATTTCTATTATTACGATAGATGAAGTAAATCTCGGATAGAAATTGTTCTATGGATAGGAATCAACGGCTGTGCCTCTTGATGGGGAAAAAAGCGTTGATCCCAATGATCCAAGTGCAAGTTTCTTCCTTGATTTGACCAAGTACCATTAAAGGTGCAGTCAGATCAGTTGATCTGTAATGATCTTGACTGCGTTAGAGTAAAGAGTTATCCTGGTGGAATCGCCCATGCTTTCCGGGTAAGGGAAGTTTTTTCGGGTTCGGTTTTGGAAAAACCGACGGATTAGTCTCTTGTCCGGATATCCGTGGATGAGGCCCCGAGTGTGGGTCCCTGCCCCGCGCATGAAGTGCTACTTCTGCTGCTAGTACCCCGAATCTGTTGCACGGTGGGAACAGGGATCTCACAATTCAAAAGGAATATAGTGCAAAGTAACCAAAAGGAACATCTAAGTTTTTTAAACGTGAAGAAGAGAAGTTATATTAATAAAAGTCAAAGATTTACGATTGGTAAGTCAAAATCAACATAAATCTATGTATTTCTTGATCATATTAATAGAAAAAATATTCAAAATCTTACTCTCTCTCCTTTCTTCAACTCTAAGTAAGCAATCATGATCTTGGGCATGGGGTTGAATGGGAAAATGAAATGCCCTCCAAGATCCTCAACCACAAAACTTACAAGGAAATGCTTTGCAAAATCCTGTTGTGCACCTTGGGGGGACACGATACATAGATGTGTTTTACATGTATCATTGGAAATTCTATCATCACAACTACATCATCATGCATTATAGTAATTGGTGCATCCTTTAAAAGGACATAACTGCTTGTGTGTGAAAGGAGTTTTTCATAATAGACACCATATAGCACTTCATTACCGATGTTGAACACATCACCCTAGCCATATTTCACCTCCTTTGATAGCACTGTTTTTGGTTTCTTGTAGAGTACCACATAATAGTCGTTATATACATTTGTGGGTGCAGTGATAATAGTAAAGTGGTCCCCCATCTCAACCATGTCTCAGGACAAGCTACTCCTTATCCTCCTAGTACATTAGGGCATCTTTCTCAATGGCTATGCCATCTTGGCCACTCATCGGTTCTAGCTTGGTCAAGGACCACGAACCCGAATGAGAAAGAAAACTACACTTGTCCCATGCTTCTTCATCCATGTAGAATGAATAGAAACATGACAAGCTTCTCAACAATTCTAGTGTAGGATCTTTCTTACTCCTCCTTCCCAATTTCACAGATTTGGTGTCTATGTTGATTATAGAAGAGAAGAGCTTGGGTGAAGACCAACAGTCTTCACAAAACAAAAACAGTTCAGAGCAACAGGCCTTCTACACAAGTTCAGGAAGAGGACGAGGTAGAGGAGGCCATGGACGCGGCCAAGGAGGTGGCTGAATAGGTAATCAGAATTATGGCCAGCAGTAGCAGCCACAACAACAGTCTGAGAATTCACAACAACAACAACACGCAGGTGGAAGAGGCCAATTCAAAGGCACGGGGAGTCAAAGAGGTCGTTGAAATTGGCAAAGGCAGTATAATGATACACATGGATGCTTTTATTGTGGGGTAAGACTGGACATGTGTAGGCAGATTGTTATAAGAAGCAGGCTGACATGCAAAATGGAAAATTGCAGCAAAACATCTATGCATCCTCGAGCAGAAACAATGAGGATAATGAAAGGTTGTTTGTTATGCAGCATGTCGTTAATGCCATATCTGAAAATATTGAAGCAGCACATAAAGATGATGTATGGGTGGTATGTTGATTCAGGTGCTTCGCACCACATGACAAGTCATGGGGAGTGGTTCAAGGAGATGAAAAACCTTGAAAGACTAGGTTTTGTGGAAACAGGAGATGATACTGCTCATCCAATTGCCCATGTTGGAGATGTACCATTGTCTATGCAGGATGGCAAAGTGAAGTACCTTTGCAGATGTACTTCATGTTCCGAACATAACAAAGAATCTGGTTTCAGTAGGCCAGATCTGAGGTGTTCACTCATTTTCAGAATTTCAGAGTTATGGTTGAAAAGCAAATAGAGAAATATGTAAGTGTCTAAGGTCAGATGGAGGGGGAGAGTACTTCTTCAATGAGTTCTCTAAATTTTTGAAGAAGAATGGTATTCAGAGACAATTTACATGTAGATACACTCCGCAGCAAAAATGGAGTTGTTGAGCAGAAAAATAGGCACATTGCTGAGATTGTGCGAGCATTGATGGGAGAGAAGAATATGCCGCATAGCTATTGGGCTGAGGCTGTTTGGACAGTAGTTTACATTATGAACAGGACTCCAACTGTAGCCATACATGATGTAACTCCAGAGGAGAGGTTTACTGGTAGAAAACCTGATTTGTCTCATCTAAAAGTCTTTAGATGCATTGCATATGTGCATGTGCTAGATGAGCTGAGAACTAAGCTAGATCCAAAAGCTAAAAAATGTGTGTTTATTGGATATTCCCTTGAGCAAAAGGGATACAGGTGTTATAACCCTGCTACACATGAGTTGAGGGTAAGTAGGGATGTTGTTTTTGATGAGATGAGCAGCTGGTATGCTACTGAAAAAGAAGTTGTTGGGGTTGATGTGACTGGAAATGTGGTTGCATAGAATGCAAGTCAGCAATCACAGTCTTTGAGTGGACCAGGAGAGTCCTCATCTAGTGGTTCAGTTGCATAAGGCATCATGCATAGTTTTATGCTTAAGGCCTCATGCTTAAGGCCTTCTGCATAGTGCAAAGATGCATAAGCCTTATGCATAATTCTTTATGCATAAGGCCTCATGCATAAAGCATTATGCTTAAACCTTTTAGTATACATAAGGCCTCATGCATAAAGCATTATGCTTAAAGCTTTATGCATAAGCTTTAACATAGCTTGCATAAGGCTTGCATAGCGGCGCAGTTTGCATAAGGCTTACATAGCAACATAGCTTGCATAAGGCTTACATAGCAGCATAGCTTGCATAAGCTTTTGTATCTATGCATAGAGCTTAATGCATGCATAGAGTTTAATCTTTTCAATTTTGTATGTATGCATTAGGTTCTTAGGGCTTTTGTATGTATGCATTACTAATCTTTTCCTCACCCTTTTGTTGGTTTTGTAGGTCTTCTAATCTTCTCTTTCAACATCACCAAAAAGAGGTAAGTGCTTTCCTATCTTTTTATCCTCTCTTTCCTCTATTTTTATCTACCAAAAGAGGGGTTTTGTTTTATAGGTCCTCTATACATAGAGCTTAATCTATGAATAGAGCTCTAATCATAGAGCTTAATATATGCATTAAGCTGTATTCGTAGAGCTTAATGCATAGATTAAGCTCTATGCATGCATTCATAATGCATAGAGATCTATGCACAGATTAAGCTCTATGCATAGACCTCTATGTATGAATTAAGCTCTATGCATAGAGCTTTATGCATGCATTGAGATTTGTATTAAGCTCTATGCATACATGCTTAATGCATAGTGCCGGGGTACGGTTTAGTTTAGGCATATCTTTGCTCTATTATTATTGCACCCTTGGGTGCTGGGGATTTGTTTTGTAGGTTTGCGCATAAGCTTTCTACATAAGCTTTATGCATAATCTTTATGCATAAGCTTTATGCATGATTTATGCATAAGGCCTCATGCATAGCTTTATGCATAAGCCTTATGCTTTAAGCTTTATGCTCTATGCATAATCTTTATGCTTAAGGCCTTATGCATAAGCTTTATGCTTAAGGCATAGTACTTTAAACTTATGCATAGAACTTGAAACATAATGCCACATGGATCGCTTTATGCATAAGCTTTACTAATCTTTTGCTGACCCTTTTGTTGGTTTTGTAGGTCCTCTAATCCTCTCTTTCAACATCACGAAAAAGTGCCTCATGGATCGCTTTATGCATAAGCTTTACTAATCTTTTGCTGACCCTTTTGTTGGTTTTGTAGGTCCTCTAATCCTCTCTTTCAACATCACGAAAAAGAGGTAAGTGCTTTCATATCTTTTCTCTCTTTCCTCTATTATTATTACACCCTTGGGTGCTAGGGATTTGTTTTGTAAGTTTGCGCATAAGCTTTATGCATAATGGTCATGCATACTTAAGGTCTTATGCATAGTGCTTTATGCATAAGCCTCATGCATAAGCTTTATGCATAAGGCCTCATGCATAGTTTTATGCATAGCTTAAGCCTCATGCTTAAGGCCTCATGCAAAGCTTTATGCATAAGGTTTCATGCATAGTTTTATGCTTAAGGCCTCATGCATAGTGCTTTATGCATAAGCCTTATGCATAAGCTTTATGCATAAGGCCTCATGCATAGTTTTATGCATAAGCCTCATACATAGCTTTAAGGCCTCATGCGTAGCTTTATGCATAAGGCCTCATGCATAGCTTTATGCTTAAGGCCTCATGCTTAAGGCCTTATGCATAGTGCTTTATGCATAAGGCCTTATGCATAAGCTTTATGCATAAGGCCTAATGCATAATGCTTTATGCAAGGCTTACCTAAACGGCTTACATAAGGCTTGCATAATGCATAGTTCTAGGAATGAGATGATTCTTGGCTTGGATAACGCATAGTTCTAGGAATGAGATGATTCTTGGCTTGGATAAGGGCTTACATGCTTTCTTAATATTTGTTTTTTTTTTGTTTTGAAGAATGAGATGATTCCTGGGGTCAATTGACTTAAAGAGCAGGGAAGTCTTCATTTCATAATATTTTCTTTGTTTGTGTAGATGTGGCCTGGGTCCTCCTTTTCTTGTCCCATAGACCCACAGGTTGAGGCTCTCATTGAGTCTCAACGCAGTTTGCTAGGGAGGTAGAGGGCATCTTTGGCTATACTCCCATCCCCTAGTAGTTGGCAGCTTATGCACAACAGGCACCCCTTTACCACATCAGGTCCCACCCACAACCCAAGAGAGTCCCTTACCAGGCACTTTACCCTTGCTAGGCACTTCACCTACCTTTACATTCACCCCTTTTCTGTTAGCCCCAGTTAGTGCTACAACATCTCCTACACCTGCACCTTCAGGAGATGTGACACCTCACAGTCATCATGGCTCTCATGAGAGTGGTAGTCGTCTCGTCGTAGGGGAGGGTAGTCGTGAGATAGTGGCAGTCGTACCTCACGCCGCACTAGCACTGAGAGTGGAGGTAGAGGAGATAGAGGATGCCTAGGGCAGTGCTTTGGGGGTGGGGATAGTTCTTCAGAGTCACCACCACATCATGGTGATATATCATATTATGATATCACAGATGTGGGCAGCATAGTTGATGACTCTCGTGGGAAGGAGGTGGTAAACTACTTGCGCCAAGTAGTTTTTGCACACTATAAAGACTGCTTTATACATTTTAAGCAGTAAAGGAAGAGCCTAGTGGATGATTGCATTAAAGCTATCCACAAGAAGTATCCTAATCTTTCATAACCAAAGGTTTCATAGTAGATGGGAACAACACAAAATCAAAGACATACTTAAGAATAGGAGGTCTATAGTAAGGAGACATGCAAAGGAGGAGAACCAAATAGATGCCGGTCAAAATGGACACGGCAAGCCATCTACTACTCATAGGGGCAAGTGGAAGAAAGCCAAGAAGGAGCTCCTAGAAGGAGTAGTGAACCAGCAACAAAGAGAAGTGCGGTGAATACAAACGGAGTGACATGGATCGTTGCACTTCGGATCTAGAGATCGTGCATCATGGGAGGCCAAGTTTGTATGTATAGTGCAACTTCATGTCTTTTCTTTGTATTCTCTCCATTTGAGTTGTGTTATAATGTTTGTCTTGTGATGTAGCGTGACATTGTGGGTAGAGATCCTACCCTAGCAGAGACAGTCTACCATCGTCACACCACAGTAGAGGAGATACATGGGACTACCTTCACGATGAAGGGATCATCTCCGAAGAACAATACAATCGAGCAAGGAGAACACCATTGCAGGTAATACTTTTTATTTTTATTTACAAAACATGTTTTGACTTTCATAATACTTTCTATTTTTATTTATATATATCTTCACTTTGTGTAGGCACAAGAAGGTGGACAAGAAGGAGGACAAGATGACTCGGAGAGTGATGACTCCTCCAAGTAGTTTTCCTTGTAGTTTTTCTTCATGTATAGTTTTGGTTTATGCAACTATGTTTCTTTTTCAAGCATCATGTGGCTACCATCATGTATGGATAATTTCTTGGATATAAAATGAAATTTTTCATCTTCTTTATGTGTCTATGTTTTTATTCAATCTTTATGTGGCTACAATCATGTATGGAGAAATTTTTGGATATAAAATGTAATTTCTCATCTTCTTTAATCAACATTCGAAGTGTGTTCACAAATATTTTTGTGCATATCTATCTTTAATTTAAGTTTTTATGTTGATATCTTTGCTGATCTTGATTTGTTTATATACAAGTAAGCAAAAACTTCAATCAGAGAGCTGCTTGTGTAGAAAATGCAGCTGTACATCTGCACATGCAACTCTCTGGAAATATTTATTAATTCCAGAGCGTGTCTATAAGCGCGTCTATAACAAAGGCTATAAAGGTGTCTATTTACATGTATATATGCGCATCTATATGAGCATCTATTTATGCATCTATATGTGTGTCTATAAGTGCATCTATATTAGTATAGACGCATTTATAGACGTGCATATAGACCCATGTCTATAGATGCAATTTTAGACGCGTCCTTAAAATTTTAAAGCACGTTGTCAAAACGCGTCTATAAACACGCCTATGGTCGCTTTTCCTTGTAGTGCTTCCTATACATGCCAGTAGCAACCTTCGCATTGCCGGTACCTTCCTATGCATGCCAGGTGCTACCGATGCATGCCGGGTACTTCCTACACATGTCAATAGCTTCCTATACATGCCGAGTTCTTCCTATAAATACCGGTAGCTTCCTATACATGCAGGTAGCTTCCTAGGCATGCCAATAGCAACCAACACATGTCGGTAGCTTCCTATGCATGCTGATAACAACCAATGCATGCTTGTAGCTTCCTACGCATGCCACATGCTGCTAGCTTCTTATGCATGCCGGTAGCAACCAACACATACCAATAGGTTCCTATCCATGCTGGTAATTTCTTATGCATAAGAGTTTTAAGTATTTATGTTTTTTCTTGGATAGATGGCAAATCAGGCGTGATGTTACACATGAAGGAGGAGTCGATATATCAACAATATTTATAAGTATATATTAGCCTCACATTGTATCTTATCTTTTAATTAAAGAAGGTTATCTTAAATAACAACTTTCTAAAATGTTCACTTGTTTGTACAACTGCAGCTTGAAGTAGTGGACCGCCCCCCTACACAAGAGGAATATGATTTTGCATTATGTACAACGGGGTTTGCAAGCTCTATTTGATAGGGTGTAAGATGAAGGATAGATTGTTCTTATCGGAGGAGATGCTTAGCAAGCATGGCAAGTAAGTACATTTGTAAACCCTAAACCTCTTTGTTTTTGCAAAACTGATTCTCACTTGTGTTAGTTTTATTGTGTTTTAGGATCATATAACTCGAAACGCTGGTGCAAATTTCCATGCCGATAGCAATGGAAATGTGAGAAGCGAAGGGGATGAGATCTAGATAGCCTCTAGCTCTATTTTTATTACGCTTTATCTTGTATATGAGTTTTTTGGAAACATACACTTGTGTAATCTGCTAAGTATTATAATTGAATTTTGACATTCTTAAAACCATGATCGGCAAATGTCTTTTCTTTTTGGTATTTGTAAGTTTTACATTACACTTATCCATGATGATGTGAAGTTATGTTACTTTTATTGTGTCTACATTAGAAAAAAAAGAGCTAGGGCAGAGACTGGGGAGTCCTGTGCAGACTCCCCAGTCTGCCCCAACTTTTTTTTATTATGTAGTACATTCTCTACTGAGCAATGAAAAAGCACTGCTAGTTTCATTGCTGAGCAGTGCTTTTTCGTTGATCAGCAGCGCAATATTGCCGCTAGTTTTGTTGCTTAGTAGCGCAATATTGCTGCTAGTTTTGTTGCTATGAGCAACGAAAAAGCACTGCTAGTTTCGTTTACTAAGCAGCAAACCCATTGTAGTGAAAATAGCACCGTGTTTAATACCGATATAGGCTTGACATCTCCGCACCCTTCTAGTTATAAAAGCACAGCTATTTTTGCTGCTAAACCCTCATTCTATTGTAATGAACTATGTCCATATCTAGTAGTGTTGTAGATGGTGTGGTAGGCACATATACAATGTGGAAAATTATGCGAAATAAACATGGTCATCACCATCCTTAAAACAAGCCCAATCAACCATAGCCCACTAATAATGAGCCCATACCATTGGGCCAGGGGCTCCCATCCTCGGCTAGAGGGGCTAGCAACTAACGCTCAAACCCCTAACCATATCCTAACCAATAATGGTTATTTACAATGATGACCACATCAACGTTTAAGCCAGGGTTACCAACAAAGACATGTGCACCAAAACGGATTCTTCTCATAATGGGGGCCTTTACAAATGTGCACCAAAATGATTCATATGAGATACATGCTGAGAGGCAGTCATTAAGTATATACTAACACCCCCCTTAATGTCTGCCCAAAGGTAAATTATGCTCTTGGGCCAACACCAAGTTGATAAAGAGGCCAAGTGAGTTGGTCCTTCCCAAGAGTCTTGGTGAAGATTTTGGCATAGTTTTGGTCCATAGAACAATATAATTCTAGTTCCACTATCTCATCCTCAATTAACTCTTATACATAATGATATTAAATCTCAATGTGCTTCATTTGAGCATGAAACATAGGGTTCTTGGCAGTGACCATGCAAATTTGGTTGTCACATTGCAAGGTTGTGGCCCCACTAATCTAAACACCCACTCCACTAAAATCCTCCTTAGCCATAATACTTAAAAGCATCAAAACAAGATGCCTTGTACTCAACTTATGTAGGCTACTTCTTACTAGTCAAAGAGAAAGCATAGGAAGCCAAGCAAAAATTAATATCCAAAAATCCATTTCCTAGAATCACAATCTCCTTCCTAATTTGAGTCATAATAACCCATAAGAGTATCACCTGTATTGTAGTGATGTTGTTAATCAAGAGTATCTATGATGTACCTAAGTACTTGCATCCCTTGCTTCCAATGACTCTCATGTGGCTTGTTGGAAAACCTTCTCAAAACACTAAGTGGGAAGCTAATATTAAGTCTAATGTTAGTGAGAAAAATTAAACTCCCCCACTAGCTTCTTGTACTTCTTAATGTCTCCTAAATGGTGACGAATCTTGTACAAAAAGCTTCACGTTCATAGGTTTGTAGTCGGTCATCCTAAATGTTATGAGTAACTCCCAAGCATACTTTTATTGTGATATAAATTAAACTCCCCACTAGCTTCTTGTACTTCTTAATGTCTCCTAAATGGTGAAGAATCTTGTACAAAAAGCTTCACGTTCATAGGTTTGTAGTCGGTCATCCTAAATGTTATGAGTAACTCCCAAGCATACTTTTACTGTGATATAAAGATCTTGAGTAGCTCCTACCAGACCTCAATCCCCAAACAAAAATGTATAAAACCCAAGTCTATCATCTCAAACTCACGGCTCAACATATCCATTGTCTACTAGATCATTTCTTCATTGTCACCTATGATATTTAATTTACCTACCTACATGACAACAAAAGAAATCTTACTATGCATTTTTAAAACATACAAGTTAGCATTAGAAAAACTTCTACTAAACTTAATCTTTTTGAAAATTTTGTCTATCCTATGATACTATGTCCTTATGGCATGTTTCAACCCATATAATGCCTTCTTCAACCTGCAAACTTTGTTTTTAAATCTAGGCATATCAAAACTTGGTGACTCAGCTATATTTACCTCTGCCTTGACATGTCCGTTCATTTGACATCCATGTGAGCAACCAAGGTAAGTACCACCCTGATAGTGTCATGCAAGCTGTGGGAATATTAGCAAAGTCAAAGCCTTCCACTATTCATAAATGCTCATTTGACATCCATGTGAAAAACTAGCCAGCATCCAAGGCAAGTACCACTCTGATAGTGTCATGCAAGTTGTGAAGTATCAGCAAAGTCAAAACCCTCCACTTATGAAAATCCCTGTGTAACCAACCTAGCTTTTTATTTTTCAATTGAGCCATCAACTTATACTTAGCTTTCCATACCCGTTTGGTACCAATTACCTTTCTATTTATTGGTGGTCGATTAGCTAGCTCCCACGATTTATTCATATATAGTGCTATAGATGTTGTAGTATGTTGTATACAATGTGGGAAGCTATGTGGCATAAACACGATCACCATCCCCAAAACATGCCCAAGTCGACCATCGTGAACCCATACCATTGGGCCGGGGGTGAGGAGGTAAAATAAGGTCCTAATCATCAATGGTCATAATAATGACCCTATCAGCATCTAAGCCGATGTTCCCACCAAAGGCACATGCACCAATGGCTTCTCCTCATAATGGGGCCATTTATAACTATGTGCCAATCATCAATGTGAGATACACGCTAAGAGGCGGGCATTGAGTGTATACTAGCACCTCATAGCAATTTAAATTAGTGGAGATACCTATTTTGGTGGGATGTTATCTAGATCTATCTCCATATTGTACACATAATGGCAAGTATCAAGTTCAAGAGAACAAGAAGTGACGTTTCATGGGAACTTTGTGCATAGTGTTTTATCTTTTAGTATAGAAAGGAAGTACACATTTTAGCATTGTATATGGCGCAGCTGATAATATAGTTAATTAACAAGAATGAAAAGATAACATCTTTAACAACCCATTTGAGCTTATTAGGATTGAGCACTACATGATAGTATCTAGAAGGTAAACAAGCATGATACATTTGTTTGGAGCAAATTGTTTATAGGCTACCAAATTTGCTCGAGCACAAATACAAGCAATGGGGTTATTGTAATGACATCATCACAAATACAAGAAATGGCTTTATTATAAAATGAGATCAGTAGCTAAAAAGCTAAGTTGTTTAGGTTAGTAGCTTGGAGGCTTTACTTTTACATAGCCACATGGCTTAGTCTTCATAAAATTTCAATTTGGGGAAAGATTAGTTTCTTTTTGGGGTGGTGAGGAAGGAAGCTAGGATGGGGGGGGAGGAGAGAGTAGCTCATGTCTCTAATATGACGTGCAAATATCATTGAATATGATCTTGGCCTTTGTAAAGTTTCAAGGTGTAAGCTTAGAATCAATTTCATCCACTCAATTCTTCCAATTTGATGTTCTACTTGTACATAGTAAAATGCCTCTTATTAAACATTTTGATGTGTTTTGACTCAAAGGTCAATGGCCGGAGTAGATTGTTGAAGGAAAGCATTGAGGGCATGATTGTTGGGGAGGCAAATGCACACATCAATGCCTCCAGGGTCCTTGCTAGGGTAAACAAGCACAAAATTGTGAAAGATAAGAGCAGGGCGAGCTACTATAGGAGTCCCAAAACCCAAATCAATATCATATATTGGGAACTTGGAACCTTGGGCAACTACTGTGAACTTGATGCCATGGGAGGATGCTTCATGCAACAGGAGGCTCAACTTATTTATTGCTAAGAGTTTCTTGATGTGAGCATCCTTGGTGGCCTCTCTAATGGATTCATGGATATGGGCAACTATGGAGTGGAAGGTATGTGTGGCAAGAAGCTCACGAGGACTCAAGTGCACAAGGGCAGGTTTCAATGCATTGCCAAAGTAAGCAGGGGTTAGTCTCGGTCGAAGCCTGCTTCTAATGTCAACGGGTAAAAGAAGCCACACGTGTTGGTCAAGTGGTAGCGAGTCAGCCTCCGCATGTATCAATCGCTTCCACACGCATGCTATCACCACTTGGAAGCTACTAATGTGTACATTTCCAGATTCTTTAATTGCAGCTTGCTTGAGATGCTCTACGAGAGCTTTTGAGAAGTGCATCACTCTTTGCAACTCCTGTGGGGGCCTTGGTGGTGGGAGTGGAGGAGGAGAAACACTAGTTGTTGCCTCACTCACCATTTTGATGTTTTCATCACCTTCTGTAGGTTCCCTCCAACACTCTGGCCTCAACACTGCTCGCACATGAAAGGGTGCTAGCGACACACACTCACCTCTGCAACATTGACCCCATGACTTGAGAAAATGCCAATATGATTGTCCATCCATGACCACATGACCTACGGCACAACCAACTGCAATGCCGCCACCTCCTTGAAATCTAGTAACCTGCCAACAAGTAGCTAACATAGAGTTATGTAATTACTAACAATTGTATTCAAACAAAAAAACTTTATGTTGAAACAAGTAACAAACTCGCTCATGGAGATGGGCATGCATGAATGGGTTATATTCCTTTGGCTCACCACTAAGAAAACCATGGATATTTGTGATTCTATCCACGCAAAGTGATAAAGTGGACGTTATGCATTCAATGTAAAAAAGTCTAGAAAATAAGTCTCAAAAACAATTAGTACTCCCTTTCCCCCTTTTCTCTCCATCGCCCGCCCCTCACTCTCCCTGCGTGGGGAGTGGCTGTTATATCTCAATTCGTAGATTCTGGAAAGCTTTAATAAGGACGAAAGGTTCAGAGAAAACCTTAATGATGAGGACGCCGCCGTCTGCATTAATAATATAAGAGATCTTTATGCGTTTACTGTAATTAACGTGTGTGTGTGTGTGTGTGTGTGTTTTCTCTTTGCAGAAGGTCAGAGAAAACCTGAATGGAGAGGGCGACGTCGTCTGCATGGAGGCCGTAGAGTGATCGGGCCATGGGAACCAGGTCATCGAAGAAGCTTCGGATGGGGAAGTGTTGAGCCTCCAGCTCATCGAAGGGGGCATCGATGATGGCTTCTACGAACTGGACTCCGGCGTCGTTACAGTCGAGGCTGAGGCGTCCGTCCGGCTCCTGCACAAGGCGCCCGGCCACAGGATAGAACTCCACAAGGACCTTCGACAGCCCGCGCTTTAAGCTCTCGACCATCATCGTGGCCGCGGCCACAGCATCATGCGCTGCATCGACATGAGTGGTCTTGTAGAATAGCACCTCCCTTATGTAGGGAAAGCCGCGGAAGAATGTATCCTCCGCTGCCGCCACAATCCTATGCCTTTCCGTTTCATGCAGAGGCTTGATAGTACACACATCTAGGATTTGCACCGCCATTGTAAGAGTAGCAGAGTAATTAGACGTGCAGGTGCAACCAGCCTAGAAATTGGAATTCGGAAGTCGTCGGTTCATCGTACGCGAATCTAGCATACATTCTGTATATATTGTCGTCACTCTATGAGAGTGTCGTCAACAGATCCTACCCGTCTCTTGTCCTTGTCCTTGGTGAATGAAAAGATCCGATGCCACCCCCCGTGCAGTATGGCCAGCAGACGAGGGGCCTGTATGGTCAATGCGCAACCATTCCGCATTTTTTTAAAAAAACCGGTCAATATAAGGACATGCTTTTAAACTAACCCGTTTTCTAAGCATATTTTGCCGGTATTTTACCCATAAACAATCGGTATTCCTTACTCACCATAAACCATAAACAAATACACGAACCATGAACCATAAACCTAAAGCTTATTGCAAAAAAATGAGAGAGAAGGTTATCACCAGATGTGAAAATATTTTGGTCCAACACCCTAGTGTATAGCTCGGTCCAACATCCTAGCTCTAATATGCATGCATAGAGTATGCTATGTATGCATATTAGAGCTATGCATGCATATCGAGGCTACTATGCCTATGCATTGCCTCTAGTACATAGCTCTGATATACATGCGTAGAGATTACATACGTTCTATGTATACACATTACAACTATGCATGCATAGAGAATAAATATGCATTCTCTATGCATGCATATATTCTATGTATTTCCTATGCATGCATAGAGAATACATATGTTCTATGTATGTATATTAGAGCTATGCATGCATAAGGAGGCTTCTATGCTTATGCATTGCCTCTACTCTTTGGTGAACTTTTCAAAGTTACCCTCATTGCCATAAGGGGAGAAGTTGGATATAACAAGTCATAATTACTTACATGTACCTTGATTAATCATTTAACCAACAAAAATGAGGTTTTCGGTTATGTATGTGGCAAATGAAGCATGTCAACAAGGATACTTCATTTTTTCTATGACCTGTTGCTTAATCAACTTTATGGAACGAAAACGATTTTTTTCCAAGTATGGACTCTAAATTTTTAGTAGATTGTACTTAATCTAGCCTCTTAATCATGTCTTGCAATGTCAATGGCTAATTTCATATTGTGTTGCTACAGTGGTGCTGTCTCGCAGCAAGAGGATTGTGAGATGTTATTACTGAACTTCAAGTGTGTGCCTGGTGCTCCTCAAAACTTTTGGCAGAAGCCAGTGTTTTTGAAGAACGTATCGATCGACTGTTTGGCATAAGCTGCCATAATACGACAACAACAAAACCCTGTTGGTGGATGACAGTAGATACAAGAGTCTATGGAATCTGGACAGCACCTACATTTGTCTAGAGGAGTTTTCTCCTGAAGATGATGCACAAGATCTAAAGTACTTGACCAAAACCTTGTTGCCTTGGTTAAGTAGATGGGCGCAATCGTTGTTCCCAAAGATGTGGTTCTTTTTCAACCCCATACAGAACCATCGAGATCACATCAGTCAACTTGTAATTGACTACAGTAAAATCGGTAGATCTTAGTTACCGATAAATCCCCTTCTGTCCAAAAGTTTTGAGAATCCCCTTTTGTCCAAATTTTTTGTAAAAAAAGTATTATGTAAAAATAATCGATATTGTGACTCTCATGGGCAAGGATGTGCAAAATTTTTGATAATACAAAGGATATCTATATTTACATGTGAAAAATCTTTTTTTAATATTGATGTCTTTATATTGACCATGATGCTTTTAAGCACCTATTTGGTGCACCAAAGCACAGCAGGGTGGGTTTTTTTGAAGGGCTACAGCCTATGTAGTGGCAGCATATGGTGATTTAGACACATAACTACATAGTCACACACATGCATAGTTACACACAGTTATTGCATCCACACGATGGTCCATGGTGTCCATACGAGAATGTACAAATGCAATTGGCTACTCCTTGAGATATATCATCTGCATATACTTGATGCAACAACAAGTGTTTCTGTCTTTTAGATTGTACACAAAGAATGGCTTGAGATTTTCAAAACTACGCTGATAACCAACTGTGGGTTTGCAGCTTTGAATTTCAAAATCAAATATGTCTGCATACATAAGAAGTAACAAATTTATTACTTTTATGAATGCATCATTTAAAAAAAAGCATGAAATATGTATGCACATTCAGAATGAATCAACCACACATGCAAAGCTTCAAAGCACCATTCAGAATGAATCAAGCACATGTGCAGTCCTTCAAAGCACCATTCAGAATGAATGAAGCATATGTGTAGTCCTTTAAAGCATATATGCAGTGCTTCAAAGCACCATCCAAAATGAATCAACCGTGCACATTGAATTAAGCATTTTTGCAGCGCTTCAAAGCACCATCCAGATTGAGTCAAGCTTATCATTGAGCTTTTAAAATATTCAACTTCTTTCATGAGCACATATGTAGTGAGTAAAAGCATTATGCAAAAAGAACCAAGCATATGTGCACTGCTTTAAAGCACCTGTAGATTGAGTCAAGCACAACATTGAGCTCATGTGCAATAATTCAAAGCACCATGCATTTGTGTAGTGATTCAAATCACCATGCATATTGAGTCTAGCACATATTCTTGCATGTGCAAAGCTTCAAAGCACCACACATTGAATCAACCATATATGCAGTACTGCAAAGCACCATGCAGATTGAGTCAAGCTCATGCACAATGCTTCAAAGCACCTGTGTAGTGGTTTAACACCACCATTCAAATTTAATGTGAAGTGCTTTACATAAGCATACTTCTATTCTTTCAAGAGCAACATAAGCACAAATGCATGCTGAATTTTCAGGTCTAGAGAAGTATAACTCATGCAAACGCTGAAAATATTCACATAAGAAAAATTCGATACTAAAAAACAAACATTTTTGCATCTATATAGTTTGCATAGGCAACTTACCTATGTCTCATCTAGAAAGTGGATTGGGTGTTTTTCATAGGTGCATCTTCCGATCCGTTTAGATATCCTTCTTGTTTGGAGAAACACGTGTGTTCTCGGTCCAAAAGGCACGAACCAAATCTTTAATCTCATCAAACTTGCTTAAAGGGGTTGGCGCTTACACAAATCTTTCACCTTCATTGGAACAAAGCCTCTTTTGGGCTTCAAATAAATTTCTAGGATGTATATGTAGCTTTGCAGCACGTGTAAGGGTAATATCTTCATAACAATTTATTGCACTTGTCAAACAAGTCAACGCACTCGCTTTATGAAAAGTTCATCACTTGATTTTGGAGCCTTAATCAAGTACATAGACTCTTTGAATGCACAAATCATATCTGAGTTGGCATGCCATCCCTCAACGTATTTTGCAATATGTGCATCTCCTGTAAGACCTCATCCATAACTTCAGAGCCCATCTTCTTCCCAAAAGATGACAATTGATTAACCAAGTAAACACAGATTCTCTCGACGAGGAAAGATACGATGAGATGGAAATTGATGTGATTGGATGAGAATGGGAATACATATGAAATGGATGTGGATTAAGTAATAAGGAACAATGTAGAAAGATGAGAGTTCGTTATAGAAACTGTATTTATGACCTATTTTTAAATGACTGTTTTATGTCAAGAATGCTAGGGAAGCATTTTGACCATCTTGTGATTAAGGTCGTGGAGACCTAACTGATAAAGTTGTAACAACTGACAGAGAGCCAACAGAGGACGTCTCACATAGTAAGGTCAACCGAGGTCTTGACCAGCCTCGGTTTGATTTAAATGGTGAGCTTCCGGTACGATGGATGAGGGACCAAGGAAGCGGCCTATGCGTGAGGCGCTAGGTCACCTGCAAAGGATCCTAGAGGGTACGATGCTCGGGCTCTGGGTCGCCGAAGATACCCACACGTGCGTCGTGGAAGATATTGGAAC
Source organism: Cibotium barometz (assembly GCF_041138505.1). Taxonomy (NCBI): domain Eukaryota; kingdom Viridiplantae; phylum Streptophyta; class Polypodiopsida; order Cyatheales; family Cibotiaceae; genus Cibotium; species Cibotium barometz. The sequence continues at coordinate 38,920,603 of NC_141066.1, forward strand.
AAGAAGTAAGAGTTATTTTCTGAAACCGAGCATGGATGTGGTTGATTGGCCTTTGCTGGTCCTTAATGGATGAGTCCATGGCTCTTTTATATGGATCTATTGGTTGATCTTGCTGATCTTCAACGGAGATTCCATCTTGATTTTTATAAGTGAATATATTGTCGGGTACTATGAGAGCTAGGAACTATCGAAAAGGCCCCTGAGGGACAGGTGGTGAGCGTTCTGGTTGCCAATGATGCCATAGATACACTGATGAAGGAATGATTGGAGATAAGGATTCAACCAGAGATTTGAGGATTATGATCAGTGACACTATGGTTTCATTAAATGATTGTTTTAAAGATAGCTACATCTATGAAAAAGGAAATTTCATATTGGGTGTGTAAGTGGTGTGACTGGCATTAAATTTGCATGAATATCTGGCTAGGGGACCTGATAACTCTTTTCCCTAGTACTCGGGACAAAACCTAACCAAATTCCTATTGGATCCCATCACTACAGTGGTTGGGTGGTTGGCTAACCCATGGGACTGGCTGGACTGATGGATCCATAGAATGAGACTCAATTCTGTTATAGTACGATAGATGAAGTAAATCCCGGATATTAATTATTCTATGGAAAAAGAATCAACGGTTGTGCCTCTCGATGGGGAAAAAAGCGTTGGTTTCTATGATCCAAGTGCAAGTTTCTTTCTTGATCTGACTAAGAGACTCACAGGTTCAGTCGGATCAGCTTGGTGAGTAATGACCCTGAATACATTAGAGTAAAAATATCCTAGAGGAATCACCTGTGCTTTCTGGGCAAGGGAAGTTTTTTCGGGTTCGGTTTTTAAAGAACAGAGGGATTAGTCTCGTCCGGATATCCATGGGCAAGGCCCCGAGTGAGGGATCCTGTCCTGTGCAAGGAGTGCTACTTCCGCTGCCAGCCTGCACCCCTGAATCCGTTGTGGGCAAAGGGGGCAGGGATCTTTCAGCTGGTATCAAAGCGAATTGACTAAAGTGAATCAACTAAGAAGCCAAAAATGTCAAAAATTTATGTAGTATCAGTAAAAGATTGGAATTGTGTGATTAAATTCATACAATTGATATTTAGACGAAAATTTATAAATTGGTAATTGGGTCTTTAGATGTAAATTCTGCAATTGTATGGAATCCCTGACTTACTTGAGGCCTAATCATGATGGTATTTACCTTAAAATTCCAAGTACCGTGAGACTACCCATATATACCGAGGGTATAACTGCAACTCTTTACTTGCAGTATATACGAGTAAATCCAAGACTTGAAATTATAAGCAAAAATGCTATCCAGATTCTGGTTGAGAACTGATGAGTTGATTTGGATTCTGATTAAAAAATGATGATTCCTGAATTTTCATTGAAATGTAATAAGATGAGCAAAACCACAATGAGGATGAATGGGACGAGTCCCTGTGATGATGTTCATAATTGGAATGACGTTAATGACTTCAGTAAATCACTATGAGATTAGTGGATTATGCTGACAGATTGCTGCTGTTAACACTTGACCCGGTGGATCAAGTTAATGGATGACAAATTGAGAACTTGCTTGACTAAAATTCCCGTGGAGGAATGTTCAAAAAGAAATTTTTTTAGGTCTAATGTGTTAAGGATATGAATGATATGATCTGAATGAATTGTTATTTGATGATGAGTTCTATATAAGGGATATTTATCCCAAGATTTTGTTGGGTTGCCCATAGCATAAGGAACCCCAGAATCAGTTGGATCTTAAGGGAAAGAGTTGTCCTCTAGTTTGCGAGATGAGGACATCTTGCGTTTTTTAAGTGGGGTAGGATGTAAGATTGCTCCCTCCAGCTTTTGAGGTGTACAGGTGTAAGAACCTCCCCTTCTGATCTTATAACTATTCCTCTCTGTGAAATAAAAGAAAGATTCTATTTTACTCTGTTTTGACCTAGAGAGATAAAATGTCTAGAGGGAGGTAGTCCAAAATTGAGATATTTTTGGATATAAAAATCCTCCTAGTGTCAAAAACGGTTTCCCTTGAAATGGAAATTCAAAAAGAACTTTGCAATTGGAATTAATTGAAAATAGGTAAAAAGGACCTTAACCTAAGGATCCAGATTTTCAAAATTTTTTGAATTTTGCTCCAATTAAGGTTCCTATGGACCAATAAGATTAATCCAAATGTAGGGAGGAGATAAATTGAAGAATGAAATAAAAACCCCCAAAAATGAGTAAATGCTCACATAAGATGAAGAGTTGACTAAGGAAAAGGTTTATTTAGTAAAAAACTATGAGTATTACTAAAACAAATGAGATATTTTGGGTATAATGATTCAATTTTGACACCTTGGTAAGGAGAAGGGGGCTCTTCAAGGAGGTGCCTATTTCACATGTGTGGTGGAGTTTTAAACTCAAAAATATTGTGATATTTTTATCTCTCCTCTCTCCTAGATGAAACCAAATCAAAAGGGAGCCAAACTAGGTCCAAATCTTGTCCAAATTCAGCCAAACTGAGTTACCTGAAAAATTCTAGAAACTAGTTGGACTTGGTTAGAGGCCTCCCTCACCTATAAAAAGATCCTTAGTCCTTTGTAAAAAATATGAGAACTATACCATGCCAGTATTATACTGAAATAATGATATTTTCTATTATCCTCTAAAAATCCTCTACAAATTGAAGAGATTGGACCTTTTCTCTCTCTTCAATCTTCTTTGGAGACTCCATCAACATACCAAACCAATTAATTGGTTGGGGGCCTCTACTCTGATTAAAGAATCAAGTAATTTAGGAGGTAAAGTGTCGATTATTGTCTTCTTTTTCTTAAATCTCCAAATGTTTCTCTTCTCAACCCCTCTCAAGCTTGAGAAGCATTAATTTGAATGGATTTTGAATACTATTGAAGTTCTTTAATGTATTGTAATGAAGAAATACATAAATTTCCATTTATGCTTAATTTATAATGGTTTTTAAGCATTTCTCTCTCTCCCCCAAAGAATGGTCATTCCTATGACCTATTCTCAATTCAAATGAAGCTTCTAATGAAGCATTTCTCTAATCTAAAAGTAATTTCTATGCTTATCTAATTGGAGGCCAAAATAATGGTTTTTTAGTACTTTTATGCTATTAAATTTATGGTAAAATTAAGAATCAATCCATAATTGGATAATGATCTAAGAAGTGGTGAATATAATCATAGGGATATTACTAAACTTTATGCTTTCAAATTATTTGAGAATTATCAGTAATAAAGCAGCGGATCTATGGAAAATTTTTGAAACAATTAACACATAAATCATTTTCATTCATAATATGAAAAGAGGACTTCCTACCATATTCTAAGATGAATCATCCTAGATTAATTGAATGATTCTCATTATAATCATGAAAATTTTAATTTTTATCTTTATGCATAAATAGTAATTAGCAAAAGCAGAATTTCTAGTGATTAATTTTTAATGTTAAAAGAGGAATTCCTATGACATTTGGAATTCCATCATTGAGAAGTGAAAAGAGAAATTCCTAGCATATTGGAATTAATGATGAGTATTTTAATTAAATCCAAAGATAAATTTTAGATAAATTTATTTTATCTATGAGAAATATTCAAATGTTAAAAGAGAAATTCCTATGACATTTGGAATTCCATCATTTAGAAGGGAAAAGAGAAATTCCTAGCATATTGGAATTATTGGATAATTCATTTAAATTCAAAGATAAATTTTAGATAAATTTATTTTATCTATGAGAAATATTTAAATGTTAAAAGAGGAATTCCTATGACATTTGGAATTTCATCATTTAGTTGGGAAAAGAGAAATTCTTGGCATACTGGATTTATCGGATAATTTATTTATATTCAAAGATATAATTTAGAAAAATTTATTTATCTATGATAAATATTTAAATGTTAAAAGAGAAATTCCTATGACATTTGAAATTCCATCATTTAGATAGGAAAAGAGAAATTCCTAGCATATTGAAATAATGGATATTTTATTTTAGATGAATTTATTTTATGAGAAATAATTGACAAAAGAAGAGAAATTCCCATGACATTGGAATGTAAATAATCAAATGTAAAAAGAGGAATTCCCATGGTAATTGAGATCCAAGAAATTAAATGGGAAGAAGAGAAAATTTTTGTATAATTCAATTTATGATTATTTACCAAAAGTGGAAATATGGGTAGAATTGATTTCTACAAATCCCATGAATTCTTTTATTCAAAAGAGGAATATTGAATATCATTCAATTGAGGAATTGAGAAGGAATATGAAAATAGTCGTCGAGAAAAAGAACCTTTGATTAGTCCAAACAATTGGTAGAAATTTAGAAAAAGTCCCATTATCGGTATCAAACTACAAAAAGCTATTAAATGGGAATAGCATGTGAATGGATGTAATAAGATGTGTATGGGATGTGATAGGATGTGAATAGATGTGTATGGGATATGATAGGATGTGAATGAATGTGATAAGATGAAATTAGGATGTCATGAAGATGTGATGTAATGAAATGGATGTGGATGTGAATAATGAGATGAGGGGATATGTGAAAGGGTGAGATGGGAAGTACATGGTTGTGGGTGTGGATGAGCATGTGGAAGAATGGATGTCGATGTGTATGTGGAAGAATGAATGTGGATGTGTATGTGGATGTGTATGTGGATGTATGGATGTGGATGTGTATGTGGAAGAATGAATGTGGATGTGTATGTGAAAGAATGGATGTGGATGTATGGATGTGGATGTGTATGTGGAAGAATGAATGTGGATGTGTATGTGAAAGAATGGATGTGGATGTATGGATGTGGATGTGTGGATGTGTATATGGAAGAACGAATGTGGATGTATATGTTGATGTATGAATGTGGATGTGTATGTGGAAGAATGGATGTGGATGTGTATGTTAAAGAATGAATGTGGATGTGGATGTGTATGTGGAAGAATGGATGTAGATGTGTATGTGGATGTGGATGTGCATGTGGAAGAATGGATGTGGATGTATGGATGTGGATGTGTATGTGAAAGGATGTGATGTCGATGTGAGTAAATGGATGAGATGTAATGTGATGTGAATGGATGAGATGTGATGTCATGGGAATCGGGATGTGAATGAATAAGATGTGATGTGAAATGGATGTGATGAGATGTGATGTAAAGTGGGATAGATGTGAATGGATGATATGTGATGTGAATGAATGTGATGTGATAGGATGTGAATCGGGATAGATGTATATGAATGGATAAGATGTGAATGAATGTGATGTGATAGGATGTGAATCGGGATAGATGTATATGAATGGATAAGATGTGAATGAATGTGATGTGATGAGATGTGATGTGAAATGGATGTGATGAGATGTGATGTAAAGTGGGATAGATGTGAATGGATGATATGTGATGTGAATGAATGTGATGTGATAGGATGTGAATCGGGATAGATGTATATGAATGGATAAGATGTGAATGAATGTGATGTGATGAGATGTGAATATGTGTAGATGCGAGTGGATGAGATCTGATGAGGATAAATGAGGAAATATGCGATGAGATGGAAAATGATGTGATTGGATGAGAATGGGAATACATATGAAATGGATGTGGATTAAGTAATGTGGATTGATGTGGAACAATGTAAAAAGATGCTCAGAGTTCGTTATAGAAACTGTATTTATGACCTATTTTTAAATGAGTGTTTTATGATGGGAATTCCGCAATTGTATGGAATCCCTGACTTGCTTAAGGCCTAGTCATGATAGTATTTACCTTATAATTTCAAGTACCGTGACTACTCATATATATCGAGGGTATAACTGTAGCTCTTTACTTGCAGTATATACGCGTAAATCTAAGACTTGAAATTATAAGCAAAAATGCTATCCAGATAATGAATTCGAATGTGGTTGATATGATTTAAAATTCTGGTCGAGAACTGATGAGTTGATTTGGATTTAGATTGAAAAATGATGATTCTTGAATTTTGGTTGAAATGTAATAAGTTGAGCAAAACCACAACGAGGATGAATGTGGCGAGTCCCTGTGATGATGTTCGTAACTGGAATGACGTTAATGACTTCAACAAATCACTATGAGATTAGTGGATTGTGCTGACAGATCCTCTACAAATTGAAGAGATTGGAGCTTCTCTCTCTCTCTTGAATCTTCCTTGGAGACTTCATCAACATACCAAATAATTGATTGGTTGGGGGCCTCTACTGTGATCAAAGAATCAAGTAATTTAGGAGGTGAAGTGTGGATTATTGTCTTCTTTTTCCTAAATCTCCAAATGTTTCTCTTCTCAACCCCTCTCAAGCTTAAGAAGCATTAATTTGAATGGCTTTTGAATACTATTGAAGTTCTTTTAATGAAGAAATACATAAATTTATGGTTTTTAAGCATTTCTCTCTCTCCTCCAAAGAATGGTCATTCCTATGACCTATTCTCAATTCGAATGAAGCTTCTCATTAAAGCATTTCTCTAATCTAAAAGTACTTTCTATGCTTGTCTAATTGGAGGCCAAAATAATAATTTTTTAATACTTTTATGCTATTAAATTTATGGTAAAATCAAGAATCAATCCATAATTGAATAATGATCCAATTAGTGGTTATTATAATCATAGGGATATTACTAAAATTTATGCTTTCAAATTATTTGAGAATTATCAGTAATAGAGCAACGAAGCTATGAGAAAATTTCTAAAAAAATTAACACATAAATCATTTTCATTCATAATATGAAAAGAGGACTTCCTACTAGGATTAATCATCCTAGATTAATTGAATGCATTATTCTCATTATAATCATGGAAAATTTGATTTTTATGTTTATGCATAAATAATAATTAGCAAAAGAGAAATTTCTAGTAATTCATTTTTAATGTTAAAAGAGGAATTCGTATGACATTTGGAATTCCATCATTGAGATGGAAAAAGGGAAATTCCTTGCATATTGGAATTAATGAGTATTTTAATTAAATCCAAATATGAATTTTAGATCAATTTATTTTATCTATGAGAAATATTTAAATGTTAAAAGAGGAATTCCTATGACATTTGGAATTCCATCATTTAGAAGGGAAAAGAGAAATTCCTAGCATATTGGAATTATTGGATAATTCATTTAAATTCAAAGATGAATTTTAGATAAATTTAATTTATCTATGAGAAACATTTAAATGTTAAAAGAGGAATTCCTATGACATTTGGAATTTCGTCATGTAGATGGGAAAAGAGAAATTCGTAGCATATTGGATTTATTGGATAATTCATTTAAATTCAAAGATGAATTTGAGATAAATTTATTTATCTACGATAAATATTTAAATGTTAAAAGAGGAATTCCTATGACATTTGGAATTCCATCATTTAGATGGGAAAAGAGAAATTCCCAGCATATTGAAATAATGGATATTTTGTTTTAGATGAATTTATTTTATAAGAAATAATTGATGATAAAAGAGGAATTTCCATGACATTGGAATGTAAATAATCAAATGCAAAAACAGGAATTCCCATGGTAATTAAGATCCAAGAAATTAAACGCGAAGAAGAGGGAATTTTAGTATAACTCAATTTATGATTATTTACCAAAAGTGAAAATATGGGTAGAATTGATTTCTACAAATCCCATGAATTCTTTTATTCAAAAGAGGAATATTGAATATAATTCAGTTGAGAAATTGAGAAGGAATATGGAAATAGTCGTCGAGAAAAAGAACCTTTGATTAGGCCAAACAATTGGTAGAAATTTTAAAAAAGTCCCAGTATCGGTATCAAACTAAAAAAAGCTATTAAATGGGAATAGCATGTGAATGGATGTAATAAGATGTATATGGGATGTGATAGGATTGAATGGATGTGTATGGGATGTGAAAGGATGTGATAAGATGTGTATGGGATACGATAGGATGTGAATAAATGTGATAAGATTAAAATAGGATGTGAATGAATGTGATAAGATGAAAATAGGATGTGATGAAGATGTGATGTAATCAAATGGATGTGGATGTGAATAATGAGATGAGGGAATATGTGAAAGGGTGAGATGGGAAGTACATGGATGTGGGTGTGGATGAGCATGTGGAAGAATGGATGTGGATGTGTATGTGGAAGAATGGATGTGGATGTATGGATGTGGATGTGTATGTGGAAGAATGAATGTGGATGTGTCTGTGAAAGAATGGATGTGGATGTGTATGTGGAAGAATAGATGTGGATGTGTATGTGGAAGAATGAATGTGGATGTGGATGTGCATGTGGAAAAATGGATGTGGATGTATGGATGTGGATGTGCATGTGAGAGAATGTGATGCCGATGTGAGTAGATGGATGAGATGTAGTGTGATGTGAATCGGGATTTGAATGGATGAGACATGATGTCATGTGAATCGGGATGTAAATGAATGAGATGTGATGTGAAATGGATGTGATGTAAATTGGGATAGATGTGAATGGATGATATGTGATGTAAATTGGGATAGATGTGAATGGATGATATGTGATGTGAATGAATGTGATGTGATAGGATGTGAATCGGGATAGATGTATATGAATGGATAAGATGTGATGAGATGTGAATATGGGTAGATGCGAGTGGATGAGATCTGATGAGGATAAATGAGGAAATATGCGATGAGATGGAAAATAATGTGATTGGATGAGGATGGGAATACATATGAGATTGAAAATAATGTGATTGGATGAGAATGGGAATACATATGAAATGGAAAATGATGTGATTGGATGAGAATGGGAATACATATGAAATGGATGTGGATTAAGTAATGTGGATTGATGTGGAACAATGTAGAAAGACAAGAGTTCATTATAGAAACTGTATTTATGACCTATTTTTAAATGATTGTTTTATGTCAAGAATGCTAGGGAAGCATTTTGACTCTCTTGTGATTAAGGTTGTGGAGACTTAACTGATAAAGTTGCAACAGCTGACGGAGAGTCAACGGAGGATGTTTTGCATAGCAAGGTCGTCCGAGGTCTTGACCAGCCTCGGTTCGTCGATTTAAATGGTGAGCTTCCGATACGATGGATGAGGTACCAAGGAAGCGGCCTATGAGTGAAGCACTAGGTCACCTGTGAAGGATCCTAGAGAGTGCTGACCATACGATGCTCGGGCTCTAGGTCACCGAAGATACCCACATGTGCGTCGTGGAAGATATTGGAACAAGGAGGAGTAAGAGTTGTTTTCTGAAATCGGGCATGGATCTGGTTGATTGACCTTGCTGGTCCTCAAACGGATGAGTCCATGGCTCTTTTATATGGATGTGTTGGTTGATCTTGCCGATTTTCAACGGAGATTCCATCTTGATTTTTATAAGTGAATATATTGTCGGGTACTATGAGCTAGGAACTATCAAAAAGGCCCCTGAGGGACAGGTGGTGAGCGTTCTGGTCGCCAATGATGCCATAGATACACCGATGAAGGAATGATTGGAGATAAGGATTCGATTCAATCGGAGATGAAGGAATGATTGGAGATAAGGATTCAACCGGAGATTTTGAGGATTATGATCAGTGACGCTATGGTTTCATTAAATGATTGTTTTAAAGATAGCCGAATCTGTGAAAAAGTCAATTTCATATTGGGTGTGTAAGTGGTGTGACTGGCGTTAAATTTGCACAAATATCCGGCTAGGGGGCCTGGGAAGTCTTTTCCCTAGTACCTGGGACAAAACCTAACCAAATTCTTAATTGGATCCCATCACTACAGTGGTTGGGTGGTTGGCTAACCCATGGGACTGGATGGGGTTTAGGCTGGACAAAACCTAACCAAATTCTTAATTGGATCCCATCACTACAGTGGTTGGGTGGTTGGCTAACCCATGGGACTGGATGGGGTTTAGGCTGGACTGATGGATCCGTAAAATGAGACTCAATTCTGTTACAGTACAATAGACCAGAATATAAGGAACCCCAGAATCAGTTGGATCTTAAGGGAAAGAGTTGTCCTCTAGTTTGCGAGATAAGGACATCTCGCGTTTTTTAAGTGGGCTAGGATGTAAGATTGCTCCCTCCAGTTGTTGAGGTGTACAAGTATAAGAACCTCCCCTTCTAATCTTACAATTATTTCCCTCTCTGAAATAAAAGAAAGATTTTGTTTTACCCTATTTTGACCTAGTGAGAGAAAATGTCTAGAGAGAGGTAGTCCAAAATTGAGATATTTTTGGACATAAAAATCCTCCTACTGTCAAAAATGGTTTCTCTTGAAATAGAAATTCAAAAGAACTTTCCAATGTGCAATTGAATTAATTGAAAATAGGTAAAAAGGACCTTAGCCTAAGGATCCAGATTTTTAAAAAATTTTGAATTATGCTCCAATTAAGGTTCCTATGGACCAATAAGATTAATCCAAAAAAAGGAAGGAGATAAATTGAAGAATTAAAAAAAACCCCAAAAAATGAGTAAATGCTCACATAAGATGAAGAGCTGACTAAGGACAAGGTTTATTAGTAAAAAACTATGAGTATTACTAAAACAAATGAGATATTTTGGGTATAATGATTCAATTTTGACACCTTGGTAAGGAGGAGGGGGCTCTTCAAGGAGGCACCTATTTCACATGTGTGGTGGAGTTTTAAACTCAAAAATATTGTGATATTTTTATCTCTCCTCTCTCCTAGATCAAACCAAATTAAAAGCGAGCCAAATCAAAAGGGAGCCAAACTAGGTCCATATCCTATCCAAATTCAGCCAAATTGAACCTTGAAAATTCTAGAAACTAGTTGGACTTGGTTAGAGGCCTCCCTCACCTATAAATAGATCCTTAGCCCTTTGTAAAAAATATGAGAACTATACCATGCCAGTATTATATTGAAATAATGATATTTTCTATTATCCTCTACTAAAAATCCTCTCTACAAATTGAAGAGATTGGAGCTTCTCTCTCTTCAATCTTTCTTGGAGACTTCATCAACATACCAAACCAATTGATTGGTTGGGGGCCTCTACTGTGATCAAAGAATCAAGTAATTTAGGAGATAAAGTGTGGAATATTGTCTTCTTTTTCTTAAATCTCCAAATGTTTCTCTTCTAAACCCCTCTCAAGCTTAAGAAGCATTAATTTGAATGGCTTTTGAATACTATTGAAGTTCTTTAATATATTGTAATGAAGAAATACATAAGTTTCCATTTATGCTTAATTTATAATGGTTTTTAAGCATTTCTCTCTCTCCCCCAAAGAATGGTCCTTCCTATGACCTATTCTCAATTCGAATGAAGCTTCTCATGAAGCATTTCTCTAATCTAAAAGTAATTTCTATGCTTGTCTAATTGGAGGCCAAAATAATGGTTTTTTAATACTTTTATGCTATTAAATTTATGGTAAAATTAAGAATCAATCCATAATTGGATAATGATCCAATTAGTAGTTATTATAATCATAGGGATATTACTAAAATTTATGCTTTTAAATTATTTGATAATTATCACTAATAGCAGCGAAGCTATGGCAAAATTTTTGAAAAAATTAACACATAAATCATTTTCATTCATAATATGAAAAGAGGACTTCCTACCATATTCTAGGATTAATCATCCTAGATTAATTGAATGATTCTCATTATAATGAAAAATTTGATTTTTATGTTTATGCATAAATAGTAATTAGCAAAAGAGAAATTTCTAGTAATTTATTTCTAATGTTAAAAGAGGAATTCGTATGACATTTAAAATTCAATCATTGAGATGGGAAAAGAGAAATTCCTAGCATATTGGAATTAATGAGTATTTTAATTAAATCCAAAGATGAATTTTAGATAAATTTATTTTATCTATGAGAAATATTTAAATGTTAAAAGAGGAATTCCTATGACATTTGGAATTCCATCATTTAGATGGGAAAAGGGAAATTCCTAGCATATTGGAATTATTGGATAATTCATTTAAATTCAAAGATGAATTTTAGATAAATTTATTTTATCTATGAGAAATATTTAAATATTAAAAGAGGAATTCCTATGACATTTGGAATTCACTATAAGAGTAGAAGCCTGTAGATAGCGACCCTTACGGGGGTCGCTACAGAAGTCGTTCCAAAGGTCGCTTTTGAACATCGTTTAAACGACCTCTATAGCGACGTTTTTGCGATGCATAAACGACGCTTTTTGGGTGGCATAAACCACGTTTTTAGGGTGGCATATGCATCGCATTTGGGTGGCATAAACGACGTTTCGAGGGTGGCATAAACCACGTTGTTAGGTGGCATAAACGACGCAAATTGAGTGGCATAAACACCTAAGTTTGGGTGGCATAAGCGACCTTTTTTGAGTGGCATAAACGACCCTACGAAGGTGGCATAAACGACCCTATTTTGGGTGGCATAAACGACCCTGTTTGGGTGGCATAAATGACCTTACGAAGGTGGCATAAGCGACCCTATTTGTATTATTTTTTTTAGCCGTTGGGGTCGCTTAAAAGACCTTTGTTCTGAACGTTTTTTTTTAGCCGATGCGCATTCTCTCTCTCTCTCTCTCATACACATTATCTCCACTTGTGTCTCTTGCACACACATTCTCTCTCTCTTTCTCCCTCTCTCTCTCTCTCACACACACACACTTCACATAAACATTAGTCTCTCTCTCTCTCTCTCTCTTTCTCCCTCTCTCTCTCTCTCTCACACACACACACTTCACATAAACATTGGTCTCTCTCTCTCTCTCTCTCTCTCTCTCTCTCTCTCTCTCATACACACTTGCCTCTTTATCACACACACATCGTACGTATACAAACATCATAAAAAATCTCTCTTTCCCTCTCTCTCTCTCTCTCTCTCTCTCACACACACATACGCACGCGCATTCGTGTACGACAAAAGACCCAAGAATCGACATTCATCGACTTTTGAAAAGGCAATGGTCGACATCGATTACGGTAAGTATAAATTAAATTTTGCAATCAATTAACATTTAAATCTGTAGATTTGGGAGGTAGACACTTCAAGAAACTCTTGATAGATGTAACACATGTGCATCATGGCCAAAAACACACATACATAAAGAAAATGTTAATGAAAGAGCGCCATCATTCTGAATGAGCGACTATATGTATCAAAAAATTATGTCTACAAACTTAGCACTAAATGGCTCTATCATTAATCGGAGTCATCGGAGGAAGAGTCCTCCTCTTGTACATTCTTGGGTGGTTGCGATGATAACCCTGCTGAGCAACCTCGTCCATGTCATTCTCACCATGTTGCTCCTGCAATTAAAAATGTCTATTAGCTATTTGAGTATAAAAAAAACCACATAACATATAACACATGCAGATCTTGATTGGCATAAAATAATATTTGATAGAATTACTTACAAAAGCATCGGGTGTCAGCATCTCCTTCTGTAGCGCTCTGTAGCCGTAAATTGTGGCTCTCCGTATCTCGTCTGCAGATGGTGCTCGACCATAATCCTTTCTCTGTCATTTAAACATTGCATATATATAAGTAAGAAGTGAATTGAATGCATATGAGATCATAGATACATGGATACATACATATATATATATATATATATATATATATATATATATATATATATATGTATATACAAATAGCTATAGATAGTCGAACAAAAAATTTGTGCACTTACAAAGAGTGCTCGAAAGCCACTAGAGCCCATCCGGCCAAGCCAAGAGGTGTGCCCTGACTGGACACGAGCCTGTGCTGCCTCCTGCAAATTAAATGCGCTTTTATATGAATATATAATTAATGCTATTCGAGAAGTACCTATCATATGCATTGAGTGAATTAACTTTGTGTACCTTCTGTTGAGGCCATGTCTGTTGAGGCCATGTCACTCTCAAGCGAATCTCTTTCCTGAAGTGCCGCCAAGAATCTTTGCACATCGCAGGTGGGCGTGTATGCTCAGGGACGACCGCAAATTTCCTAAGCATTTAACAACAGTGTGTTATTACAAGGTTTCACAATTTATGATCAATAAACATATAGATGGATATATAAACACATATACATAGGTAGGTGGATAGATAAATAGATAAATGTAGCGGTCAGTATGCGCTATGGATGCTCAATTGGGTGCATTTGGAGAGCGTACTAGCTCTCCGAATGGACCAATTGCACATCCATAGTGCATACGGACCGGCTGACGGTCTGTATATGCTATGCTAACGCATTTGGGTGCATGTCAATTACACCTTGAAGAACTATTTTGTGCAAGGTTACTGTAAGCCTCTAATATGGACATAAGTACAGTAAGAAGGTATGATTACAAATTAACTAGTTTCTGCTGAGGGAAGAACATTATTCCTAACCTGGGGATAAGCAAATATGCATTGTGCGCTACCATAGCATTTACAAACACTTCTAGGATGATTTTGTATGTGTATTATTTTTGTTCAAGTTTTCTTTGATTTTTAATGATATTAATATGACATTAATATTTTATGAATGCAGATTCCGGATCATCCTCTGGGACACCGCCTCCTCCCACTCTTCCTGTGCGTCCATCTGTAGTTGCGAGAGGAGATGGTTCCTCTTCTTCCACATCATCTACGACACTAGGCGACTCACAAACATATTACGTTGAAAGAATCCCATGTTGGTGTGCAGAATGCCATGGCACTCATCGACGAATGCGACGCATATGTTTTGCCCATATGGAGCAGTATGGTCCATGTCCTGATATGCCACCACAAGAGGAACGGGAGCATCCCATGGTAAGTGATGTCATTTTAGAACTATGTATAAATTCATCTCCAAGTTTACTCCGCACTATTAATCGTGTTCCATGTGTGTCTCACCCTTCATATAGTCAACAATGATGCATTATTCAGCACGTACCAGTTCTACATCCTCGATTTCATGAGGATTGTGAAGACCATGGAATTGATCCTTCATTCCTTCCACGCACACGATATGGTCAAGCCGTTTTTCAGTTGCAAATGGAGGCATCATCAACTTCTTTGCCCCTCGTCAGAGACATTGGTGGGTGATCATCCATTGCCTGATTGTCTTCTATCTCTCATTCAAACGTACGATCGTAGACGCTATGGAGGATGGTTGGGAGCATCCCTTCCAGCAAACGGAGAGGTTTTCAGCTTTTGGGGTGCTCGATATGTGATTGCACCATCTACCATTCCCAATGGTGGACGAGGTCTCTTTATTGCACAGGATTTACGCGTGCCCGCAAACTCAGAGGTGACTCTTATGTCATTTTGTGGGCCCATTTATGGTTGGGGCGCATGGCATGCACTTGTTCGCTTTATCAGAAGTATGACAACATATGGGCTTTGTGCTAATGCGGCCTCACTCACCGAAAGAAACATTAGATATAATTGTGGATCGCGGCTTTATATTGATGGAAGACCCTATGCTCAAGGAAATATAGCAGGGCTAATCAATAGTAGTAGAGGGAGAAATGAGAGAACAAATTGTAACTTTATGGAGTGTGAGAATAGTCACGAGCCATGTTATATGATTAGAGATGTACCCATATATATAGTAGTGTGTGCTACAAGATCATTACAAGCTGGCGAGGAATTATTTGTAAATTATGGATGGCATCGGCCATCACCAGCCCCTCTTTGAGAATGAAATTTGAGATAAAGTGTCGGCCTCTTAAATTATGTATGTTTCAAATAATGTATCCAGCTTTGTAGCCCAATCAGCATTTAATTTTGACAAATATTTGATGATATATTTCATTGTCTCGTCAGTAATACAACTAAGGGTATTTTAGTGTCTTGTCTAAGGTTATCTTGAGTATAGATTTTTGCTGCTAATATGCTTGAATTGTGTTGTAAAAAGGGTTTTAATGTTATGATTATATCACTTAATAATTCGATTGTTGTTACTTTAAATCATTTCTTCATGTAGACTATGTTTATACATGCAGTGTCCAGATGTTGAGGGTGTATCTAGCTCTCACCGAAGTCACCATATCTTGCCAGAGGAGTACATGAGGCTTTTACGTACACAAGATCCAAGTACATATCAACGACTTAGAGATGAGTACAATGCAAAATGCAGAGAAAAAGCGACCAATGAGGGACATGTTGATGATGACATCAATGAGTTTATCGACGATTGGTTCCAAGCAAGTAGTGAAGAAGAAACTTGTCCGCATGAAAAATTTCTACGAGAAGAAGCTTCAAGGCCCATCTACGATGGTGCATCCATATCAAGATTGAGTGTGACCTTACTCATCTTGAATCTCCAAACACGCTACCAATGGAGTAATGCATCGGTTTCTGCATTACTATCGTAAGTTATATTTGTATTTTGTTTGCATAAAAATAATGGCTCTCAATCACTTTTGTGCTCATTAAATATTTACAATTGAGTGGTAGGCTTCTTTCGAACAAGATTCTACCATCAAACAATGTGATCCCAAAGTCGAGGGACGAGGCAAAGAAAATGATTGCATCCCTTGGACTCGAATACAACACAATTCATGCATGTGTCAATGATTGCATTTTGTATCGTGGAGAGTATGAAAATGCAACCACTTGTCCCAAATGCGGTATTGCTCGTTTCAAGGCAGGAACCTTGAATGTCCCTATGAAAGTTCTGCGACACTTTCCCTTGGCACCACGAGTTGAACACATCTTCCGCAGCCCCGAAATAGCCAAGCTTATGGATTGGAGTTCGAGAAATGCAAGTATAGACGGAGTCATGAGGATTCCAAGCGATAGCAAAGCATTTAAGCATATCGATGCTACATGGCCAGAGTTTCATTGGTGGGAGCCTCGCCATATAAAATTTGGAGTTGGCTTGGATGGAATCAATCCCTTTTCCATGCGATCGAGCAAGTGGTCAACTTGGCCCGTAGTTCTTATCAACTACAACATCCCACCATTCATGTCAATTAAGAAAGAGCATTTAATATTGTCTTTGTTGATTCCTGGTATGTGACAAATATTCTCATTTCTAAATAGCACACTCATTTCTATTTGAAAAATGTCAAATTTAAACGATGCATCAATGTAGGGAAGCGGCAAGTTAAAGACATCAACGTATATCTTGCACCGCTCATTGATGACTTGCAACAAATATGGAAAGGAGTAAATGTTATTGATATGTCAAAACCTGTGGGTAATAGAAGTTTCAAGGTTCGTGGCATTTTAGCATGGACAATACATGACTATCCTGCCTATGGCTTTGCATCAGGTATAGCAGGGCTCTTTAGTTGTTTGTTTGTTTATACAATCAAAAAATTTGGATGTTGAAAACATAAAAACAGTTTTTGTTTCTCTCAGGCCTATCAACAAAGGGTTACAAAGCATGTCCACCATGCGGTGATTGGCTACGCTCCAAATATAGTCGAAGTTTGAGTAAAAATATATACCTTCGATGACATCGACAATTTCTACCTCCAGATCATGTGCTACGTTCCAAAGCGAATGCGAGACATTTTAATGGAAAAGTGGAGAATGGACGTTGTCCAACGCGAATGACTCCAAGAGATTGGTACGTCAAGTGGACAAACGGACCTCTAATAGATCCGGAGGCAGAACTTGCAAGCGATAATGATGACGAATATGATTTGCGGCAGTCGTCGAGAGGCAAGAAATCAATGACACAAAATTCCTCCATATGGTATACGTTGGAGTATTGGAAAGATCTAAAAATAACTCATTTGCTTGATACCATGCACATATTTAAAAATGTTGCACACTCGCTTTGGAATCATCTTATGGGCTTCAAGGATACAGAGGCTGCAAGGGCAGACCTAAAGATTTGCAACTGCAAACGATCACTATGGCGTATAATCAATGAGGAGACAGGAAATATTACTTATTCACAGGCACCATGGGTACTCACAAAGCAAGAGATAAGCGTCATCAATGAGCGGATACGATGCATACGTACTCCTACGGGCTATGGTGCTTCATTGCAAAACATGTTTATCATGGATGATAACTCTCTTTTGGGTCCAAAGACACACGACTGGTATAACTTCATTAAGGTATGGTGCCTCTCTAACATGTATCGTCAATTTCTAATGAAGGTGCCATTACATTATCATTTGTTAACACTAGAGCTAATCTGTGTGCAGCACGTCTTGCCACTTGTTATCGACGGTTGTTTGACTGAGGGTATTAGGGATGTTATATATCGATTGGGATCATTGACAAGGTATTGACAGTGGAACATCATATTGTTCTTACTTCTTTGTCACAAAAATCTTATGCTAATCACATTGTTTCTCTTTATAGATGGATTACATTCAAAGAGATCGACTCATGTGATATCCCGCAACGAAAGCTAGAGTGTATTGAGCTCCTTTGTCTGATGGAGAAGGAGTTACCTACCTCCTTTTTTGACATTCAAGTCCATGTTATGATCCATCTCGTTGAAGAGATAGAGATTGCTGGGACCGTGAGTACACGATGGATGTTCTGGGTTGAAAGGTACATGGGGGTATTGAAAGGATTTGTGCGCCAGCGAGCAAGACCCGAGGGATCCATGGCAGAGGGATGGTTGCTTCACGAGTGCATGTATTATCTATCTGAGTACTTGCAACATGTGGATAACGAAGCTCCTTCTCGTTGGAGAGAAGAACAATCAGACAACGAAACCACAGAGATGTTATGTGGGCAAGGGGTCCCACTAAAGATAAGTGCTGAGGAGAGGGAAGCGCTTAGTACTTTTGTGGTGTATAACTTAGATTGCATTCAAAAATGGATTGACAAGCATGACAAAGAATGCAAAGAGAGAAACAGGAGAAGTAGGGCATCCAAAAAGGGTCGGAGTGCACCTCCAATGATGAGCCTAGAATGGTTGAATACACATATCAGAGAGATGCAAGGGCAGGGGTTTGAAATCTCACGAGAAGAGTTTGAGCTTAGCCTAGGATGCGACACCATGGTAAGTTACTCCAATGTTATATCATACATGTTCATGTGGTTCCCATGTGGTTTTAGGTCCGAGCTCACAGTAACATGTGGGTGTGTGGTCAGCATCTCCGCGTCAAGAGGATTGATGATCTTCATGTTACTAAGGACTCTTGCATCGTTGCGTCCTTTCATCAACTCTCTCGTGCAAGTGCTTGTGACACAAATTTGATTGAGGATGAGCTCGGCTACGTAGGGGATCTGGAGGGCATATACGAAATTAACTATCGTGTTATGAAACAGGTACGCATGATTCGTTTCAAAATATTATGCAAACCAAATGATTGAAATATTCAGCATCTTTGAGTAACAAGTTTATATACATTATAATATTGCAGGTAATTTTGAAGGTGCGTTGGTTTCGAGCAGAGTACAAAGGAAAAAGGGCCACCTTGAGGCACGAACAAAGCGGCTTCTGGTCCGTTGACTCATCGAAGCTCCTACGAGCAACCAAAGAGCCCTATCTCTTCCCGATGCATGTGCAACAAGCTTTCTTTTACAAAAATCCAAATGGCAATCCATGGTGGCAAATTGTTCATGTGAACCCTAGAAGCCGAAGATTGTTTGATACCACCTTTTCTACTGAGCGTGAAAATACACCACACACAACAATGACCTCTACAGAGCCCGACAATACACCAGACACAACAATGACCTCTATATCACATGGGCAAGGAGATACAATTCTTCGCATTAGAGAAGCAAATTTGATTTCACAAACAAATGTCACACCACCCTCAACGGATGATGAAGGGGATGATCTGGGTAAAGATTTATCGGATGATCTAGGAGAAGATCTACTAGAGGCTGACATTGAGCAAATCTCATAATCCACCTCGAACAATGCTCCACTCCCTGATGGACTCGGCATATGCCTAACAGAGATGGAACTTCAAGAGGCTATGGCTGACAATGACGAGGTGTTCTTAGAGATTGATATCTTTGGCAAGGCATAATTTCCAATTGTTCATAAACAGCTTGGCTCATCAATTCAAAAGAAAATGGTAATGTGTTTCTACCTCGATATCCTTTTTTTTCATCGCTTGTTTTGATTGTACATGATACTAACTATAGGGTGGGGTGGTAGGGGGAGCCTCTTGGTCTTAGAGTGGCCTTATGCTGCTACTTAAGGGTTCGATTCCCCTTAGGCTCGTGTTCTATAGTCATGAGTCCATGTACTATGCGTGTGTGTGTAAGTGCGAGAGTATGTGAACTTTCTAGAGAACGTTTCAGGTGTTTGACGTTCCAAACTTTCTTTATTTAATTTAACAATAATTCAACCATATTACTCAAAGAAAGAAGTAGACTTGAATAACATAGCAAAGCAAATAATTGTACCGTGCATTGTTCCGTCCTCGATGCTTTAGAAGCGTTTGCATCTCATGCAATACAGCGGTCTCGTCCCAACCAACGCCGAACTCCTGCGCGAGGATTGCCAACACATATTTCTTGTCATTATCATCTTGATCCCTACAATTTGAAAAAAAAAAGTCACTTTAGTTAGATTTATCATTTGATATCAATGTATACAGAGATTTTAAAAAATACATGAAAGAATTGGACTTACCGCCAGTGGATGTGTATCTTGGGCATGTATGTGTGCACGAGCTCTCTCAAGCGGCGACGGAAAAGTGCCCCACCGTCTACATACTGCACTCGCCCACTCTGATCCACCTGAATGCTAATGGGCATCGTGCCCGATAGCATGCGAAGCTCCGAGGTGGCAGGTGGAGGTGCAGAAGGAGGCACACATGGTGAAGAGACTGGTGATGGTGATGGCTGACTACTACTACTGCACAAAAAACACATATAATTTTTAAGATTCATTTTGGATGGTTTCATGAAAATTACACCTAGACATGGAGTAGATTAATGCATACCTCGAACGGCGGCGCCTCTGTGCCAAGGGAGTGCCCTCGGCCTGTGTCAAAACACTGGGGCCCGACGTTTGCTGCACCTGCGTCTGCACCAAAAGCGTATGCACGGGTTGGGGTGTGCCGCTACCTCCGGGAATAGGATCCCTCGAAGAGCCCTCCCCAAAGGCTACTGGCCGTACTAGTGTCGAGAGGTGAGTGATGATTAACTCAAGCTGGGGTACAGTCATGGCAGCGTACTCAATCATATCCTCCTGGATGGACTCTCTGTCTACCGCCATTTGTCTCAAGATCCTCTTGATGACCATCAAGAGGGGAGCCTTTTCTTGCTCAGCCATAGCTATTTCAAGGGAAAAAAATTGTAGTCAACTCATGAGAAAGAGAGAGCCAATAGAGATCATGCGTAAAGGACAACACAGTTATGTGCTTGGGCAAGAACTAAGGAAGTGCTAAAAAAGCAAGCAAGTACACGTCAACTTTTTCTTGGAGGAAAAGTCGTGAAACCAAGGTGCACATAGGCCAGCCAAAAGCTACTCTGCCCCCCCCAGGTTATGCTCAAGTGATGCGTGGACTGCCCCTTTTATGTTCCCCTGCTACTCTCGCTTTTATTTACAATATGCTCTAAAAATAACAAGCATGTATTCTAAAGAAAACGCAACTCTTTAGATCCCCAGCTGCCATGGTTCAGCCTGATGCTCATCATGTACATGATGTACATAGACTTCATGTTTACCATGTCCAAGAAGTACACGGTCTTCTTCCTCGTGCTCCAGCACTATAGCTGCTCTAGGTTCCAATTGTGCAAGATGCACCATGTGTACATGCTCTCTCTCAGTTCCATGTGTGCTGGCCCTTCATCCTGTATAAAAGATGTCACCAACCTGTATTAATCAAATTTAATACATACATTAAGGACAATTACCAGAAGAACCATGGATGGACACCAGAAGCTCCTAATGTGACATGTAAAGGTCTTCGACCGTAGTAATCACAACCTTAGTCTAACTAAACTACACTTAATGATGTTTAAGAGATAGACAAATATGTGTCAATGCAATGCAGCTATATTATATGATGAATGCGGTTACAATGAGATCCAAATGGATCTATACTGCTGAATATGCTGCCTATATGCTGAATATTCTGATAATATGAACTATTGTCCACTATCTTTCCCTTGTCTCTCCTGGGAAGGAAATGCTGAAGGGATGCTTTGGAATAGATGCTATGCTGACCTGATGATGAAACACAGATGTGCTCCTGTTACCTGGGAAGGAAACACTGAGGAGAATAGATGCGTTTGCTGAAGAAGAAGTACTGAATGCTGATGATGATGCGTTGCTGAATGTGCTGATGCGTTGGTTGGATATGCTGCTCCCAAAGCTTCCTGGAGGAGATGCGTTGGAGAACACCCTGCTGAATGCTGCTATCTGAGATGCGTTGAGATGCGCTGATGACAGATGATGATGATGTGCTGAACTGAATGCTGAGGTCTCTATATATATGGGTGAGGGGGGCTGGTCGGCCAGCCTGGCTGCAGTCGGCCAGATGCAAAAGCCCACGACTGAATATATTATGCCAAAAATAGCATAAATGCTGGTCGGCTGAAGTAGCATCCTATCGGCTGATGTAAACAAGCTGTCGGCTGCCTCCACAAGCCCTAAATGCTGGTCTATATGGCTAATGTGATGCTACCATGCTGAATCCAACTCATACCATGTGGTACATGCTGAAAACATTCATTTAAATGCCTGAATAATGCCTGATAAATCCTGATGATACTTATGATGCTAAAATGATGCCATGTCACTGTACACCTCAATGGTGTGCATGTGACATTCCCCGCTGCTAAACTGTTGCTGGGTGATATACCTGGCAACCTTCGACTCCTCTGTGATCCTTCTCCTCCGAACCACTGCCCCCTTCTGTCTTCTGCTACCCGGACTGAGGTCGTCTACAAGAGTGAAATCCTTCGAGCCAAGACTCTATGTACTGCGGGAACTGAATGGCAAATGCTGCTAAACTACCTGGAAATACCTGAGTCACCGTTGACCTGTCTCTGGAAACCTTTCATCTACCATCTCTGTCGTTCCTGAAGCTCTGAACCTCCTAAGGCAATGTTGGAGCAAACTTCCGTCTTCTGTGGAAGAGAAACCCCCTGCATCAAGTTGAAGCCCAAAACTTATGTCCTCCTTTGATGATGGATGTCATTCTTCCCCAGAGAGTTCATGGGCAACATGTATGCCTTGCAAATGCAAGATGGACTGCTAAGATGACTGCTAAGATATCTGATATCTGATAAATCCTGATGATACTTATGATGCTAAAATGATGCCATGTCACTGTACACCTGAATGGTGTGCACGTGACACCTAAGCTATTTAGTGAGAGGTAGTCCTAAAGATATTGTAAGGCTCTGATATGAGCACAAGTACAGCAAGATGGTATGGCTACAAGTAGCTAGTGAAGGATAGATAAGTTTAATACCAGCCAGCTGTGGATTGCTATGGATTAACTCTTCTACAATTTCCTAAGTATGGAAACCTAAAGGCCACTAGGGCAGCCCATGTCCCTAAGGCATATGATAGAGAGAGAGAGAGAGAGAGAGAGAGAGAGAGCATAAGGGCTGGGGGTGCGTGTTAGAGCTAGATCTAGCCTACAAAGGAAATCGCACACCAAAACTGGCTAAGGTCATTTATATCAGCAGAAAGGCATATGCCAAAAGTGAATTGCAGCTCTAAAAGTGAGGAGAAAGGCTCCTTTTGCTCAGCGCAAAAGGAAGGAGGCCAGCTAAGCTGAGAATCACCTTTAGACACCCCCCCGGCCGAGAGTCGTGCCCTCACGCCCCCCCCGGCCGGCCCCCCGAGGAGCCGTGCCCGAACACCCCCCGGCCGGCCCCCCGAGGAGCCGTGCCCGAACACCCCCCGGTCGGAGCCGTGCCCAAACACCCTCCCCGGCCGTTCCCCCGAAGCCGTGCTCGAACACCGCCTGGTCGGCCCCCCGGAGCTGTGCCCTGACGCCCCCCGGCCCCTGTGGTGCCGTGACCGAACACCCTCCCTCGGCCCCCGTGGTGCCGTGCCCTGAACACCCTCCCCCGGCCCCCACGGAGCCGTGCCGTGCCGTCACCCCGGTGAGCCCAAACACCCTCCCCGGCCCCCGCGGTGCCGTGCCCTCACACCCCCCGGAGCCGTGCCCTCATGCCCCCCCCTCGGCCGGCCCCCCCGGAGCCGTGCCCTCACACCCCGGTGCCGTGCCCTCACGCCCCCCTGACCGGCCCCCCCCGAGCCGTGCCCTCACGCCCCCGGCCCCCGCGGTGCCGTGCCCGAACACCCTCCCCGGCCCCCCACCCCCCATGCGGTGCCGTGCTGTCGCGCCCCCCCTCGTGCCGCACGGTGCCGTCATGCCCCACAGCCCCCCCGCGGGTGCCGTGCCGTCATGCACCGCAGCCCCCCCCTCGTGCCGCGCGGTGCCGTCACGCCCCGTAGCCCCCCGGGCCATGTCGTGGCGCCCCCGCAGCCCGCCCCCCCGACGGTGCCGTGCCCTCATGCCCCGCAGCCCGGACCCCCCCCCGGCGGTGCCGTGCCATCGCGCCCCCGCAGCCCCCCCCCGGGCCGTGCCGTCACACCCCCGCAGCCCCCTCCTCGTGCCGCGCGGTGCCATCATGACTGCCCCGCAGCCCGCAGTAATCATGAGAACTGGGTTTAACTGCGGAAGCAATTAACATGATGTCTGACTAAATGACTAATGGAATGAACATGATCTAAGGCTGGTTACCATGTAACACTCTGATACCAATGTGACATGTGAGGCTTCGACCGTAGTAATCACAACCTTAGTCTAACTAAACTACTCTTAATGATGTTTAAGAGATAGACAAATATGTGTCAATGCAATGCAGCTATATTAGATGATGAATGCGGTTACAATGAGATCCAAAGGGATCTATGCTGTCCTAGATGATGTCTACCCCTGGAAGAGAGGGAAACATGCTGAATAATGATGAAGGATGGCTGAAAGATGGCTGTCCTGACTCCAATGCTGAGTTCCACCACTTGTATGCTGGTATCCCTCTATGTAGGAGTTGGGAAGATGGCTGAATATGCTGGTGCGTGGATGCGCTGCTGCTCCCAGCCCTCTTGGTGTAGAAACGGTGAAGGAACACACTGTTGGATGCTGAACTGTATCCCCCTTTGCTCCTAGGAAGGAAAACGCTGAAGAGATCCAGATTTCTATGCTAAAATGATGCGTTTCTTTATATATGGGGAATTGGTGCTGGTCGGCCAGCTTGGCTGCAGTCGGCCAGCTCTGAATATGCTCACAACTGCCATTTAAATGCCATAAATGCTTTAAAGGCTGGTCGGCTGACTTGAATGCTGTCGGCTTGCCTCCACAATCTATGGTACAAAAAGGTACATGTCTGCAGCCCTTGGCTGCCTTCTTGAAAAGGTGATAACACCCCAAAATTCAGTCCCAAACTAGGACTCTTACTTACTCAAACCCCTAGTGGGCTGAATGATTAAAAACAAGGAGCACTTGGGCTATTTATAGCCCCTTTAAATGCATGGGAAACTGGCCGACTGCTCTGCTGGTCGGCCAGTTCATAAATTTATTAATGCTCTTTTAAACACAGTCGACTGGATCACTCCTGCACATGCTGCTGCCCGACTGCTTTCCAATCCACACACACCCTAGCGCCTGCCTGCTGCCTCTATGTACTGGTTCAGCCGACCATGGCTATGGGCAGCCGACACCTTCTGCAACAAGCCTACTCAGCTCTTGTCCTGCTGATGTCAGCCAACAGTCCTTTCTGGAACCAGCCGACTGCTTCTTGCTCCAAGTCCTGCTCCATGTCCACCTCAGATGTTACACCTGAAGCTCCTACACTCTGGTTCTACCTATCTTCTACTGGTTCATACTCTTTATCTGGTTGCCTTTTCTGGATCTAGCCCTGAGAATGTCCATGGCATCTATGATGCACATGACATCCCCCTCTGCTAAACTTGATGACGGGAATCCAACCTGCTCTTGGATGACTGTCATCATCCCAATCCTGTCCCGAAGTCCATCTGTCATCATCCATTCCTCGCAAACCTTTTTCTTTGAAAACCGGGCCTATTCTCCAAACCACTCTATCTCTGATGAAGATCTATGCATCTGGTCTTCCTCTAGTCCACAATCCATTCCTGCCCTGACTCTGAACACGGTCTTGGTCTTCTCATTCCTGGAACTGAGTCTGGCACTCTCACATCACTCTTGGAGGATCAACCTCCCTTGGGACCGTTACCTGAGAACCTATCTGGCTCACGGAACTGCCATCCCCCATCTGGCACTGTGGAACACCACCAACAAACCTCCTGGGAGTTCTTCCCGATCTGTGTTCTTGCCTTGGGCTTCGAATCCGTGTACTTTCTTGTACCTTGGACCTGTACACCATCATCTGGGACTGATTTAGTTTTTAGCTTTGCTGAGCCTGATGCTCTGATACCAATGTAACACGCGGAAGCTCTGGGTAGTCTTCTTTCAGCCCTAAACACTCTTGGAAACCATCTGATGCAAAAACGCACCATCTGATGCAAAAACGCAGATATAGAGAGAGAGTAGAGAGCGAGAGAAGTGCTGGAAATTCAGTATAATCTATGGTACAAAAAGGTACATGTCTGCAGCCCTTGGTTGCCTTCTTGAAAAGGTGATAACACCCCAAAATTCAGTCCCAAACTAGGACTCCTACTGACTCAAACCCCTAGTGGGCTGAATGATTAAAAACAAGGAGCACTTGGGCTATTTATAGCCCCTTTAAATGCATGGGGAACTGGCCGACTGCTGGGGTCGGCCAGTTCATAATTTTATTAATGCTCTTTTAAACACAGTCAACTGGATCACTCCTGCGCATGCTGCTGCCCGACTGCTTTCCAGTCCACACACACCCTAGCACCTGCTGCTGCTGCTGCCTCTATGTACTGGTTTAGCCGACCATGGCTATGGGCAGCCGACACCTTGTGCAATCAGCCTACTCATCTCTTGTCCTACTGATGTCAGTCGACAGTCCTTTCTGGAACCAGCCGACTGCTTCTTGCTCCAAGTCCTGCTCCATGTCCACCTCAGATGTTACACCTGAAGCTCCTACACTCTGGTTCTACCTATCTTCTACTGGTTCATACTCTTTATCTGGTTGCCTTTTCAGGATCTAGCCCTGAGAATGTCCATGGCATCTATGATGCACATGACAAGTGGTAGCAGGGGGTGCAAACAGTTTATGAGAATAAGAAAAGCATTCATGTTGGAGCTCTGAGAAAGACCGAGTCCATTCACCATCCAGTTTACGGACTCTGAGGCAAGAGATCTTCCTCCTGGAAGCATGTAACCCTTGAAAGAAAGATTTTGAAGAGCAGCCTTTATCCATGAATTGAGTCATCCTTGCCCGAACCTGCCACTTGGCCAATTTCCGTCGGTCAATAGCTTGCAAGAGAGCTGTTGACTGAGAGAGAGTGTCCATTTGTGTTGAGAGGAGAGGGACTGCAATTGGGAATGTGCAGTCAAGGACTGAACTACTACTTTGGCATGCTAAACTTTAGCTCTCTAGTCAGGCATGAAATTACTTCCATATTCCTGAATAGCATGCTGAAGCCTGTCCACAAGGCGTTGCCATGCAAAATTACAGTCATAATGGACATGGGCTGTAAGAGGAATTATGGCATATCGGATCAATTGTTGAAATTGTGCATGCTGCAGGTATCCTTTATTGATATGTTTCATCCGAATGGAATGTAAAGGCATGTCATCCCAGGGCTGCCAAACTGAATATTCAGCCATAAAGGAGCATGGTCAGAGAGACCAAGAGAGTGATCAACCTCAATATGAAGACTGAAATCTGTATATTGTTGAGCATGCAGTAAATACCATCTATCCAAGCGAGCCCAGTAGTTAGTAAAGGCATTATGATGATAGGTGTAGCCCACTATTCCAGTGTGCATGGCTGTCCATAAATCTTGTGCATGTGTCGTGGTAAGTAACTCCTCCCATGATCGCTTTTCAGAAGGGATCATATGAGATGTATGAGTAGTGTTGTCTGATGGCATGAAATCCTTTGAGCCAAGACTCTATATACTGCGGGAGCTGAACGGCAAATGCTGCTAAAACTGCTTGGAAATACTTGAGTCACCCCTGACCTGCCTGTGGAAACCTTTCACCTACCATCTCCGTCGTTCCTGAAGCTCTGAACCTCCTGAGGTGATGTTGGAGCAAACTTCCGTCTTCTGTGGAAGAGAAACCCCCTGCTGCTGCCAAAACTTATGTCCTCCTGAAGCTCTGAACCTCCTGAGGCGATGGAGCAAACTTCCATCTTCTGTGGAAGAGAAACCCCCTGCTGCCAGTTGAAGCCCAAAACTTATGTCCTCCTTTGATGATGGATGTCATTCTTTCCCAGAGAGTTCATGGGCAAACATGTATGCCTTGCAGATGCAAGATGGACTGCTAAGATGACTGCTAAGATATCTGCTATGCAAACCATGTGCAACCCTATATGCTGTGCAAGAATGCAGATGGATGGGTTACTAATGCATACCTACTAAGGGAAAATCCCTAAGGGTGGCCTGCAAGATTTTGAGAACTGGGTTTAACTGTGCGGAAGCGATTAACATGATGTCTGACTGAATGACTGATGGAATGAACATGATCTAAGGCTGGTTACCCTGTAACGCTCTGATACCAATGTGGCATGTGAGGCTTCGACCGTAGTAATCACAACCTTAGTCTAACTAAACTACACTTAATGATGTTTAAGAGATAGACAAATATGTGTCAATGCAATGCAGCTATATTAGATGATGAATGAGGTTACAATGAGATCCAAAGGGATCTATGCTGTCCTAGATGATGTCTACCCCTGGAAGAGAGGGAAACATGCTGAATAATGATGAAGGATGGCTGAAAGATGGCTGTCCTGACTCCAATGCTGAGTTCCACCACTTGTATGCTGGTATCCCTCTATGTAGGAGTTGGGAAGATGGCTGAATATGCTGGTGCGTGGATGCGCTGCTGCTCCCAGCCCTCTTGGTGTAGAAACGGTGAAGGAACACACTGTTGGATGCTGAACTGTATCCCCCTTTGCTCCTAGGAAGGAAAACGCTGAAGAGATCCAGATGTCTATGCTGAAATGATGCGTTTCTTTATATATGGGGAATTGGTGCTGGTCGGCCAGCTTGGCTGCAGTCGGCCAGCTCTGAATATGCTCACGACTGCCATTTAAATGCCATAAATGCTTTAAAGGCTGGTCGGCTGACTTGAATGCTGTCGGCTGGCTCTACAAGCCCCAATGCTTTTGTCTAGATGGTTAATATGATGCTACAATGCTGAATCCAACCCATACCATGTGGTACATGCTGAAAACATTCATTTAAATGTCCATAAAATGCCTGATAAATCCTGATTAAATGCCTGATGATGCCATGCCATAAAATAATGCCATGTCACTGTACACCTTAATGGTGTGCACGTGACATTCCCCGCTGCTAGGTGGTATACCTGGCAACCTTCGACTCCTCTATGATCCTTCGCCTCTGAACCGCTGCCCCCTTCTGTCTTCTGCTGCGTTTGCAGGAGTGAAATCCTTTGAGCCAAGACTCTATATACTGTGGGAACTGAATGGCAAATGCTGCTAAAACTGCTTGGAAATACCTGAGTCACCCCTGACCTGCCTGTGGAAACCTTTCACCTACCATCTCTGTCGTTCCTGAAGCTCTGAACCTCTTGAGGCGATGTTGGAGCAAACTTCCGTCTTCTGTGGAAGAGAAACCCCCTGATAAGCCCAAAACTTATGTCCTCCTTTGATGATGGATGTCATTCTTTCCCAGAGAGTTCATGGGCAAACATGTACGCCTTGATGGACTGCTAAGATGACTGCTAAGATATCTACTATGCAAACCATGTGCAACCCTATATGCTGTGCAAGAATGCAGATGGATGGGTTACTAATGCATCCCTAAGGGAAAATCCCTAAGGGTGGCCTGCAAGATTTTGAGAACTAGGTTTAACTATGCGGAAGCAATTAACATGATGTCTGACTGAATGACTGATGGAATGAACATGATCTAAGGCTGGTTACCCTGTAACGCTCTAATACCAATGTGGCATGTGAGGCTTCGACCGTAGTAATCACAACCTTAGTCTAACTAAACTACACTTAATGATGTTTAAGAGATAGACAAATATGTGTCAATGCAATGCAGCTATATTAGATGATGAATGCGGTTACAA
This sequence comes from Cibotium barometz, assembly GCF_041138505.1. NCBI lineage: Eukaryota > Viridiplantae > Streptophyta > Polypodiopsida > Cyatheales > Cibotiaceae > Cibotium > Cibotium barometz. The sequence continues at coordinate 38,950,581 of NC_141066.1, forward strand.
TGAGATCCAAAGGGATGTATGCTGTCCTACAAGGTATCTTTATTACCAACAGAAGTATTTATATGTACAAGATGCGGGTGCCCGGAGAGTACACTCATCCAGCTGACACCAGATTTATCCAACTGTGGAAACATAGGTAAACACATTACCTGCAACTCCTCGGTCACCAACCACTCTTGTTGCAACACCCTCGGTCGCCCACCAAGGTTGAGCGATCACCACCCGCTCCTGCAAGATCTGAAAATGAAACATAGAGAGGAAATTGGCCATCCTCATATGCTTCTCTGACAATTTAGTTTGAGATGGTGTGGGAGGCCTCCAACCAATCCGAACTAGGATCTAGAGGCTTCCAGCTTTAGGTTGGGCCAAAATGGACAAGATTTAGACTAGTTAAACCCACTTTTTGATCTAGTTTGGATGAGGTGAGAGGAGAGATGAAATATTTAGCCACCTCATATACTTTTTGAATAAAAAATAGCCCCTTTGATGTGATTTCTAGGTCCCCTCTTGAAGTGTGATTCTCTCTCCTTGAAGTGATTTGTAGGTGCCCGTCTACCCCTGGAAGAGAGGGAAACATGCTAAATAATGATGAAGGATGGCTGAAAGATGGCTGTCCTGACTCCAATGCTGAGTTCCACCACTTGTATGCTGGTATCCCTCTATGTAGGAGTTGGGAAGATGGCTGAATATGCTGATGCGTGGATGCGCTATTGTTCCCAGCCCTCTTGGTGTAGAAACGCTGAAGGAACACACTGATGGATGCTGAACTGTATCCCTCTTTGCTCCTAGGAAGGAAAACGCTGAAGAGATCCAGATGTCTATGCTGAAATGATGCGTTTCTTTATATATGGGGAATTGGTGCTGGTCGGCCAGCTTGGCTGCGGCCAGCTCTGAATATGCTCACGACTGCCATTTAAATGCCATAAATGCTTTAAAGGCTGGTCGGCTGACTTGAATGCTGTCGGCTGCCTCCACAAGCCCCAATGCTTTTGTCTAGATGGTTAATATGATGCTACAATGCTGAATCTCAACCCATACCATGTGGTACATGCTGAAAACATTCATTTAAATGTCCATAAAATGCCTGATAAATCCTGATTAAATGCCTGATGATGCCATGCCATAAAATAATGCCATGTCACTGTACACCTGAATGGTGTGCACGTGACAGCAATGGCATGCCACATGGAAGCTCTGGAAGTAGAAGTTTGCGAGGCATAAACAGAGGCAAACTCCCAAATATCACCATTGACATCACATTGAATCACCATCCATCTACCATCACAATCATTGAAGGCAAGCTGGGGCTGCAGTTCATGTATGACCAATATGCAAAGACCCAAGAAATGCTTAGTACCTGCATAGTGGATATCATAGCCCCCAAAATAGCCAAAGAGAATTAGCATGTGAATGAATCCATGGTGATGGCTGGAGGAAAGAGTATGTCATCCTAACCGTTAGGTCAGAAAGAATAACAGGACGAGAATTTGAGCCCACCGGGTGTAACTGCCAATCCTGTAATCTGTCCCTGTTAGATAAAGGAGGGATGGGAAGAAAAGGCTGCAACAAGTCAGCAATTTTCCTCCAAATGAACCTGTGATGCATGGCTAGTGGATAGGAAGCCATAGCCCAAGGGAAGGAAAGCATTTGACCAGTAGCATCAACAACATCATTTATGCACCTAATCCCCAATTTGCTGAGATTGTATGTCCGAATCGGCTCTTGCAGGGCCAATGGAGAATCAAAAACAGCACTCCAGTAAATGCTTTCCTGCCGAAGGGAATTGGCATGAGACAAAAGGAAGGGTGCCCAATGAGCATGCGAAAGGACCTGTTTCCAATCGCAAAATAAGTGAAGTGGCAAAAGGGCAGCCCGGGATAGAACCTACAAATCTGCCCAAAATGACCTCCCAGTGATCAGTGATCCATGCACCATGTCCAGAAGTGCGTAAGGCCGTGCACATGGTTGCAAGCATATGAGTCCATGGCTGCGTCTGACGAAAAAAGGTGAGTAGGAGAGGAATTTTCCTTGCCAAGACATGATGCGCAATATTCAGCATATTCAATCCACCATGCATCCTCGGGGAACAAACTTTTGCCATCCGCATAAGTCTTAAAGCTTTAGCACAGAAGACTTTGTTTTCCATAACAGCTCCATAGCCTGAGACATGAAAGCAGAAGTATCCTGAGAGGTCCAATGTATCAAAGGCAAATAGTACTGAACATAGGCCATGATAATCGACTGGACAATCCGGAGCCTAACATGGAGTGGCCAGGTGGAGAGCTTCCAGTAGTGGAGCTTGGCATGAAGTTTCTCAAAAATCCACTTTAACTGTTGTTTCCTAGTGATGTGCCAGCCAATAGGGTAACCAAGATGGCGGACCACATCATAGGGTTGCATAATGTGTCCGGGCCATAAAAGAACATGCCAATCATATAAATGCAGAGGTATGAGGCTAGATTTGTCAAAATTGACATGCAGGCCAGCAGCCATGCCATATATAGAGAGAGTGTCCATAAGAGTCTTCAACTGCTGTGGAGAATTATGCTGCATAAAGAAGGAGTCATCTGCATATGCCTGAGCCATAAAGGGAGGGGCTCCAGGAATCTGAAGACCAATGAGAAGGTCTTGCGCGGTAAGATGATCCAAGTATCTGAGAAGTGGGTGAGTGGCAATGGCATATAAGAGGGCACTGAGTGGACACCCTTGTCTGACCGAACAACCCAAGGACCAAGATTGAGAAAGATGATTGCCAAGGATGCATTGGGCTGTAGAGTCAGCATACAAGCAGTAGATGACATTAGCCATTTTTGGCCCGAATCCCATCTGAGCCATTGTCTGTGAGATAAAATCCCAGTTGACCGTGTCAAAAGCTTTAGCAAAGTCCACTTGCATAATAAAAACATCTTGGTCAGAATATTTTGCATATTCAATAGCCATGAGAGCATTGCCAATATTATCATGGATCTGCCACCTAGGAACAAAGCCATATTGCAAGGGATGCAGACCCTCATAAAGCACTTGCAACAGCATCAATGTGATGGGCCTCCAATCCATGAGATGCTCACACAAATTCCGCTTGGGGATGAGTTTACCTATGCCATGCTTCCATGATTGGGGGAGTACTCCTATATGCCAAGCCTCATTAATCATTTGCAGGATAACACCTTTAAGGTCTTCCCAAAAGTGTAAGAAAAATTCCACCATGAGGCCATCATGTACTGGTGCCTTACCAGTGCTGAGATGGGACAAGGCATCATCAAGCTCCACATCAGTGAAAGGCTTATCAAGTTTGAGAGCTTCCTGTGGGTTGAGAATGGGAAGAACATGCTGTAAAAGAGTTCTCGAGCTTGTAATTCGTGCAAAGAAGTGGTAACAGGGGGTGCAAATAGTTTCTAAAAATAAGAAAAGCATTCATGTTGGAGCTCTGAAAAAGACCGAGTCCATTCACCATCCAGTTTACGGACTCTGAGGCAAGAGGTCTTCCTCTTGGAAGCATGTAACCCTTGAAAGAAAGATTTTGAAGAGCAGCCTTTATCCATGAATTGAGTCATCCTTGCCCGAACCTGCCACTTGACCAATTTCCATCGGTCATTAGCTTGCAAGAGAGCTATGGGAGAGTGTCCATTTGTTGAGAGGAGAGGGGCTGCAATTGGGAATGTGCAGTCAAGGACTGAACTACTGCTTTGGCATGCTAAACTTTAGCTCTCCAGTCAGGCATTAATTTCTCCCATATTCATGAATAGCATGCTGAAGCCTGTCCACAAGGCGTTGCCATGCAAAATTACAGTCATAATGGACATGGGCTATAAGAGGAATTATGGCATATCGGATCAATTGTTGAAATTGTGCATGCTGCAGGTATTCTTTATTGTTATGTTTCATCCGAATGGAATGTAAAGGCATGTCATCCCAGGGCTGCCAAACTGAATATTCAGCCATAAAGGAGCATGGTCAGAGAGACCAAGAGAGTGATCAACCTCAATATGAAGACTGAAATCTGTATATTGTTGAGCATACAGTAAATACCATCTATCCAAGCGAGCCCAGTAGTTAGTAAAGGCATTATGATGATAGGTGTAGCCCACTATTCCAGTGTGCATGGTTGTCCATAAATCTTGTGCATGTGTCGTGGTAAGTAACTCCTCCCATGATCGCTTTTCAGAAGGGATCATATGAGATCTATGAGTAGTGTTGTCTGATGGCATGGGAGAGTTATTAAAGTCTCTGCCAAGAAGAGCACAAGATCGCCATGGGTAAGAAGCAATGGCATGCCACATGGAAGCTCTGGAAGCAGAAGTTTGCAAGGCATAAATAGAGGCAAATTCCCAAATATCACCATTGACATCACATTGAATCACCATCCATCTTCCATCACAATCATTGAAGGCAAGCTAGGGCTGCAGTTCATGTCTGACCAATATGCAAAGACCCGAGAAATGCTTAGTACCTGCATAGTGGATATCATAGCCCCCAAAATAGCCAGCCTGGCCAGCCATAGAATGTTGGTTATGTTCTTGCAAACAGAGAATGTCCGGCTGCCTAGTTAAAACATAATTCCACACTAGCCTCCACTTTAGAAGGATTGCAGAGGCCCTGTACATTAAGAGTGACACAATGGAGTTTGTCAAGCATGAGGATATATACAAAGGAGGAGACCAAGAATATACAACCAAAGAGTGCTTAAGCATCAGCCATCATGGGCTACAGCCCTTCCTTCCCTGGGTCAAAGGATAGCCCTTCCTCAGACTCACAAACAGGAATGTGTTTTTTGAGAACTCCAACCCAATTGAGAAGAACCGGGAGTAGATGCATCCTAGTGGCAAGATTGAAGGGGTCTTTGCCTCAACACCCTCTTGGGCTGTAAAAAACCATCATTATCAGGGGCCTTCTCTTTCTCTTTACCTTTGACCTTGCCTTTAGCTATGACTAGCATTTGCGAAGCCACTTTCCCAACTTTGGAGGCATTTTTATCCAAATTCTTGGACCCAGTAGTCTCTTGCTTATGAGTGGGCTGAACCAGGGGAGAAGGTATAGCAGTGGCTGGAGGGGGATGCAAGACAGTAGGGCATTCAGAGGCCAGATGCCCGTACTTATGGCATGAAAAACAAGCACTTGCAAAAATTTCCCATTTCAATTCAAAGTACTTTTGGCCCATTGGCAAACCTTCAACCTCGACTGCAATGGAGGGGAGGGTAGGGGTATCTGTGTCCCACAAAACAAAATCTATTACGATTCCTAGCAGGGCGAGGGGGGCAGATAACTTGGCCCAGTGCAGCGGCCAATCCTGGCAATTCTTCTCGCATATAGTCTGGGAAATTAACCACCTCCACCCAGACAGGACAATGATGTCGTATGAGACTTTGATAGTCCTTATTGGGGAACCATGGCATAGCATGTACCATTTTCGTGCCATAAAATAAAGGAGAAAATTCAAGCACACGCTGCTTCTGCAAGGCATCGGTGAGGTGAACTTCATAAAACCCACGGGAGGCAAAGTACACCCCCTCCACAAAAGAGCCACCAAGGATAGACTGGTTGTACCAAAGATGGTAGCTGCAATTTATAAGTAACCTGAGGAATAGGCTTGCTCCAATCCTGGCGATATTGATGGAAGTCCTCTTTCAGAGTATCAAAAACATATTGACCCTCTTATGGTGCGACATTGTATAACCTATGAGAGAGGGTTGAATCCATCTTGAGCCAATGGAATCTCCCTTGAATCAAATAATAGGGTGGGCATCTGAACATATAATGCTTCTCAATCTGCACCTCCCTAACTGTGTACCTTGCATAACTATGCCTCTCAAGTAATGCCCTTTGCTCTACCAAATTCAATCTGATTCAATCTACACATAGTGGGATGATACTCTTTATTGGCCGATGATAATATGGCATGTGATCTTCCGATGAGGGTATCTAGGGCTGACAATGAATCCATCCTCAAAAACTTGCAGGAAGTGCTCTTTATAAAATTAGAGTTTTATAGGGAGATATAGTGGTAAAAGGAATCAAAAGATATTGATATCTAGATTACCTATCATCTTCTTGGAGATTTCAATTGTGTGCCTCAAGGCCACATGATCTACTTGCAAGGCTGCCACAATGTGAGGAAGGGAGCTGGTCGGCCAGTCCAGAAGGCTGTTGGCTGGAGAACACCCTGAGATATTTAAAGAAGATGAATAACTCCTTAAGCTTAGGGTTCCCAATACAATAGAGGATGAAATGATGGGCTCTTAAAGCGAATGTTGAAATATAGTGTTGCATGGATGATGACCTATAGGAAGCCTAATCAATGCATAACCAGCTAGATTCATCTCATTCATAGATGTACAAGCCATTGGAAATCCTAAAGCTTCATTCCATTGTCAGTGGTCACCTACTTTATCTAGCTCAGAATCCTAATTCTAATGGTCACTTCATAGAGAGGGACATGTTAGCTACCCACAAATAATAGTGGAAGAGGAACTCATTGGAGGACCTATCTAATTAGAAAGTCACATCATGTGTGGCCTAAAGAATGGGATATGATAGATGCACAAATTGTGTTGACCACACTGACTGTCCCACCATAAACTTTGCATTCATTATTTTACTTGCAAATAAATAAGGATGTTGAGGATCTTCAAAGGTAGTTGCTGCTAGAGAATATAGATTACATTAACATATTTCACAGATGCAAGGCAGTGGTGGTACATCATCTTGAAGATAATATCTTTGACAGCCTAGAATCTTGGGAATATGACTTCATCACATGAGGCAAGATCCATCAAAGGCCAGATCTTTTGTATAGGGTTGTAAGGCAGGTATTCCCTAACATATCTGCAATTTGATTCAGCCAACAGAGGAGGGACAAAATTGTGAGTCAAGACACCTTACCTGGCCGCCGTGAGCGTGGATTGAGAGACGAACTGCGCGCAGCGTGGAAAAGTTTGAAGATGCTACAGTTCGCGCGAAACGGGGAAGAAAATGAACACATTTTAGTTTTTTTAAAAATTTGCGATGCATAAACGACTCCAAAAAAAAAGGTGGCTTATGCATCGCAAGTCCGATGCATAAACCACTCATTTCGTCATTTAGAAGGAAGCTGCTACTAACGGTTCGAGAGGTATGCCGCAGAGTCCCATGCATTCGCAGCAGTGGACCAGCTTCTGGTCCTCATACCCAGAGGGGAAGGAGTCGAGGCGCGCAGAGTACCCAGAGGGGAAGGAGTCGAGTATTCACATTTTATTTTTTTTTTAAATTCGCGATGCATAAACGACCCAAAAACAAAAGGTGGATTATGCATCGCAAGTCCGATGCATAAACCACTCAATTCCAGTTTGCAAGGGTCGCTACAATGGTGGCATAAACAACTGCAATTTAAACGTCGCATAAGCATCCACAAAAGCGACCCCCGCTATTTTCTTCATATTTATATGAGGGTCCCTATGTATAGACCATTCTTGTAGTGATTCCATCATTTAGAAGGAAAAAAGGAAAATTCCTAGCATATTGGATTTATTGGATAATTCATTTAAATTCAAAGATGAATTTTAGATAAATTTATTTATCTATGAGAAAATTTTAAATGTTAAAAGAGGAATTCCTATGACATTTGGAAATCCATCATTTAGATGGGAAAGGAGAAATTCCCAGCATATTGAAATAATGGATATTTGATTTTAGATGAATTTATTTTATGAGAAATAATTGATGAAAAAAGAGGAATTCCCATGACATTGGAATGTAAATAATCAAATGCAAAAAGAGGAATTCCCATGGTAATTGAGATCCAAGAAATTAAATGGGAAGAAGAGAAAATTTTAGTATAATTCAATTTATGATTATTTACCAAAAGTGGAAATATGGGTAGAATTGATTTCTACAAATCCCATGAATTCTTTTATTCAAAAGAGGAATATTGAATATAATTCAATTGAGGATTTGAGAAGGAATATGGAAATAGTCGTCGAGAAAAAGAACCTCTGATTAGGCCAAACAATTGGTAGAAATTTAGAAAAAGTCCCATTATCGGTATCAAACTAGAAAAAGCTATTAAATGGGAATAGCATGTGAATGCATGTAATAAGATGTGTATGTGATAGGATGTGAATGGATGTGTATGGGATGTGAATGGATGTGTATGGGATACGACAAGATGTGAATGAATGTGATAAGATGAAAATAGGATGTGATGATGTTGTGTAATGAAATGGATGTGGATGTGAATGTATGGATGTGGATGTGTATGTGGAAGAATGAATGTGGATGTGTATGTGGAAGAATGGATGTGGATGTATGGATGTGGATGTGTATGTGGAGGAATGAATGTGGATGTATGAATGTGGATGTGTATGTGGATGTATAAATGTGGATGTGTATGTGGAAGAATGGATGTGGATGTGTATGTGGAAGAATGAATGTGGATGTGTATGTGGATGTATGGATGTGGATGTGGATGTGCATGTGAGAGGATGTGATGTCGATGTGAGTAAATGAATGAGATGTAATGTGATGTGAATCCGGATGTGAATGGATGAGATGTGATGTCATGTGAATCGGGATGTGAATGAATGAGGTGTGATGTGAAATGGATGTGATGAGATGTGATGTAAATTGGGATAGATGTGAATGGATGATATGTGAGTGAATGAATGTGATGTGATAGGTTGTGAATCGGGATAGATGTATATGAATGGATAAGATGTGAATGAATGTGATGTGATGAGATGTGAATATGGGTAGATGCGAGTGGATGAGATCTGCTTGAGGCCTAGTCATGATGGTATTTAACTTATAATTCCAAGTACCGTGATTACTTGTATATACCGAGGGTATAATTGCAGGTCTTTACTTGCAGCATATACAAGTAAATCTAAGACTTGAAATTATAAGTAAAAATGCTATCTAGATGATGAATTCGAATGTGGTTGATATGATTTAAAATTCGAATGTGGTTGATATGATTTAAAAATTCTGGTCGAGAACTGATGAGTTTATTTGGATTTTGATTGAAAAATGATAATTCTTGAATTTGGGTTGAAGTGTAATAGGCTGAGCAAAACCACAATGAGGATGAATGGGGCGAGTCCCTATGATGATGTTCGTAAACTGAAATGATGTTAATGACTTCAGCAAATCACTATGAGATTAGTTGATTGTGCTGAGATAGATTGTTACTGTTAACACTTGACCCGGTGGATCAAGTTAATGAATGACAAATTGAGAACTTGCTTGGCTGAAATTCCCGTGGAGAAATGTTTAGAAAGAAATTTTTTTCGGTCTAATGGACCATTATTGTGTTAAGGATATGAATGATATGATCTAAATGAATTGTTATTTGATGATGAGTTCTATATGAGGGATATTTATCCCAGGATTCTGTTGGGTTGACGAGAATCTAAGGAATCCCAGAATCAGTTGGATCTTAAGGGAAAGAGTTGTCCTCTAGTTTGCGAGATGAGAACATCTGGCGTTTTTTAAGTGGGGTAGGATGTAAGATTGCTCCCTCTATCTTTTGAGGTGTACAGGTGTAAGAACCTCCCCTTTTGATCTTATAATTATTCCCCTCTCTGAAATAAAAGAAAGATTCTGTTTTACGCTGTTTTGACCTAGAGAGAGAAAATGTCTAGAGAGAGATAGTCTAAAATTGAGATATTTTTGGATATAAAAATCCTCCGAGTGTCAAAAATGGTTTCCCTTGAAACAAAAATTCAAAAATAACTTTCCAATGTGCAATTGGAATTAATTGAAAATAGGTAAAAAGGACCTTAACCTAAGGATCCAGATTTTCAAAATTTTTTGAATTTTGCTCCAATTAAGGTTCCTATGGACCAATAAGATTAATCCAAATGTAGGGAGGAGATAAATTGAAGAATGAAATAAAAACCCCCAAAAATGAGTAAATGCTCACATAAGATGAAGAGTTGACTAAGGAAAAGGTTTATTTAGTAAAAAACTATGAGTATTACTAAAACAAATGAGATATTTTGGGTATAATGATTCAATTTTGACACCTTGGTAAGGAGAAGGGAGCTCTTCAAGGAGGTGCCTATTTCACATGTGTGGTGGAGTTTTAAACTCAAAAATATTGTGATATTTTTATCTCTCCTCTATCCTAGATCAAACCAAATCAAAAGGGAGCCAAACTAGGTCCAAATCTTGTTCAAATTTAGCCAAACTGAACCTGGAAAATTCTAGACACTAGTTGGACTTGGTTAGAGGCCTCCCTCACCTATAAATAGATCCCTAGCCCTTTGTAAAAAATATGAGAACTATACCATGCCACTATTATACTGAAATAATGATATTTTCTATTATCCTCTAAAAATCCTCTACAAATTGAAGAGATTGGAGCTTCTCTCTCTCTTCAATCTTCCTTGGAGACTTCATCAACATACCAAACCAATTGATTGGTTGGGGGCCTCTACTGTGATCAAAGAATCAAGTAATTTAGGAGGTAAAGTGTGGATTATTGTCTTCGTTTTCTTAAATCTCTAAATTTTTCTCTTCTCAACCCCTCTCAAGCTTGAGAAGCATTAATTTGAATGGCTTTTGAGTACTATTGAAGTTCTTTAATGTATTGTAATGAAGAAATACATAAATTTCTATTTATGCTTAATTTATAATGGTTTTTAAGCATTTCTCTATCTCCCTCAAAGAATGGTCATTCCTATGACCTAATCTCAATTCAAATGAAGCCTCTCATGAAGCATTTCTCTAATCTAAAAGTAATTTCTATGCTTGTCTAATTGGAGGCCAAAATAATGGTTTTTTAATACTTTTATGCTATTAAGTTTATGGTAAAATTGAGAATCAATCCATAATTGGATAATGATCCAATTAGTGGTTATTATAATCATAGGGATATTACTAAAATTTATGCTTTCAAATTATTTGAGAATTATCAGTAATAGCAGCGGAGCTATGGTAAAATTTTTGTAAAAATTAACACATAAATCATTTTCATTCATAATATAAAAAGAGGACTTCCTACCATATTCTAGGATTAATCATCCAAGATTAATTGAATGATTCTCATTATAATCATGAAAATTTTGATTTTTATGTTTATGCATAAATAGTAATTAGCAAAAGAGGAATTTCTAGTAATTCATTTTAAATGTTAAGAGAGGAATTCGTATAGCACTTGGAATTCCATCATTAAGATGGGAAAAGAGAAATTCCTTGCATATTGGAATTAATGAGTATTTTAATAAAATCCAAAGATGAATTTTAGATAAATTTATTTTATCCATGAGAAATATTTAAAAGTTAAAAGAGGAATTCCATCATTTAGATGGGAAAAGAGAACATCCTAGCATATTGGAATTATTGGATAATTCATTTAAATTCAAAGATGAATTTTAGATAAATTTATTTTATCTCTGAGAAATATTTAAATGATAAAGAGGAATTTCTATGACATTTGGAATTCCATCATTTAGATGGGAAAAGAGAAATTCCTAGCATATTGGATTTATTGGATAATTCATTTCAATTCAAAGATAAATTTTAGATAAATTTATTTATCTATGAGAAATATTTAAATGTTAAAAGAGGAATTACTATGACATTTGGAAATCCATCATTTAAATGTTAAAAGAGGAATTACTATGACATTTGGAAATCCATCATTTAGATGGAAAAAGAGAAATTCCTAGCATATTGAAATAATGGATATTTTATTTTAGGTGAATTTATTTTATGAGAAATAATTGACGAAAAAAGAGGAATTCCCATGACATTGGAATGTAAATAATCAAATGCAAAAAGAGCAATTCCCATGGTAATTGAGATTAAAGAAATTAAATGGGAAGAAGAGAAAATTTATGATTATTTACCAAAAGTGAAAATATGGATAGAATTGATTTCTACATTCCCATGAATTCTATTATTCAAAAGAGCAATATTGAATATAATTCAATTGAGAAATTAAGAAGGAATATGGAAATAGTCGTCGAGAAAAAGAACCTTTGATTAGGCCAAACAATTGGTAGAAATTTAGAAAAAGTCCCATTATCGGTATCAAACTAGAAAAAGCTATTAAATGGGAATAGCATGTGAATGCATGTAATAAGATGTGTATGGGATGTGATAGGATGTGTATGGGATGTGATAGGATGTGAATGGATGTGTATGGGATGCGATAGGATGTGAAAGAATGTGATAAGATGAAAATAACATGTATGGGATGCGATAGGATGTGAATGAATGTGATAAGATAAAAATAACATGTGATGTGAATGAATGTGATAAGATGAAAATAACATGTGATGTAATGAAATGGACGTGGATGTGAATAATGAGATGAGGGGATATGTGAAAGGGTGAGATGGGAAGTACATGGATGTGGATGTGGATGAGCATGTGGAAGAGAGGCCACTAACCAAGTTCAACTGGGTTCTAGAATTTTCCAAGTTCAGTTTGACTCAATTTGCACAAGATTTGGATCAGTTTGGCTCCCTTTTTTATTTGGTTTGATCCAGGAGAGAGGAGAGATAAAAATATCACAATTTTTTTGAATTAAAAACTCATCCACATGTGTGAATTAGGATCCTACCTCAAGAGTCTCCCTCTCCTTACCAAGGTGTCAAAAATGCATCATTATTCTAAAATATCTCATTTTTTTAGTAATATCTCATAGTTTTTAACTAATAAACCTTGTACTCAGTCAACTCTTCATCTTATGTGAGCATTTACTCATTTTTTGGTATTTTCTTTTATTCTTTGGATTTATCTCATCCCAACACTTGGATTAATCCAATTGGTCCATTGGAACCTTAACTGGACCATAAGCTAAATTTTTTTGAAAATGTAGACCCTTAGGCTAAGGTCCTTTATACACATTCTCTCTCTAAACTTTATATCTCAACACCCCCTCGAGCTCAACTCCATCTCATGTACACTAAGCGAAGCCCTGAATCTGCGGAGCTTCTCTGTACCCAATGCTTTGGTGGAGATGTCAGTGACCTGATCATGTGTGCTGACATAAACAAGGTCAACGGCTCCTGCCAAAACCTTCTCTCTGACAAAATAATAGTGGACCTCTATATGCTTCGTGCGAGCAGGAAAAACTAGGTTCTTGGCTAGCTGTATACTGCTAATGTTGTCACAAAAAAAGACAACTTGTTTATCCACTGATAGACCCAAATCTGCAAGTAGCTTTCTCAACCAAGCTACCTCACATGCTGCCATAGCAGCATCTCTGTACTCGGCCTCTATGTACTGGATAGAGCAGCCATAGGCTGCTTCTTGCTGCTCCAAGTCATAGTAGCACTCCCCAAAGAAAACATGAAGCCACTAGTAGATCTTCTATCTGAGATACTACCAGCCCAATCAGCATCTGTGTACCCATGTACACATATCTCTGTCCCAGTTTCATAAAATAGTCCACAATGCAAAGTAGACCTCACATACCTCAGTATGCGTCTCAATGCATCCAAATGTGGCTTCCGAGGAACCTACATAAACTTACTCGCCAACCCAACAACATAGCTCAAATTTGGCCTAGTGATCGTCATGTAGATCAAGCTTCCTACTATGCGCCTATACATAGTAGGATCCCCCAAAATCTCTCCTGAATCTGCACTCAACTTGCCATTCTGATCCAATGGCACTAAGATAGGCTTATAGCCTGTCATACCATACTTGGACAACATGTCCAAGCCATACTGTCTCTGCAGTAATCCAATACCATGTGGGCAACCTAATCACCTCAATGCCCAAGAAATATCTGAGCTCCCCCAGATCCTTCATCTCAAACTTCTGTCTAAGCAAGATCTTTACATCAAAGATCTCTACATCATGGTCCCCCGTAATGATCAGGTCATCTATATAGATGACAACAAGCACAACCCCTCTATCACTGTGTCTCACATACAACGAGAAATCTGCATTGGCTACATGAAAGCCAATAGTGAGAAGATATTCAAAAATCTTGTCAGACGATGCTCTTGGTGCTTGTTTTAAGTCATACAAGGCTTTCTTCAACCGTGCAAACATGCTCGGGGTGACTCACATCCTCATAACCAGGTGGCTGCAACATATACACCTCTTCCTACAAATCCCCATGCAAGAATGCATTCTTTACATGCATATGATGTAAAGACCATTGCTTTGACGCAGCCACTGCTATCACAACTCTCACTGTCGCCATCTTGGCAATTGGGCTGAAAGTTTCCTCATAATCAATGCCATATGTGTGCGCATTTTCTTTGGCTACCAATCTAGCCTTGCACCTGCTTATGCTTCCATCACTGTTATGTTTTACTTTGTACACCCACTTGCATCCAATGGCTTTCTTACCTTCAGGCAATTACACTAAATCCCAAGTCTCATTTCCATATAGTGCATCCATCTCCTCATCCATAGCTTTCTCCCAACACACATTTCTAACAGCCTCATCAATGCATGTGGGCTCTACAATCTGTACAACTTTTGCCATGTGTATGCATAGTGATGTGCCACATAACCATCATAGGTAAACCTCTGCACAGGATTCTTCAATCTCCTAGATCTTTACAGCTTTGCAATCATGGCTTCCACAGCCTTCTTTACACCAGGTGTTCTCATAGCTGGTATCCCAAGATCCTCATCAAGGCTCATCTCTACGCCACTAGACTCTCCCATCAACATGAGAATGCCCTGCAGAAATGTCAGGCATACTAAGGGGCTCAACTACTTTCTCTTTGCCTTTATGTGATGTACTAATCACATTTGCAGGACTGGTATTATGACGTAGCCTGCCACTCCATGCTCTATCAATTGAACCACTAGATGAGGACTCTCCTGGTCCACTCAATGACTATGATTGCTGACTTGCATTATGTGCAACCACATTTCCACTCACATCAGCCCCAACAGCTTCTTTTTCAGCACCATACTGCTGATCATCTCATTAAAAAAACAACATCCGTGCTTACCCTCAACTCATGTGTAGCAGGGTTATAACACCTGTATCCCTTTTGCTCATGTGTAGCAGGGTTATAACACCTGTATCCCTTTTGCTCAAGGGAATACTGAATAAACACACATTTTTCAGCTTTTGGATCCAGCTTAGTTCTCAGCTCATCTGGCACATGCACATATGCAATCCATGTTACCATATTATAGTAGTGATGTGTGTGAACACACTTAGGACCGCCGGGGCACTTTTTCCCTCACTAGGAGGTTTTTTCCCCCGTGCATTGTATATACGCCCATTATCTTCTAGGGCTTGTTATCTTTCTGTTTTGGCACTCATAATACACTACTGTGTTGTGCTCAAGCTTCCTCATCTTCTTGAAGTTGTGTGTGCATTCCTGCAACCCTAATTCCAACAATTGGTATCAGAGCAGGCTTCCTCCTCCCGGGCAGCATCACCGGCACCTGCCGCTTCATCTCCTCCGATTGCGACGAGGTTTCACGAGCGTCTGCAGGTTAGTATATGCCGTGGGAGACTCCGTAGGGCTCGTTCGTTTCAGAATTTTGATCTGAAGTCATTTCGCCCTCCGTTTTTGCATTCCAAGTACTGCGCAGGCAAAATCGTCCTACTGTGCAGATTTTCTGTCAAGATTAAAATCTGCAGGACAGGTGCCCATTCGTCTGTTTTGGGCTGTGCTACATAGCACAGGTCGATTTTATACAGGTTTACCTCTTACAGACAGCATTTACATCTAGTAGTACAGTCATTGGCCATGGCTGACAACAATGATGTATTCCGCATGTTGGCTGCTGAGGATAAGTTGGATGGCACCAACTATCCATTGTGGGCATATATGATGCGACATGTATTGGTAGCAAAGGGGTTATGGAACATTGTGCAGGGTATTGATGCACGTCCTATTGTGGCTGGGAATGCTGCAAACACATCAGAAACAGGTACTGTTGATGATGGTGCAGGCACAAGTGCTGTAGCAGCTGTTCGAGAACCACCACTTTCAGCAGAGCAGATTCGTTGGGATGGTAGAGATGCGCAGGCTCATGCCTTGATTGCGCTGTCTGTCAAACGTACCATTATCCCACATATTCGCTCCTGCAGGACTTCTAAGGATGCTTGGGATGTACTTGCCACATTGTATCAGGCAAGAAATGAGGCTCGTGTTGCTTACCTCCGAAAACAGTTGGAGAGTGAGCATATGAACGAAGGTGATTCTATGGATAGCTTTTTGACAAAGATCAAGGATTTCAAAGAGCAGCTCATTTCTGCAGATGAAATCCTGTCAGACAGTTCACTTGTGCAGACTGTTTTGAATGGTCTACCAGATTCTTATCAGGGTTTTGCTTCCACTCTTCGCTTGATGATGAAAGGCAATCCCAATGCCTTATCATTTGAGGAGTTAGTTTCTGTTTTGCTGCAAGAAGACCAGTCAAGGCAAAACAGGAATATTATGCGTGTCGCAGATCAAGCTTTCGTTGCTAGTCAGAGAAGCGGGAAAGGTAAAGCTGGCTTTTCTTCTAGTAAGCAGAAATCTGCAAATGCTGCGCAACCAAAGAAGGAAGACAAAGATGAGAAGAAGGGTGACAAACAGAAGACATTTTGCAAGTACTGTAAGGGAAATGATCATGTCATCAAAGCGTGTCCTAAGCTGGCTGCGAAAGAGGCTAAGAAGAAAGAGGCTGGTATGGCTGTTGCAGATGCCTCTCCTTCTAACAATGAATCTGCTAATGTTGTTCAAGATACAGAATGGGCATTCAATGCGCAGTGCAGTTATGACCCATCTTTGCATGACACATGTATGTCTGCAGTAGATTCAGATGTATGGTACTTTGACAGTGGTGCCACTAAGCATATCACCTCGCAGCGCAGTTTATTCACTTTCCTTGAGTCTGCTCCCACAGGGAATACTGTCACTTGTGCCAATAACTCCTCTTATCCCGTTAAAGGAGTTGGACAGATTGTGCTGAATGTTGCAAATTGCAACACCTTTACACTTTTTGATGCATTGTATGTGCCAGGGATAAAAAAGAATCTGCTGTCAGTCTCCGCATTTGCCAAAACAGGTTTGGTTGTAAAATTTGTGGATGACAGATGTACTGTTCATGATCTCTCTTGTGGTGACATCATTGTAGCATCTGGTTCACTATGTCGAGGGCTGTATAAGCTCAATATGGATGGCAAATGTGTAGAGGATTCAGCATGTGCTATTATGGATACGCAGGCTATTTCAAATGCAAAACTGTGGCATGCACGTTTTGGTCATCTGAATTTTGCAAGTTTGCTGCGCCTGCAGAAATCTGAAATGGTGTCTTCTTTGCCTAAGCTTGAGG
Source organism: Cibotium barometz (assembly GCF_041138505.1). Taxonomy (NCBI): domain Eukaryota; kingdom Viridiplantae; phylum Streptophyta; class Polypodiopsida; order Cyatheales; family Cibotiaceae; genus Cibotium; species Cibotium barometz. Next base: position 38,967,813 of record NC_141066.1, read on the forward strand.
CACCTGTCAAGCATGTTTGTGAGGGCTGCATATTGGGTAAAATGCAGCGTGCTTCCTTTCCCAAAGATGGATCAGTGAGAGCTGAACGCAGATTGCAGCTTGTTCACAGTGATGTTTGTGGTCCCATGCAAACTCCATCATTTGGAAACTACCTTTACTTCGTGACTTTCATTGATGATTTTACCAGGCATGCATGGGTATATCCTTTGAAGGCAAAGTCCGAAGTGTTTTTGTGCTTCAAACAGTTTTTGGTTATGGCTGAAAATGTGTCAGAAAGTAAGATGGGCACCCTCCGTTCAGATCGAGGGGGGGAGTATATGTCTTCAGAATTTAATGCATTTCTGGCTGAGCGTGGGATAAAACACCAATGTACAGTGCCGTATACACCACAGCAAAATGGTGTGGCTGAGAGAAAAAACAGGTCTCTCATGGAAATGGCAAGATGTATGGTTAAGAGTCAAAGTCTACCACATGGTTTTTGGCTTGAGGCTGTCATGTGTGCCACTTATGTACTAAACAGGTGTCCCACCAAAGCATTACAGGTTGTCACTCCATATGAGGCTTGGCATAGCCGCAAGCCATCTGTTGGCCATTTACGTGTTTTTGGTTGCCTGGCATATGCATTAGTGCCTGTGCAACATCGCAGAAAATTGGATGACAAAGCTGTCAAATGTATTTTTGTTGGATATAGTGCTGAGAGCAAAGGCTATCGTTTGTATCATCCACAGACAAAGCGCATTTTGGTTAGCCGTGATGTTGTATTTGTGGAAGATGCAGTTCAGCCCTTGGTTTCATGTACTAAGGAGACAGATATCAGCTCACGTGATGTCTATGATACATTGTTGCCTCTTTTCAGTGGTGCACAGTCAAGTGCAATACCTCATGAGGCAGTTTTTCAGCCTATGCAGGTTTTAAATGATGGCACAGATCAGCCTATATCTGATGCAGATGTGCATGATGCACTTGAGGATGAGAGACAAGAGATTGAGGGCTCTAGGAACATGCCTAGATGGCTAGTGCAGACTTTGCGTGACAGCAAGTTGGATGCCCCTTTGTCTAGTCGCACTCGTTCTGGCTCTCATGGTGCCTCTTATGCGTCAGATTGTTATGCATTGGCTGTTTCTAGTATGTGCGATGAAAGTGAGCCTGTTTCATTTGATGAGGCACAAAGTTCAGAAAATTGGATGGCTGCTATGCAAGCAGAATACGATGCTATTATGAAGAATGGTACATGGTCTTTATGTGACTTGCCCCCTGGCAAGAAGGCCATTGGCACTAAGTGGGTATACAAATTGAAGCGTAATCCTGATGGCACAGTGGATCGCCATAAGGCTAGGCTTGTTGCAAAAGGTTATGCTCAAGAGAAGGGCATTGATTTTGATGAGACTTTTGCTCCCACATGTCATATGACCACTGTTCGTAGCATCTGTGCATTAGCAGCTCATAATGGTTGGAATGTACATCAGCTGGACATAAAGACTGCGTTCTTAAATGGAGATTTGCATGAGGAGGTGTATGTATCACAGCCTCGTGGTTTTGTTCAAAGAGGGCAGGAAAACAAAGTGTGCAGGTTAAAAAAGGCTTTATATGGTTTAAAGCAAGCTCCACGAGCTTGGTATGAAAAAATACATGCATATTTGACTGCACATGGGTTTCAGAATAGTCCAACAGAAAGCACTTTGTATGTTAAACGTGTGGATGGTGTACATCTAATCATTGCTCTCTATGTCGATGACATGCTGCTCACAGGACCAAATGAGAGTCATATTGCTGATTTTAAGGCTGATTTGAATGCCTCTTTTGAGATGTCAGATTTGGGGCATTTGCATCATTATTTGGGGATACAATTTAAACAGTGTGATGGAGGTATTGCTTTGTGTCAGACAAAGTATATTGAAACATTGTTGCGGAGATTTGGCCTTGAAGACTGCAAGCCTATTGCTACTCCAATGGAGACAGGTTTGAAGTTGAGTCTTCATGATGCTGGAGATCACTTTGATGTCACACTCTATCAGACAGCTGTTGGTTGCCTCATTTATGTATGCATTACGAGGCCAGACATTCAGTTTGCAGTCTCACAGGTGAGCAGATTTATGCATAGCCCAGGCATTAAGCATTGGCAGGCAGTGAAGCGTATCTTTCGCTATTTGAGTGGTACTCGGCATCTTGGGTTGTTTTATCCCAAGGGGGGATCATTGCCGCCAGATTTACATGTTTTTTCAGATTCTGACTGGGCTGGTTGTTATGACACACGCGTGTCCACGAGTGGTTTTTGCTTCATGCTTGGAAGCTCATGCATATCATGGTTGAGCAAGAAGCAGCCTACTGTGGCCACTTCTAGTTGTGAAGCTGAGTACAGGGCAGCTTTCACAGCTACGGTTGAGTGTGTGTGGCTCAGACGCCTTATGGCTGATTTGGGTGTTGGGCAGCCATCTGCCACCACCATCTTCACTGACAGTCAGAGCGCATTGGCAGTTGCGCGGAACCCAGTGTTCCATGCTCGTACGAAGCACATTGAGGTGCACTACCATTATGTCAGGGAGAGACTCTCTGCAGGAGAGATCAGTTTGGCTTATGTGCCAACACAGGATAACCTTGCAGACCTTTTCACAAAGGCTCTGCCTCGTGAGAAGTTCGAAGCTTTTCGCAAGGCTTTGGGCTTACTCCCTTTTGTGGATTCGTCCACATAGCTAGACACTTCCCTATACATGAGTGCTAGCTCTTGTTCACCGCATCACTCCAGGGGGGATTTGTTACCATATTATAGTAGTGATGTGTGTGAACACACTTAGGACCGCCGGGGCACTTTTTCCCTCACTAGGAGGTTTTTTCCCCCGTGCATTGTATATACGCCCATTATCTTCTAGGGCTTGTTATCTTTCATTTTTGGCACTCATAATACACTACTGTGTTGTGCTCAAGCTTCCTCATCTTCTTGAAGTTGTGTGTGCATTCCTGCAACCCTAATTCCAACAATCCATCCACCCAAAGACTTTCAAATGAGATAAATCAGGTTTTCTGCCAGTAAACCTCTCCTCTAGAGTTGCATCATGTATGGCTGCAGTTGGAGTCCTGTTCATGATGTAAACTGTTATAGAAATAGCCTCAGCCCAATAGCTATGCAACATATTCTTCTCTCCCATCAATGCTCGCGCAATCTCAGCAATGTGCCTATTTTTTCGCTCAGCAACTCCATTTTGCTGCGGAGTGTATCTGCATGTAAACTGTCTCTGAATACCATTCTTCTGCAAAAATTCAGAGAACTCATTGGAGAAGTACTCTCCCCCTTCATCTGACCTTAGGCACTTTACATGTTTCCATGTTTGCTTTTCAACCATAACTTTGAAATTTTGAAAATGAGTGAACACCTCACTCTTCTCCTTCATGAAGTATACTCACACACTTTCCTTGTGTGGTCATCAATAAATGTCACATAATACCTGCAGCCTTCCATAGACATGGTCTTCGTAGGACCCCATACATCTGAATGCACAACATCTAGTGCATTTCTGCTCACATTTTTGTCACATGGAAATACATGCTTTGTTTACTTTCCAAATTGGCATGCTTCACATATTTTCAGCATACCTTCAACTTTAAACTTTGGCAGCCCTGTCACAATTCCTTTAGTCTGCATAGACTTCATTCTCTGCACATTCACATGTCCAATTCTTTTATGCCAACTTGTGCTTCTCTTGCTTGGAGCTCAGCCCTTAGCATGAACCAGGCTCTGATACCATGAAAAGATGCACACGAATTATAATGAAGTACTTCGAAGATACCTTAACCTTGATGTTCCATACCACCAAGAGGTATGACTCCAATCCAGCATGTAGCTGTAGTGTGAAATGGTATGAGAGTAGATGCGTAGGGGGTAGTCCACTGCTTCAAGCTATAGACATACAAACAAATGAACATTACAATTATGTTGTTATTTAAGATAACATTCTTTAATTAAAAGATAAGATACAGTTTGAGGCTAATATATACTTATAAATATTGTTGGGATATCTACTCCTTCTTCATGTATAACATTACATCGCAAGTTATTTGCCATCTATCCAAGAAGAAACATAAATACTTAAAACTCTTATGCATACTCCAATCCATGAGTTCTTTTAGCAATGAAGAAACGCTGCTATACTGTAAATATATATCACTTTTTTGCCGCTTCTTTTGTTGTCTCGCATAGTTTTTATCTTTTGAATGCAATAGACTTGGTACTCTAAGTTTTCTTGTAGGTTTATGTCTAATCTATCACTTCTACGTCTCCTACCCTATCCTCCTCAAGCTTAAGTAAGGTATGTCTACTCTTTTCCTTTATCTCCTAATGCAAACAAGCTTTCCATAAGCTTTCTTGTGAGTATTTCCCTTCTCTTTTCTCTCTTCTATATTTTTCTTTTCTTCCTCTTCCCTTCTTATTTAAGCTTAACCATTAAGATTATTTTCCCTTCTTATATTTTCCTAATTAAGAGCTCTCCCATTAAAGCCTTCTATGGTAAGAGATCTTGATTTTTCTTAATAATGTTTTTTAACACATACAAGCCTCACAAGAGATCTCTTTCTTTATTTTTCTTCTTTTATGCTTTTACATGTTTATAGGGTTTGTAAGTTTTAGGGATTTTAAGACATATGGTCATCTCTTGAGAGAAGCGCATCTCTCAAAAGGCTATCCTTTTGAGAGATGCGCTTCTCTCAAGAGATGACCATATGTCTTAGCCTTATGCATGAGACTTATGCATTAATCATATGCGCAAGGCCATGTGAATAAGCTTTATGCATGAGGCTTATGAATACGCCACACGCATGAGACTTGTGAATAAGCCAATGTATGCTGGTAGCTACCTAGGCATGCTATAACTTCCAATGCATGCTAGTAGCTACCTGGCATCCTGGGTGATTCTTAGGCATGCCGGTAGCTACCTAAGCATCAGACTTATGCATTAGCCATATGCATAAGCCTCATGCATGAGGCTTATGTGAATAAGCCACATGCATGAGACTTGTGAATAAGTCAATGCATGTAGTTTCCATAGGTGCTTCCTAGGCATGTCGGTAGCTTCCAATGCATGCCAGTAGCTTCCACCCAATGCATGTTGGGTGCTACCTAGGCATGCCAGTAGCTTCCAATGCATGCCGGTAGTAGCTACCTAGGCATGCCGGTAGCTTCCAATGCATGCTCGGTGCTTTCTAGGCATGCCGGTAGCTTCCAATGCATGCCGGTAGTTACCTAGGCATGCTGATAGATTCCAATGCATGCCGGGTGCTTCCTAGGCATACTGGTAGCTTCCAAGTGCTTCCTAGGCATGTCCATAGCTTCAAATGCATGTCGGTAGCTACCTAGGCATGCTAGTAGCTTCCAATGCATGCTTAAGACTTATGCATTAGCCTCATTCATGAGCGTCATGCCTTCCAGAAAACAAGTTAGATATGATATGGCCAAGGGGTGGGAATTGATTCCAAAGAGTACCTCAGAAGATGAAGATGAAGAAACCAGTTCCACAGAGAGGAGTCAAAAATAGAGGAGGACAACTCAGAAGATGAAGATGAAGAAACCAGTTCCACAGAGGAGTCAAAAATAGAGGAGGACAACTCAGAGGATGATGAGGGGGAAGTTCAACTATTGGAGAGAGATTTTGACTTCATGTGTATGTCCCTACATCTGTGTGTAGAGGAAGGGGAGAAGGTGAAAACTAAGGATGAAGTGCAACCAGATAAGGCAGAAGTCTTACAGAAAATGCTTGCCAAGGATCTAGCAGGGTTGAGAGGAAAGAGTATTTGACTATGTTGTAGCAGTTTCCACATCTTTTCATTTTTTCTTACACTCAAGTTAGGGGGTGTCAATTGTGCAATATGAAATACAATTGAAGCTAGAGGCCAAACCAATTGTGTAGAGATTGAGAAGATTGGGAGTTATGCATCAATAGGTATTGAAAGAGGAGGTGAAAAATTTGTTGAAAGTAGGGTTTATTTTTCCCAGTGGTCAATTTTGAGTGGGCTTCTATAGTTGTCATCACTCCCAAGAAGAATGGGAAGTGGAGAGTCTGTGTAGACTTTAAGCCTTTAAATGTTGTAACCAAGAGAGATCATTATCCCTCTTCTAAGATAAGATTTTAGAAAGCGTAGCTGGGCATGAGAGATATAGTGTGTGTGATGGATATTCAAGGTACTTCCAAATTTCAATTACCCTAGAAGATCAGAAGAAAACCACTTTCATTACCCCATGGAGGTGTTTTGCATACAGGGTTATGCCCATTGGGATTACAAATGCCACTGCTACAAAGGTTTTTGAATCTGGTGTTTCAGCCCTATTTAGGGTCCTTCATCAGAGTGTTTATTGATTATTTTTGTATCTATAGTGGTAGATGGTTCTATTGTGAGAATCAGAGGATGGCTTTGAAGAGGTTGGATGATCTGTGTGGTCAACTAGGCCCTCAAATGTCATTTGGCTCAGGCCAAGGTAACTCTACTTGGAAATGTGCTTTCTAAGAATGGGATTGAGGTAAATCTTGCAAAAGTAGAATCTTTGCTCTTATTGGAGTCACCTCAAAATATGAAGTAGCTATTGACATTCACACATAAGGTAAGATACCTTGCGAGATTCTATCTCAAGCTTTTAATCCATTGCAACAAGCATCCCAAAGGGATCCCTTTTTGTGGAAAGACAAGGAAGAGGAGGCCTTTCTGTAGGTCAAGGAAATTTTGAGCACTTTGCCAGTGGTCATACCCCGAGTAATGCAGTTGCAATGTTAGTGAATTTCTAGCTAGAAAATTTCCATAGAGCGGTTTTCTGCTAGTGGGGTAACTAGCAATTGGTCTACTTACTAAAAATTGGACTTACATTTCTAACTAATACTTGTGGATAACTTTTATTGTAAGTTGAATGCACTTGTAGTGCTAGTGGAATTTTTGTTGATAGCTTGCTAGAAAACTTCCATAAAACAGTTGGTCTGCTAGTGCTAAATAGCAATTGGTGTACTTACTAACAATTGGATTCCTAATTAGCAATGACTACCAGCAATCAATTGTAATATTAGACTACTAGTGGATTCTATATACATCACTACTGAATATGGGCTACTAGTTAGAAGCTATACCATAAGTTAGCATTTCTATTGTAAGTCTATAAGTGGACTGCTAGTTAGTAGATTGCTAGCTAGTAGTTGTAATAATGTAATTGGACTATGTGCACTACTAGTTTAGCGGTTGGACTATAATTTTACTAGTAGTTATCTCTATAAGGGGACTATAAGAGGACTAGCATCGATACTATATGTGGACTAGTGGTTATCTATAAGTTGTACATAGACTAGTAGTTTTGAACTATAAGTGGACTGGCATCTATAATATGTTTGGACTAGTAGTTATCTATAAGTTGCACTATATGTGGAGTGAAAGCTATATTATATAAATTCTACTTAATTGTGTTGTTAACATGAAAATTTGCTACATTAACATTTGTTTGAAGTTACAGGTTGACAATTTTCTCACTTCCAAGGATATGTACCCAGAGGTTTGAGTGCTTGAAACCTTACTTTATGTATTATTTAGAAATGTGCCATTAACATAAAAGTCGAGTTGATCAAGAAGGTGCACATGATTACAAAATAAGTCTCTCCCAATCTGTTTCTAACACAAATCTAAGACATGAGTATGCATTGTCCAGAAGGAGAACACCATGTCTTTGAACTCTTAACAAATTATACCCATGTGGCATTATTAGTGGCATGTACTCATTCTTCATTTAGTGGCTCAACATCATCAAGCTAGATCTTTTAAAAAAATAACTCACATGTGGATGCTTCACCATGTTGAGTATATTGTGTAGGTTATAGATAAAAGTGCTACTTAAACATAACTTTTCATCTTTTTGAAATTACCTATTAAATATATCCTTCCTAGTTTTAGTATAGCATTTTTCCATAGGCTAAAATATTTTTGCCACATCATCACAAATCCTTCATCTCTTACAAACATCAACATTAGTTTATTCTCTTATTAAAGTTGTTCTTTTTAAAGATGGATTTAATTCACCCTTTTTCCTTATAGCTTTATACTCCTCGATTATATTGCAATAGTGCCAATGAGAGCACATGGCTTGCATTGTGATGATGTAGGAATGGTACATTTGCAAAGGTTTCCCTAGATTATTATACGCCCACTAATACCATCTTGACTCCACTATTTTTACTAGTTATCTGATCCATGCTCGATCCATGTCACAAGAAAAATACAACCCAAAATACACATGATAAACTTAAAGCTTCTAATGCAAAAATCATGTTGTTTATCCATGTAAAATACATGTACCTTTTCAGTTAGTTGCATAATTTAATGTGGTTAGATGCATAAGCTAAACTTTAAAAGGACTTAAAAGGTTAAATGTCAAGTAAAAGATGAAAGAGGCAATCTGGTCAGCAAATCTTTCTTCTCAAGAGGACACATAAGTTGAAAGATTACAGGCGAAGAAGTGTGGTCAACAACTCTTTCTTCTCAAGAAGACACATTAGTTGAAAGAAGACACATTAGTTGAAAGATTACAGGCTAAGAAGACACATTAGTTGAAAGATTACAGGCTAAGAAGTGTCTTCTTGAAGTTATCCCCCTAGGGCTATGTCTATTAAGCAAGCTTGCTAGATGGAAAGCTAGATCCGAGATGATGAGTGCTTGGACTTGCCCTAAAGAAGATGGGGAAGGAGAAAACTCCAGGATGGGATGAGATGTCAGTTGAGGTTTTTCTAGAGTTTTGGCCTAAATAAGAAGCATGTGACTTTGAGTAATCCACAGGGATGGGATACTAGAAAGAAGGATCAAAGAGGGCCTTATTAAGCTAATCCCTAATCAAACAACTTGTTTGAAGTTCTCCACCATTAGAGAGACCCATAACCATGCTTGCAGTATTTATAAGATCTCATTGAGCTTGTTGTAGTGCCCTTTCACCTTCACTGTGTGGGTGGTGGGGCTGGACATCTTATGAAGACTCTACACCATGACAAGTAGGATGCATGTGTAGGCCGATTGCTTACACTCTTACATAGAAGGAGATATTTTGAGGATGCCTTGTCCTTGGGTTGTAAGTCTTGAATGGGAGGCACCACCCATATAACCTCATATGGGTCTCAAATCTGTGAAAGGGCTGTAGGTCAATGTTGTAGTCTAATATGGTCCTAGTCCTGAAGTGATATGATATGTTTAGTTCATATATATTGGTCATAGAGGGTGCCCGACATAGGCTGGCCTATGATATGATAAACCTTGTATATTATATATAGAGACTAGTTGTTCAAAAGTCTTTATAGTCATATTGAGATTAATAGCTTAGATCTACCTTCATCACTACATTATGTGTGCCCTTGTATGTGTTTATTGGAACATAAATATCTCACAATATCTATATACACCATGAATATAAGAAGGAGAAATCATGTATGGATAGTAAGATAACAACCTTTGCAAATTAGAACCTACACAATAGTAAACTAGTAGAACCTACACATTAGTAGATATGAATGATTAGAAAATAAATCCAATAAATGGCATGGAAATTCAATAAAATTAAGTCCAATATGATCAAAAATATATCTAGGTAATTCTTAGCAAATAAATCAGTCGTCGGATAGCATGCAAATTTGCTAAACAAAAATAATATCATGAGGAAAAACTAGCACAGTAGGAATCTACATATACGATGACATCTCACAAATTTTAAAGCATAGGAAAAGTTCTTCATCACTTTTATATATATATATAAAAGTGTGTGGAAAAATAATGACATTACAAGACATGGGAAGTGATGGAAAAGGTAGAAATATAATTTGGACGAGAGGCTTGAGGATTATTTCTGCAATGTGAACTTTGTTTAAAGCTGATGTCGACGGTGAACGCGTAACCAAATACCATTCTTAGGACGACGGACTATTCCATAATTGAAGGTAAGGGGATTCTCCATGATAGGGGAGTGCTCAAAGGTAAACCTTTGATACAAGAGGATTAATGCCAACCTTGCCTCTTGCATGGCAAACTTATACCCCATGCAAGTCCGAGGTCCAAGACCAAAGGGAACATACGCAAAAGGATGTCTCTCCTTGTTCTCTTTGCAATCTGGTTCAAATCTCTCAGGCCTAAACACTTGTGGATCCTTGTAGTGCTTTGGATCTTGCATTACTGCATTTAAGGCTATCCAAACACTCGTGCCCTGTCCATGACACATTCGATCACATCAAAAATGACATTAACATATATACACTAACTTCTTTTTTAGTATTGCAAATTGATCTCAAGAATTAATGTGGATTTAAATGAAATATCATTCTCGAATTATCTCAAGAATCAATGTGGATTTAAATGAAATATCATTCTCAAACATGTAGCGATTGCTACCCCTTAATTAGCGTGGGAGAATGTGCTGAGATTATTTTATTAGCAAATTAAAAATGAACCCTTTTTAGCTGTTGTGTACCGTTTTTACTTATATTTCTATGAAGCCTTTTTCTTAGGCTCAGAATTTCCTCTTCCTTAACCACATAACTTAATCACATGCTTGTGCAAATAATTTTCTTTTGTTTTCTCAAACCTCACAAATAAGTGTCTTACTAAAGGGACTCTCGATTGCTCATCATAAAAAATTTAAGGAAACATCAATGCCTAACAACATTGTCCATATAACTCATCTAATGTTTATGATGAATTCTAGGCTTACTATCAAAGTGCTTGAGTACCTACATCTCTCAGGGTAGGATTGAAGATGTTTCATTACAGGACCCACTATTGCACCTAGCAAGTACTAAAACCTTTAACAACTACTGCTTGAGTATATAAAAAGCATGGTACTAGCACATTCCCATCAGAAATCCTTCTAGTGGGAGTGCTTATTTGGGTTATAATGTGTTAGAATTGATTTAAAAACATGAAAAGGTCCTACCAATTGATTGATTTTCGGGTTTTGAAATTCCAACACACAAGTAGATAATATTAATAACATTTTTTAGCTTTATTATGGATCCATGATTTTATCTTTAGACAATGTAGAATAATATACGGATGTTTTTTTTGGGATATGCATTATTATAGACACATGTAATATTTCAAACCTTTTTCAAGTGGTATCCACCGAGCTTGATGTCCTCAGATAGTTCCCTTGCAATTGTTGGTGCTGGAGTGAGGACACGAAGACTCTCCTTCATTACCTGAAAATGGGAACAAGAAGATGGCATCAAAGCTTTGAATCATTAGTATAGGGACAACACACTCTTGTGCAAGTGGTTTAGCTCAACACTCTTGCAATTGAGTGGTTTGACTCACAAGCACCCACCCTACCCGAGGTGGGAAGTTCAAACCTTGACATTTTATGATGAAAGAAAAGTAAGGCATCAACAAATAAGGAGAGAGGGGGGAATAGGAGGGAGGGTGGCAATAAGTGAAAAGGTAGTAAGAAGGATGATAATGGCAATGGGTTATAAGTTAATAGTGGAGTGAGAGTGAGGGGGGGGGGGGGCAATGAGTCATGAGGTTGATATGGTAAGGCATCAACCTGAGTGTGTGTGTGTGTCTGTGTGTGTGAGAGAGAGAGAGAGAGAGAGGAGGAAGATGTGTGTGTGTGTGTGTGTGAGAGAGAGAGAGAGAGAGAGAGAGAGAGAGGAGGATGTGTGTGTGTGTGTATGAGAGAAAGAGAGAGAGAGAGAGGAGAGAGAGGAGGATGTGTGTGTGTGCGTGTGTGTGTGTGAGTGAGAGAGAGAGGGGGAGGGTGAGCAAAGCATACCTGTTCAACGTAGGGGAAACGCTCGAGGTCCTCAAAAGTGGGTTTGGAATCAGGTGGACCAAAATCATCAATCTCCTTGAGCAACTTCTTCTCAACCTCCGGGTGGCAAGAGATGAGGTAGAGAGCATAGGAGATAGAGACGGCCGTGGTCTCGGAGCCAACCAACTGCATCTCAAAGGTGAGGCCATTGACATGGTCTTGTGTGACGAATTGAGGCGATGCCGCCTGAGCCGTCAAGAGCAAAGAGAGCATATCAATGTTGTGCTCCATGTGACCTTCCTTCACCCTCTGGGCAACTATGGAGCCTATCACCTTCTGCAGTTGGCGAGCTTCGCTTTCCATCTGCCAGTCTGCGGTGCCGGGAACATTACGCAGAACCTTGCGCATCGGCCATTGCAGGAAGGGGAAGAGCTCGCCTATTATCGTGCTCAATGGCGCATTCCCGTCCACTCTCAGAGCATTCACAAACCTGTTTGCGCTGTGAATGAGCTCTTTGTCCATGTTCTTCCCATCCGACGGCTTCTTCTCACCAATCTTGCCCTCCAGCAGCCCATACTTTGTCCCGAAGGCAACCTCCCCAATCGTCTCCGCCGCCACCATCATCATACAGTCCGATATGTTGATGTCCTTCTTCTCGCCTGCTGCCATCTCCACCTGCTTTGCAAGGTTTCCTATCACCCTACTCATCAGAGGTACATACTTGCGCATCTGCTCCGAATGATATAGAGGCACTACCACCCCTCTCAGAGCAGTCCATTTCTTGCCTCTAAACAGATCATAACAACCATCAATCACCTTTAGATTAGTTAACCCCACCACCTTGCATGCCTTGAAGAAGTAACCATCGTGTACCTTCCCCTCAAAGCAACATGAAGAAAAAAAGCTCAATGCCACATGCTTAATTGCCATATGAGCAGATTTATTCTAGCTTTTGTGCCTAGAAAAGCAAAAGGTGGAAGTTTTCCTTAAATGATTTCCAATAGAAACCCTTCCATGTGTGCTATAACAAACTCTTCACACCTCTCACCTTGATCAAGTAAACAACTAAATTATTGATTGCCCTTTCCATCAATGCACATTTAAGGAGGAAAAGATTTTCCATCTATGCCCATCCTAAACCACACAATCCCCACCTTAAAATGAACAAATGCAAAGTACACACAATAAACAAGTACTTGAGTTCCTTCCAACATTCTAACATTTTGCAATAGATGAGACCATAATTTAATAAACATTTTTGAATTTTTTATATGGTCAATAAAATTTTGCATTTTTGATATGGTTAGTAAAAAAATTGGAATACATGAGACCATGATTCAATAAAATTTGTGGTTTTTAAAATGCTTCATAAAACCTATTGTTGGCCACTTTTTGAAGTTGAAGTAGAGAGCTATGAGAAGTGGCATCGGCATTGTGTAAGTACATGTTTAAAATAGATCCATCACAAATTTTTACATAGCCTATTATAAGGTGATGAAAATATTAACTAATTAGGAGCATTAAAAGAAAAAAACTTAACATTTCATTCTCATAATGGAGTTTCAAGTTTAAGGCAATCATGTGGCAAGGAATCTCGACTTTTCATTATGCATTATGTTTTCTTCATTTAGTTTATGCATTATGTTTTCGTAACTTAATATGTATGAAAGTCAAACTTCAACCCAAAATTTCCCACTACACACCTATGTTGGATTAGTTTTTTGCATTCAAGAGAAAAAATGATTGACAACAATTTGGTTGGAGACCCCTCTAACCATTTTGTGCCTTGTTAATGTATAACTCTTTGGACGATCCCATGATCTTTCAAGTATATTACTTTGAGCAAGGATGACCTTGATCCATCTTTTTGGGTAGGTCAAGATAGTGCAAGTACTTGCACAAGTAAAGCTTCCCTTGTTCCTATGTAAGTGTGAATTTTCTTTATGATAAGCGTATCGAGATGGAGTAACTACCTACTTTATAAAGAAAGAGGTTACTACTGTGACTTTCTCTCTATGATGGAGACCCCTCTAACCATTTTGTGCCTTGTTAATGTATGACTCTTTGGACGATCCCATGATCTTTCAAGTATATTATTTTGAGCAAGGGTGACCTTGATCCATCTTTTTGGGTAGGTCAAGATAGTGTAAGTACTTGCACAAGTAAAGCTTCCCTTGTTCCTATGTAAGTGTGAATTTTCTTTATGATAAGTGTATCGAGATGGAGTAACTACCTACTTTATAAAGAAAGAGGTTACTACTGTGACTTTCTCTCTATGATGGGCATGTTTGTGTATCTTGGGTGTGTTTTAGTTTTTGGCACTTGCAAGGCTTCTTTGATATACCCTACAAGGTTTTCTCGCATTTCCCCTTGTATAGCAATCACCAACATCTTCATTTATCAACATCTTGCTTATTCATACTATTTACCCAAACTACCTACACTCCATAATATCTTTATTTATTAGATATCAAGCATGTATTATGGATCCTAAACAACCTTGTTGATTTTATTTATTTTTAAATACATTTGTAGAGCCAGATTTTAGCTCCTTAACTAGAGGTCCAAGGAAGGCTATCCACTTTTTTGCATTTCCTTCCATGTGTGTGATTCATTGCAAAAGTTTGTTATTGACAATAACAAGGTTGTTTAATCATACAAACACATATACCACCTTAGTTAGTATCAAGGTTATATTATGTACAAAAGCACATGTAGTTTAGATAATATTATCAAGGTTAATAAGGAGATTATGAAGATGAGGAGTATTACTTAGTCAATTTATTATTATTGAAAGGAATGTTGAGAAGATTACTTTCCCCAGAAGAGACCGTTTGGTAGGAAAGGGGCGGTTCGGATGTAGGTAGGGGCAATCCGATCCGTTGCAGCTTTGAACTGCTTTACCCCAATCTCCTTGCATAGCTCTGCGTCTGCTATCATAACGGTGGCCGTGCGTCCCCAATGGAACCTGCCTCAGATCCCAAAGTTAATTACCCAAACTTAAGCAAATCCATCATTAATCCAAAGCTAGGAAGTGCATCACAATATTACTCTGATACAAATATATATATATTATCGGAGAATTGAGCTCAATTACCCAGGGTGTGGAATGAGGATGAATCTTAATAATGACGGGGTAAATATAGAGATTAATCTATCCTGCAAATAGGATTAATCCTTGATGACAGTGGCATATTAATAGAGATTAATCTAGCCTGCAAATAGGATTAATCCTTGATGACAGTGCCATATTAATAGAGATTACTCTAGCATGCGAATAGGATTAATGCTTGATGACAGTGCCATAATAATAGAGATTAATCTAGCCTGCAAATAGGATTAATCCTTGATGACAATGCCATATTAATAGATATTAATCGAGCCTGTAAATAGGATTAATCTTGATGACAACGCCATATTAATATAAATCAATGATAGGATTAAACTCTTAAAGACAATCGGATCACAGAGAGTGAGTGATCTAACCTGTAAACGGGTCCATACTGCTCCTTGAGCATCTTGAACGTCTCGGCCTCATATTTGGCCAGGAGAGGGAGGTGGCCTAAGCCTGGCAAGGCGTAGGGAGGGCATGGGATATGAGTTAATTTCAAAGCAGGCCATAGCATGTAAAGGTAAAGGGTGCACAGAAGGAAGGCTAATGAGAGGATTATGTAGAGCATCCACTCTGCTAGAGTTGTGGGCGGCCATGAAAACACGTGAGCCAGAAGCTCCATGTTGTGTTGTCAACAAAGGTGACTCTCTCTCTCTCTCTCTCTCTCTCACACACACACACAGAGACGCGCGCACACACACACAGGTCTTCTTCCCCCCTCTTTTTAATGGCCTTTGCCTCCCCTTTGTCTTCATCTCCATAGCTGTTTTATCGCTAAGTGCTTCCCCAAGATTCCGCCAAAAGTGCCTTGTCTCACTAGTTTTTCAAAGGTGCTTTGTGTTATCCTATAAGCCCCTCCTTCACGTCTCCCTTTGAATCTTTTTAGACAAATTTATGTGAATAAAGAAGCCATTTTCTACAAATTTTCTAATCCTTGAATTGTCATTGTTCATGTTAAAATATAAACTACATAGTAATAATGTAAATATCCCTCATTATTTTAAAAAAAAGATATCTTTACTTATATTTCGTATAACATATAGCCTCAACACATTGTGTTTTTTCCCGTGTGGAGCTTACATGGCAGTAGGTGTCCACACGTAAACAACAAGGTCCGTTGCCCTTTCCTCTCCATGCACAAAAATGCCTTCAACAATGAAAAGAATCTCTCTCTCACACACCCCCTTACATGAGGGAGCCAATACCACGATATGCTATTTGAAAGATTGATACCTTTCAACATAGCTCGCACCACTTATAGAGTGAGACTATGGAGTGAAATTGGGCAATTCTATGTTGGATTAGAGCCCCGTCGAACATGCATACTTTGTCCTCTTGAGAAAAATAATAGCTTATACCACTATCCATACATCTGTTTTTCACTTATTTGAGGGAGAACACACCGTTCACACTTATCTGGGGAGAGGACACACCATTCCTACTTTCCTCAAATAGTATTAGTCTCTCCTCGTTTATTTCATAGGTATTGTGACATTAAGAGACACTTATCCCCTAGCCCTCCCTCATTTCTTCACTAATTTAAAGCCATAACATTCAATCGTTGTATGTGCATGGCGTGCCTTTATTGAGGTTGTCTCACACTGTTATGAGAATGTATTTTAATCCCTCTTAAAAATGTTACTCTACCCTCTTAGATATTCGGGGATGCTTGGATTGTCTTTGCATCAAGCCAAATTATGTTAATATATCGAGGGTGATACCATTTCAAATAGTAATATGTTTGGTACGCATTGATGTATGTTTGGTAATAGTAATATGTTTGGTACGCATTGATGTATGAGTGTGAGTTCCTATGTTTGTTGTAGTTGGTTTGTATGGCAGGGTGATTCTTGGAGTACATACGCGCTTGATGTGAACGTGTATGTGGTGATGGTTTGTATACTTATAATTATTTAACAATTTAGTGTCGGATATTTTATAGGTGAAGAGGACTTGAAAGATTGAGGAGAAAGCGCATAAGCTATTATTTTTAAAAGGTATTCATTATTTTGGACAAGCTTTGTATTTATAAGCGGGCTTGTAGACATCTATTTATTTATTTCTACAAAATTAGACTTGCAAATATTTATTTTTTAAAGCTTAAAAACTTTCCCCTAGCCCAAACAATTTAGTATTTAAGAGCTTTCTATTTTGGGTAAAGAGAGAGTGTCGTGCAAGAAAAAGCAAAACTTTTGTATTTTTGAAGACTATGGCTTATTTTAGCAATTAAATGCATGAAAATACTCATGTGTGGGGAATAGGCCACACACATGAGGGGAGAAGATTGTGTCATACAAGAACCAAGTATTTTTCATGTATTTTCATATGTTAATTTCTAAAGCTTGGTTTATGTCGAATTTGTTACAATAGTTGAAGTTGAACAGTTGAATAATTATTTTACTTGAGAAATTATCTTCTCAAGAATCAAAAAATATTTTTTAATCCCTTAATCCTATTCGTAATCAAACACCATAGTGGGTACTTAGAGGTTCAACCAGCATTTCCAAAACAAATTGGTGATTTTTCATAATTTTTTGGGGCCAAAACTTAATTTTGAGCATAAAAATCCCTAAAAATAGCCAAATAAATCCATTTAAAAAAAATATTTCAGCTTTGGGAATGATTATTGAAGTTTTCAAGCAGTGAGAAAGGTGCAAAGGTTAATTTCAACCATATTTAATTTATGCTCAAGGTCGTATACTTGCACATACTCTATCAAAAATATTGTTTAAAGCGAAACTTGAGTTCCACCTTGGATAAAAAGTTTTTGTTTAGCTTCAACACGAATTTAAGACATCTTGGGAGTATTGATGTTGTAAGAAAGAAAACATGACCAAGCTGAGATATTAGGATAGATCTACCTCTCTCGGGGGGTTGCTCATAAATATGTAGCTGTAGCACGTGGGTTCAAAAGAAGGGATTTTAAAAAATCCTTATTTTAATACTAAATGTAAATGTTGACATCAAGGCATATGACCCCTTCTGGATCAAATGGAAAGGAATGTAGTGCAAAGCCAATCATGATGCTAACAATACATCTTCCAGGTTGAACTCCAAGTCAAAAGCAAAGCCAAGAAGTTATATGACCACCACGAGGGTCAAATGGAAAGGATAACAAACTCTCGTTGATGATGATGAAGTTAATCATGCAATCACCTAGATCATCGAAGGAAAATATGGACCTTCCAAACTCCAAAAGAATGGACCTCCAACCACCTGGATCAAATGGTAAATATGAAAGACCAACGTCAATGATTAGGCTAGCCCTAAATCCACTTGCATTGAAGGGAAGATCAACAACTAGCCCACCCTCATAGTTGTAATGTGAGTCCAGCACTGAAGATATCCACACGATGAACTTGAAACTCGTTGGCTGGAATGTCGAGATGTCCTTGCACAAAAGAACAATTGTGCAGAGGCCAAGACTAGGATATGCCATAGGTGCATATGAATGTCAAACCACATAATCAAAAGCCAAACATTGCAAATTGGCAAATGATGTACCCAAAACTAAATGTCACGAGCTCTGCAAAATATAGGGTGTGTCGACAATCACAGGAACCAAATGTACATAGCTCGTAGTCAACATCATGCAAGGTCAAATAAGAATGATTACTGGCAAAACTCGAGACATTCGAGGCAAGACACTCTGTATCCATGTGTGTATATGCATGACCTAAACTATGCATCACCTCCTCATGTGCAAATCCCTCTCTGTGTGCATGATCCTCCAAGATAAGAGTATGATCAATAGGATCATCATAAACATCATCGTCAAGTGAGGGATTAAAATGTATCCACACATGATAGATAAATGGAATCATTATCCATAAAATCCCTAACCCTGGAGTCTCCAAGCTCATTGAAGTAATCCTCATAGGTAGGATCTATCTCCATCAATAATGGATCTAAGAAAATATCTAAGTCAAATGTGAAATTCTCTAGATCCATATGAATAATCATGTGTGTCCTATGAGATCTCACCTTAGTAAATTCAACACTATCCTTATGCACTATACATGACTACTCAAACACATAGACAATACCCAATTACCGGGGGTACACTATGCAGGCTAGGAGTATTGGTATCATGAACAACTCCACATGCAAAAGCCCTAGAAGAATAGTTTGTCCTATCTAGCATAAGGAACTCATGCCAATGCCCATAAGTATCCGGAGAACCCACATGTGAATATCACTAAATGCGTGTGCTATATTGGATATATTAATAGTAGAATGCACACCATCATCTAAAATGCTCCAACAATCAACTAATGTATCCTCATGATTTGTAGGAAGGAAGATATGCATAAAAGTATTAATGCTCTTTGCCCTCGAAATCATGCCCACATGATCCAACTCCCAAACCACTATCATCATCGTGTACATATGTGGCAATAGCATCATGTGCGTGTGTATCACTATGATCATATGCATGTGTACCACATGATGATCATGTACATGTGTGTCATCATGTCCACATGTACCAATATCATGATAAGTGTGTGTGCATTACATATCATGTGTATGTGCAGCAGTGAGATACATTAGCATAGGTATGTGCGTGTGATACATCTTCATCATCATCATGTGAATCTGTGTCCGTGTACTCCATGTCCTAAGGAACATAATCATAATGGCTCATCCCATGTGAACAATACCCAATCATTTGTGTGAAAGAAGTCAAGCAATGATAATAAAATCCCCATGTGCAGACCATCTGGTACAAACATCGACCATGGCATGAATAGGCTGCCTCATCATAACATGAAATCGATGAATGAGGTTCTAAAGGCCTAACCTCAAAGTGCCAAAAGTATCTATGAATGTGGAAAAAGAAATATGATCCATGATACAAAATGGTAGCTTGTGATAAAAAGTGTAAAGCCATGAAGATAATGTATGAGCACCTCTCCTAAGATCTGGCTCTTGGACTTCCCATGCTCTTGCATATGGGATAATCCACTACAACTTCTAGTCATGCGATAATCCAAGAGTAGCTACAAGAATTGCCACCTCCAACACCCTCCTTCAATTCGATCGCCTCGATCAAACAAAGGTTAGGACCACCCAAGACCACACAGGGGAAGCTCTAAGCCACATCAAAGTTTGGAGAATCAACTTCTAGTGAGAAGAAATGGTCCCTGTGTGATCCAGATCAGAGTTTGGAGAATCAACTTCTAGTGAGAAGAAATGATCCTTTGAGGGTGCAGGTAGACAATCCATGTTGTGTGCTTTCGATAGCTCTAATACCATGTGATCGTCGTAAAAGGATGAAAGGACCAAATTTACAAGAGATTAGATAAAAACAACACAGCAAAGCAAAAGCACGGTCGATGATGAAGGCTTGCGTCGATGTCAAGCACTCGGAGAGATGGTCGGTGTGTCAAAGACTTGCATCGGTGGATGCAGAGGCACTCCGAGGTGGTTGTGGTAGTGGAAGATGAGGTGATGCAGGCTCTGGTGACAAAGGTGTTATGATACCTGAGGTGGTAGATGAAGAGCAGAGAAGGCTACGTCCCGAGTGGTGTAGGACTGTAACATACCCATCTTCACTAATAAAGAAATGTTCATGTAAATAGATAAATTTATGAGTTTTTATGGTATAAAAATCAATGATTTTATTATTTGAGTCATTTCTACTTAGAATCTTCAAATTCTGAGTCCAAATTTGGAATCTACGCGTGATTTTACCCTAATATAGGATTTTACAGCATCCAAAACGGACACCGGATCAAGCTTATATGCAAATTTCAGTCATTTCAGTTAAAAAACGGCGACCTTTAAACCTTAATCAATGCACGACTGGGCGTCCGATTGACGAACGGTCTGAACCCCAACGACCAGGAGAACCTCCCGGACAAAAAAAAAATCGCCCCCTAGGGCGGTCTGGCACACAAATCGAGGCGGGCGTCCCAAATTTGGGTACCTTGCCCCAAAATTTGGGCCGTACACACTTACTAGGGCGCCCGTACGATGGTCGTACAAGAACCAAAGAACGGCCGCCCACTATGTGGTCCAGACGTATCCTTACATGGACACCCATGCTGCCCCAGACTAGATAAGGTACATGCGTACCACTCCTTTTCCTGACAACTGACACCGTATCTTTCCCCTAGACCCATGCAGGCCATTGATCCATAGCCTTTGCTGGTACACGGTTCTTTCGTCCTTGCTTTGCGCAGCGCCCATACCCGCCGCACCCCACAGCTATATAAACCCCCGAGGTGCTCCACAGGCAACACACATTTCTGTAAGATTCCTCCCCCAGCCCCTTTTCGATGTCTAGTATCTTCCCCTGTAATCAATCCCTCTTCAAAAATATAAAAGACTTGTTTCTAACTGTTTTAACCTTGAGAGAGAAAATATTCTAGAGAGAGAATATTCAAATTTTTAATATTTTTGGATAGAAAATTATCTCATCTTATTAAAATAAGTTCCCCTGAAACAGAAATTCAAAAAGAACTTTCCAATGTGCAATTGGAATTAATTGGAAATGGGTATAAAGGACCTTAGCCTAAGGGTCTAGATTTTTAGAAATTTTTGGATTATGGTCCAATTAAGGTTCCTATGGGCCAATAGCATCAATCCATGTATAGGGAGGAGATAAATCCAATTTGTAAAAGAAGATACCCAAAAATGAGTAAATGCTCACATAAGATGAAGAGTTGAAAATGTGCAAGGTTTATTAGTAAAAAACTATGAGCAATATTAAAAATATGAGATATTTTGGGTATCCAAAAATGAGTAAATGCTCACATAAGATGAAGAGTTGAAAATGTACAAGGTTTATTAGTAAAAAACTATGAGCAATATTAAAATGATTCCATTATGACACATATGTAAGAAAGGGGAGTTCTTTAAAGGAGGTGCATATTTCACATAAGATAAAGAGTTGAAAATGTACAAGGTTTATTAGTAAAAAACTATGAGAAATACTAAAATGATTCCATTATGACACATATGTAAGGAAGGGGAGTTCTTTAAAGGAGGTGCATATTTCACATAAGATGAAGAGTTGAAAATGTACAAGGTTTATTAGTAAAAAACTATGAACAATATTAAAATGACTCCATTATGACACATATGTAAGGAAGGGGAGTTCTTTAAAGGAGGTGCATATTTCACATGCTTGAATGAGTTTTAAACTCATAAAAATTGAGATATTTCATCTCTCCTCTCTCCTCATTCAAGTCTAGTTCCAAAAAGTTAGCTTAACTGACCTAAAAATGGTCAAATATTGACCAAACTGATTTAGAAGATTCTAAAATCAGTTTGTTTGGTTAGGAGCTCAATTTTTCCTATAAATAGAAGCCTCCCCCTTGTTGAAAAATAGATAGTGTTTATGCATCGTTACTCTACTCCACCTAAGCCAAGAACTATGAATTCATTAATAATTCACTAGTTTTTAGAGCTTCCCTCTTTCTTCAATACCCATTGGTGGCTCCATCAACATACTTAACCAATTGATTGGTTAGGGGCCTCTACCGTGAACAAAGAATCAAGCAATTTGTAAGGTAATTAGTGAATATTGATCTTTCCATAATTTCTCAATGTTTCTCTCTTCTCAACCCCTCTCAAGCCTTAGAAGCTTAATTGGTATGGTTTTTTAAATGCTATTGAAGTTAATTGGTGAATAGTAGTGAAGAGTTACATAATTTAATAAATGCTATTGAAGTTAATTTTCATTTATGTTTAAATTCTAATGGTTTTTATATAATTTCTCTCTCTCACTCAAGAAATGGTCATACTCATGACCCATTCTCAATCCAAATCAAACTTTTCATAAAGCTTTTCCTTAACCCAAGATTAAGCTATGCTTGAGGCCAAATTAATGGCTTTTTTCTATGCTTTTAGTTTATGTATATTGATGATTCAATCCATTATGGATTAATGATCCAATTAGAGATCATTTTAATTATTTCCTTAATGATAAGCTTTATCCCTTAGAAAAATTGAGATTTATCAGTCATAGTAGCGGAGCTATGGCAAAAATTTTTATAAAAATTATGCATAAAATAATTTCATTCAAAGCATAAAAAGAGGACTTCCTACCATATTCTAGGAATTATCATCCTAGATTAATTGAAAGAATTTCATTATAATCATGGAGAAATTGAATTTTAATATCATGCATAAAGGATAAGTTTTTATATCAAAAGTGTTATTTTTACCATTTTTATTTCATGCATAGAAGTATGCATAATGGATAAATTTTTATATCAAAAGTGTTATTTTTACCATTTCTATTTTCATGCATAGAAGTATGCATAATGGATAAATTTTTATATCAAAAGTGTTACTTTTATTATTTTTATTTTCATGCATAGAAGTATGCATAATGGATAAATTTTTATATCAAAAGTGTTACTTTTACCATTTTTATTTTCATGCATAGAAGTATGCATAATGGATAAATTTTTATATCAAAAGTGTTATTTTTTATCAATTTTTATTTTCATGCATAGAAGTATGCATAAAGGATAAATTTTTATATCAAAAGTGTTTTTTTATCAATTTTTATTTTCATGCATAGAAGTATGCATAAAGGATAAATTTTTATATCAAAAGTGTTATTTTTATCATTTTTATTTTCATGCATAGAAGTATGCATAAAGGATAAATTTTTATATCAAAAGTGTTACTTTTAACATTTTTATTTCATGCATAGAAGTATATATAATGGATAAATTTTTATATCAAAAGTGTTACTTTTATCATATTTGAATTTCATACATAAAGGTATGCATAAAAGTTGATTATTTTATTATAAAAGTGTGTCTTTTATTATATTGAATTTCATGCATAGAGGTATGCATAGAGGTTGATTATTTTATTATAAAAGTGTGACTTTTATCATAATTGAATTTCATGCATAGAGGTATGCATAAAAGTTGATTATTTTATTGTAAGAGTGTTACTTTTATCATATTGGATTTCATGCATAGAGGTATGCATAAAAGATATTCTTTTTATACTAAAAGTGTGATTTTCCTCATAAATGGATTTTATGCATAACTTAGATGCATAAGAGAAATTCTTTTATTCTAAAAGTGTAATTCCTACCAAATTGAATTTAGGCATAAGAAGATGCATAAAGATTGATTTTTAATTCAAAAGTGTCATTCTCATCTAAATTGAATTTATGCATAGGAAAATGCATAAAAGATTGAAATTTAATTCAAAAGTGTCATTTTCATGAATTTATGCATAGGAAGATGCATAAAAGATTGATTTTTACTTCGAAAGTATTAATCTCCTTAAATAGAATTTATGCATAAATAAATGTGTAAAGAAATCTTATATCAATTATAAGAATTCTCTTGTATTCTATAAATAGATATGAGATATGATAGGATGTGATAAGAGGTGTATAAGATGTGATAAGAGGTGATAAGATGCTTATGAAATAAGTTAGGAGGTGATAAGATGAATTAAGATGTGATAAGATGTGTATGGGATGAGGTAAGAAGTGTATGTGATAGGATAAGATGTATATGGGTTGTGATAGGGTGAGAATGGATGTGATGTAAAAGATTAGATGTGAAGGCATATGGGGTTATATGAATGGGAATGTGGAAATGGATGTATGTATGTGGTTGTGTGGATGTGGAGATGGGAGTGTGGATGTATGAATGTGAAAATGGATGTATACATGAAGATGTATATGCATAGATGTGAATGTGGATGTAGATGTGGTTGTATAGATGTGAATGTGGAATGAGGATGTGGATGTATGTATGTATGTGGATGTAGATGTGGATGTATAGATGTGAATGTATGTGGATGTATGTGGATGTAGATGTGGATGTATAGATGTGAATGGGAATGTGGATGTGGATGTATGTATGTATGTGGATGTGGATGTATGAATGAGGACGTGATAGTGGATGTATGCATGAGGATGTGGATGTATAAATGAGGATGTGAAAATGGAGGTAAGCATGTAGAAGTGGATGTATGGATGTGAATGTGGATGTGGATGTATGGATGTGGATATGGATGTGAATATATGATATGTGATGTGAAGGAATCTGAAGTGAAGAGATGGAAAATGATATGATTGGATGAGTACACATATAAATGGAATGTGGGATAAGTAATGTGGATTAATGAGGGATATTGTGGAAAAATGAGAGTTAATATAGAAATTGTATTTGTAAACTGTTTGTAAATGCTGTTTGTAAATGGTTGTTTTATGTCAAGAATGCTGGGGAAGCATTTTGACCGTCTTGTGAATAAGGTCGTGGAGACCTAACTGATAAAGTTGCAACTGCTGACGGAGAGTCACTGGTGGACGTCTCACGTAGCAAGGTCGGCCGAGGTCTTGACCAGCCTCGGTTCGATTAAAATGGTGAGCTTCCGGTACGGTGGATGAGGGACCAAGGAAGCGGCCTATGAGTGAAGTGCTAGGTCACCTGCGAAGGATCCTAGAGGGTGCTGACCATACGGTGCTCGGGCTCTGGGTCGCCTAGGATACCCACACGTGCGTCGAGAAAGATATTGGAACAAGGAATAAGAGTTGTTTTGTGAAACCGGGCATGGATCTGGTTGATTGACCTTGCTGGTCTTCAATGGATGAGTCCATGGCTCTTTATATGGATCTGTTGGTTGATCTTGCTGATCTTCAACGAGAGTCCATCTTGATTTTTATAAGTGATTATATTGCCGAGTATTATGGGCTAGGAACTATTGAAAAGGCCCCTGTGTGGACAGGTGGTGAGCGTTCTAGTTGCCAATGATGCCATAGATACTCTGATGAAGGAATGATGGGAAATTATGAATCAACTGGATAAATTGGAAGATTGTGATCAGTGGTACTAGAGTTTCATTAAAGGATTGTTTTAAAGTTAGCTGATGCTAAGAAAAAGGCAATTTTCATATTGGGTGTGTAAGTGGTGTGGCTAGTTTTATGTTTGCATGAACTTTCGGCTAGGGGGCCTTGGAACTCTTTTCCTTGTACCCGGGACAAAACCTAACCAAATTCCAAATTGGATCCCATCACTACAGTGGTTGGGCGGTTGGCTAACCCATGGGATCGGATGGGGTTAGGCTGGACTGATGGATCCGTAAATCGAGATTTAATTTCTATTATTACGATAGATGAAGTAAATCCCGGATAGAAATTGTTCTATGGATAGGAATCAACGACTGTGCCTCTTGATGGGGAAAAAAGCGTTGATCCCAATGATCCAAGTGCAAGTTTCTTCCGTGATTTGACCAAGTACCATTAAAGGTGCAGCAGATCAGTTGATCCGTAATGATCTTGACTACGTTAGAGTAAAGAGTTATCCTGGTGGAATCGCCCATGCTTTCCGGGTAAAGGAAGTTTTTCCGGTTTCGGTTTTGGACAAACCGACAGATTAGTCTCTTGTCCGGATATCCGTGGGTGAGGCCCCGAGTGTGAGACCCCTACCCACGCATGATGTGCTACTTCTGCTGCTAGTACCCCGAAATTGTTGCACGGTGGGAACAGGGATCTCACAGTTGGTATCAGAGCCAATTGGCTAATAAAGATCAACTGAGAAACCAAATATGTCAAAAATTTATCAAGAAGCACAAAAAGGTTGTAATTGTGTGATATAATTCATACAATTTGATATTTAAACGGAAATTCGTAATTTGGTAATTGGGTCTTCAGATGGAAGTACCGCAATTATATAGAATCCCTGACTTGCTTGAGGCCTAGACATGATGGTATTTACCTGATAATTCCAAGGGCTATGACTACCGTATATACCGAGAGTATAACTGCAGCTCTTTACTGACAGTATATACGAGTAAATCTAAGACTTGAAATTATAAGCGTTAATGCTATCTAGAGGATGATTTCAAATGTGGTTGATATGATTTTTAATTCTGTTTGAGAATTGATGAATTGATTTGGATTCTGATTGAAAAATTATGATCCCTGAAATTTGGTTGAAATGTAATAGGCTGAGCGAAACCACAATGAGGATGAATGGGACGAGTCCCTGTGATGATATTCATAACTGGATTCATGATGATAATGATTTCAGCAAATCACTATGAGATTAGTGGATTGTGCTGTCAAATTGCTACTATTAACACTTGAGATGGTAGATTAAGTTAAGGGATGACAAATTGAGAACTTGCTTAACTAAAATTCCTGTGGAGGAATGTTCAGAAGGAAAATTTTCGATCTAATGGACCATTATCGTGTTAAAGATATGAATGATATGATTGAATGAATTGTTATTTAATGATGAGTTCTATATAAGGGATAGTTATCCCCGTATTCTGTTGGGTTGACCAGAATATAAGGAACCCCAGAATAAATTGGATCTTAAGAAAAAGAGTTGTCCTCTACTTTGCGAGATGAGGACATCTCGCACTTTTTAAGTGGGGTAGAATGTAAGATTTCTTCCCAGTTTTTGAGGTATTCAGAAATAAGAACCTCCTTTCTGATCTTATAACTATTCTCTCTCTAATATATAAATTTTTGACAGAATCATGAGACGAGGAAACCGTAGCCGTCAGTATCCAGACCCTGTCTCTGAAGATGACGAACTTGACCCTGATGTTCACAAGGCTCTTCATAGGACTCAGCCAGGACCCTTCAAAGGAGAAGGGGAGAACCTGGGTGAGACTGTGGAGAAATGGGTGGAAGCCATGGAAGAGTATTTTGACGTCACAGGTTATAATGAGCTGAGCAAAATGGCTCTTGGCCGGTTGAAAATAGTGGAAACAGCCAGGGTAGCATGGAGGAACCACTGTGACACCAACCGTCTGAACAGAAATACTCAATCCTGGAACGACCTAAAAACCTATTTGAGAAAGAGATTTTGTCTCCCTGGATTTTTGGAAACCAAAATGAACGAATTTTTAGAGCTAAAGCAAGAGAACAAAACCATTGAAGAATATCACCAGGCCTTTGCTCTTCTACTCAAATACTCACCACCTCTAAATGAAGAACAGCTCATGGCCAGGTTCATTCGGGCAATGAACGAACCCTTGGACACACTGGTAAAAAATGCCAAACCAGTGTCCATGGCTGAAGCAGTAAAAATGACAAAGGATTTTGCCAAAGCCTTTGTAGTAAAGGTCCCGCCAAAGCCTGCACCCTCTAACTTTAAAAGATTCCAAACCCAGGAAAGTACTTCAAACTTTCCACCCCCAAAGAGGCAGCAAGGGCCGATTCAGAATCAAGATGCAGGAAGATTCCAAAGTGAAGGAAGACCCTTCCCCCAGAATACTTTCTCAGGAGGACCACCTCTATTTTAAGGATTCAGAACGATGAACTCAGAAGTGAGAAGCGGTGTTTTGGATGCCAAGGTTTTGGTCATCAGTTAAAAGACTGCCCAACTCCTGCCATGTCAAGGGGACAGGGAAGTCTAGGACCCCGAATTCAGAGACCAATCCCTTCATACCAGTCTAATCAAGATCTGTCTCGCCCAAGCCAGGGTAACCCCAGAAGAACTCCAACTCAACCATCTGCCTCTATCCAGAGTAACCTCAGAACTCCTTTCCAGAACAGGGGCAACCAAAGAGAAAGAATTCCACCTCAGACTGCAGAGCAGCCAGAGCAGTCACAATTTCAGAAGAAGTAGAAGAGGAAAAAAGGGCAGATCTATACTGCAATTGAAAACCAAGGGCTTAACCGACAGTTCTCAAGTCATCCATACTCCAGCAGAATACCAGGGAAAAAAAATTGGTCGTCCACTTCCAAGGCGTAACGTTGAAAGTGATTAAAGAAGAAGAAGAAGATGAAAGAGATCATACTCCACCTGCGAGATGAGGACATCTCGCGTTTTTTAAGTGAGGTAGAATGTAAGATTCCTCCCCCGGTCCCTTTTTGATGTCTAGTATCTTCCCCTGTAATCAATCCCTCTTCAAAAATATAAAAGACTTGTTTCAAACTGTTTTAACCTAGAGAGAGAAAATATTCTAGAGAGAGAATATTCAAATTTTTAATATTTTTGGATAGAAAATTATCTCATCTTATTAAAATAAGTTCCCCTGAAACAGAAACTCAAAAAGAACTTTCCAATGTGCAATTGGAATTAATTGGAAATGGGTATAAAGGACCTTAGCCTAAGGGTCTAGATTTTCAGAAATTTTTGGATTATGGTCCAATTAAGGTTCCTATGGGCCAATAGCATCAATCCATGTGTAGGGAGGAGATAAATCCAATTTGTAAAAGAAGATACCCAAAAATGAGTAAATGCTCACATAAGATGAAGAGTTGAAAATGTACAAGGTTTATTAGTAAAAAACTATGAGCAATATTAAAAATATGAGATATTTTGGGTGTCCAAAAATGAGTAAATGCTCACATAAGATGAAGAGTTGAAAATGTACAAGGTTTATTAGTAAAAAACTATGAGCAATATTAAAATGATTCCATTATGACACATATGTAAGGAAGGGGAGTTCTTTAAAAAAAGGAGGTGCACATTTCACATAAGATGAAGAGTTGAAAATGTACAAGGTTTATTAGTAAAAAACTATGAGAAATATTAAAATGATTCCATTATGACACATATGTAAGGAAGGGGAGTTCTTTAAAGGAGGTGCATATTTCACATAAGATGAAGAGTTGAAAATGTACAAGGTTTATTAGTAAAAAACTATGAACAATATTAAAATGATTCCATTATGACACATATATAAGGAAGGGGAGTTATTTAAAGGAGGTGCATATTTCACATGCTTGAATGAGTTTTAAACTCATAAAAATTGAGATATTTCATCTCTCCTCTCTCCTCATTCAAGTCTAGTTCCAAAAAGTTAGCTTAACTGACCTAAAAATGGTCAAATATTGACCAAACTGATTTAGAAAATTATAGAATCAGTTTGTTTGGTTAGGAGCTCAATTTTTCCTATAAATAGAAGCCTCCCCCTTGTTGAAAAATAAATAGTGTTTATGCATCGTTACTCTACTCCACCTAAGCCAAGAACTATGAATTCATTAATAATTCACTAGTTTTTAGAGCTTCCCTCTTTCTTCAATCCCCATTGGTGGCTCCATCAACATACTTAACCAATTGATTGGTTGGGGGCCTCTACCGTGAACAAAGAATCAAGCAATTTGTAAGGTAATTAGTGAATATTGATCTTTTCATAATTTCTCAATGTTTCTCTCTTCTCAACCCCTCTCAAGCTTGAGAAGCTTAATTGGTATGGTTTTTTAAATGCTATTGAAGTTAATTGGTTAATAGTAGTGAAGAGTTACATAATTTAATAAATGCTATTGAAGTTAATTTCCATTTATGTTTAAATTCTAATGGTTTTTATGTAATTTCTCTCTCTCACTCAAGAAATGGTCATACTCATGACCCATTCTCAATCCAAATCAAACTTTTCATAAAGCTTTTCCTTAACCCAAGATTAAGCTCTGCTTGAGGCCAAATTAATGGCTTTTTTCTATGCTTTTAGTTTATGTATATTGATGATTCAATCCATTATGGATTAATGATCCAATTAGAGATCATTTTAATTATTTCCTTAATGATAAGCTTTATCCCTTAGAAAAATTGAGATTTATCAGTCATAGCAGCGGAGCTATGGCAAAATTTTTATAAAAATTATGCATAAAATAATTTCATTCAAAGCATAAAAAGAGGAATTCCTACCATATTCTAGGAATTACCATCCTAGATTAATTGAAAGAATTTCATTATAATCATGGAGAAATTGAATTTTAATATCATGCATAAAGGATAAGTTTTTATATCAAAAGTGTTATTTTTACCATTTTTATTTCATGCATAGAAGTATGCATAATGGATAAATTTTTATATCAAAAGTGTTATTTTTACCATTTCTATTTTCATGCATAGAAGTATGCATAATGGATAAATTTTTATATCAAAAGTGTTACTTTTATTATTTTTATTTTCATGCATAGAAGTATGCATAATGGATAAATTTTTATATCAAAAGTGTTATTTTTTATCAATTTTTATTTTCATGCATAGAAGTATGCATAAAGGATAAATTTTTATATCAAAAGTATTATTTTTTATCAATTTTTATTTTCATGCATAGAAGTATGCATAAAGGATAAATTTTTATATCAAAAGTGTTATTTTTTATCAATTTTTATTTTCATGCATAGAAGTATGCATAAAGGATAAATTTTTATATCAAAAGTGTTATTTTTATCATTTTTATTTTCATGCATAGAAGTATGCATGAAGGATAAATTTTTATATCAAAAGTGTTACTTTTATCATTTTTATTTCATGCATAGAGGTATACATAATGGATAAATTTTTATATTAAAAGTGCTACTTTTATCATATTTGAATTTCATACATAAAGGTATGCATAAAAGTTGATTATTTTATTATAAAAGTGTGTCTTTTATTATATTGAATTTCATGAGAGGTATGCATAAAGGTTAATTATTTTATTATAAAAGTGTGACTTTTATCATAATTGAATTTCATGCATAGAGGTATGCATAAAAGTTGATTATTTTATTGTAAGAGTGTTACTTTTATCATATTGGATTTCATGCATAGAGGTATGCAAAAAAGATATTCTTTTTATACTAAAAGTGTGATTTTCCTCATAAATGGATTTTATGCATAACTTAGATGCATAAGAGAAATTCTTTTATTCGAGGTAAGCATGTAGAAGTGGATGTATGGATGTGAATGTGGATGTGGATGTATGGATGTGGATATGGATGTGAATATATGATATGTGATGTGAAGGAATCTGAAGTGAAGAGATGAAAAATGATATGATTGGATGAGTACACATATAAATGGAATGTGGGATAAGTAATGTGGATTAATGAGGGATATTGTGGAAAAATGAGAGTTAATATAGAAATTGTATTTATAAACTGTTTGTAAATGCTGTTTGTAAATGGTTGTTTTATGTCAAGAATGCTGGGGAAGCATTTTGACTGTCTTGTGAATAAGGTCGTGGAGACCTAACTGATAAAGTTGCAACTGTTGATGGAGAGTCAATGGTGGACGTCTCACGTAGCAAGGTCGGCCGAGGTCTTGACCAGCCTCGGTTCGATTAAAATGGTGAGCTTCCGGTACGGTGGATGAGGGACCAAGGAAGCGTCCTATGAGTGAAGCGCTAGGTCACCTGTGAAGGATCCTAGAGGATGCTGACCATACGGTGCTCGGGCTCTGGGTCACCTAGGATACCCACGCGTGCGTCGAGGAAGATATTGGAACAAGGAGTAAGAGTTGTTTTGTGAAACCGGGCATGGATCTGGTTGATTGACCTTGCTGGTCTTCAATGGATGAGTCCAGGGCTCTTTATATGGATCTGTTGGTTGATCTTGCTGATCTTCAATGAGAGTCCATCTTGATTTTTATAAGTGATTATATTGCCGAGTATTATGGGCTAGGAACTATTGAAAAGGCCCCTGTGTGGACAGGTGGTGAGCGTTCTAGTTGCCAATGATGCCATAGATACTCTGATGAAGGAATGGGAAATTATGAATCAACTGGATAAATTGGAAGATTGTGATCAGTGGTACTAGAGTTTCATTAAAGGATTGTTTTAAAGTTAGCTGATGCTAAGAAAAAGGTAATTTTCATATTGGGTGTGTAAGTGGTGTGGCTAGTTTTATGTTTGCATGAACTTCCGGCTAGGGGGCCTTGGAACTCTTTTCCTTGTACCCGAGACAAAACCTAACCAAATTCCAAATTGGATCCCATCACTACAGTGGTTGGGCGGTTCGCTAACCCATGGGATTGGATGGGGTTAGGCTGGACTGATGGATCCGTAAATCGAGATTTAATTTCTATTATTACGATAGATGAAGTAAATCCCGGATAGAAATTGTTCTATGGATAGGAATCAACGGCTGTGCCTCTTGATGGGGAAAAAAGCGTTGATCCCAATGATCCAAGTGCAAGTTTCTTTCGTGATTTGACCAAGTACCGTTAAAGGTGCAGTCAGATCAGTTGATCCGTAATGATCTTGACTACGTTAGAGTAAAGAGTTATCCTGGTGGAATCGCCCATGCTTTCCGGGTAAAGGAAGTTTTTTCGGTTTCGGTTTTGGACAAACCGACAGATTAGTCTCTTGTCCGGATATCCGTGGGTGAGGCCCCGAGTGTGAGACCCCTACCCACGCATGATGTGCTACTTCTGCTGCTAGTACCCCGAAATTGTTGCACGGTGGGAACAGGGATCTCACAATTTCTGCGCAGCGTATGCCCTGTTGTACCGCCGTCCGTCCCTATCTAGTGTACTTGCTGCAGTACAGCCGCCCCTCTCACACTCCTTCATTTGCCTCTTTTCAGATAAGCCAATTTTTCTCCAATGCATCTTCGAGACTGCTAGTCACTCCTCAAATTTCAAGTTCTGTGACACCATGGTGGTACAGATACTAGAGAAGATGTCCCTCCCTCATTTCTCTCGTATTGAAAGAGGATGGGGTAGAGATTTCTGGAGTCGTGGACTGAGATATTTCCTTATCCGAGCAGATCGAATTGGGAACCTTACCACCGACCTAAAGCAGATTCGTTGGATTGAAAAGTTAAAGATGATCCGTTTATTTTGGTTCGTCGGTACCTACTCCCAGGGCCGACACCTCTATGACTATAGATGGGATCCGCATACGTTGGGTGTATGACCAAGTGATGTGGATCTTACCTGCTGATAGAGTAGCTGTGTTGGGATCTACCCCAATCCAGAGTCTACCACCCTTACCATCAGTTTTTAGAGTCTTAGAAACTACAGCGGAACCCCCATATTTCACCTATGTGGACCGCTCTACCCTTATGTCATAGTCAAGCTTAGGAATTTTCCTTGATGTGGCAAATAAGACTAATTATATTAGTCTCAGATCTTTGTAATAAAACTCATCCTTGGAAATAAAATGATTTCAATGTTTTCTCTCCAAAAATAAGCGTTGTGCAAATATGAGTCTTGTAATCTTAAAATTGTTTTTATAATGATGGCCAGGATGATCACCCTCCACTTCCCAATGCGCTTTACACTGATACCTAGGAGAAGAAGCTCGTGCTCAAGCAAATGCAACCTCCCTCCTTTAAAAGAGAAGGTTCAAAGGTTGAGAAGGATACTGAAGTCTGGATTGAGGCGATGGACGATTATTTCTCTGCCGCCACCGGTACTAGAGTAGCAAATCAGTCTATGCTTGCACAGTTTTGCCTCATCGGAGATGCTAAACTCTGGTGGAAACAGTGGTGCCGTGACAAGGAAGTCACCGAGCATTCCCAAACGTGGGAAGACATCAAACAGGCAGTGAAGGAAAGATATCTTCCCCCATCCCATGAATCCATAAAGATGAATGAGTTTTTTAGTCTTAGGCAATGCAACTTAACTCTTGAGGACTACTATTCCAAATTTATCACTCTTCGGAAGTATGCCGCAACTATGACTACTTCCCAGCAAGTGGCTCGTTTCTGCCACCAAGGGTTAAATGAACCCTTAGACTCCTGCCTTGAAGAAATGAGTCCAAGCACATTACAGGATGCTCTCATATGAGCAAAGCCCCTTGTGAAAGAAATGAAGACTGACAAACCTAAGCATCAAAAGAGATCTTACCCTGAGGCAAATCCTAAAGATCAACCCTACAAGAAACCCCAACAGAATTTTCCCTACTACAATAGAGGGCGACAAGGCAACTCTTTTGTCCCCCGCTCCTATGCTGCTTCTTCTAGAGAAGGCCCTCTATGTTTTGAGTGCAATGAACCGGGACACTTTAGAGCCAACTGTCCCAAGATGGCAACATCATTTTCCCAAGGTAGCAGAGGAAATCAAGGCCGTGGAACCCCTATCCACTAAGGTGCAAGAGGCGGTGGGCGTGGCAGAGGCCGTGGAGGAGCAGTTGCTAGGACCGCCTGTATTATAAGTGAAGAACCATCCTTGGAAATGGCTGAAGAAGAGCGCGCCGCTGTCCATGCGACAGTAGAACACCAAGGTTCAAATAAACAATTTGGTGTAATCCAAACCCCAGCCACTCATCACGGTAAGCCATTTCAGCTTTTGATTGATTGTGGCAGTACCCATTTATTTCTTTCTCCTAGGTGTTTGCAAAAATTAAACTTGAGTCAAAAAATAGCTAGGAGAATGACTGTAGAGTTAGCCAGTGGGAAAGAAGTAGTATCTCGCCACTCTATAGGAAACCTTGATTTTGAGCTGGGTAATGAGCAAACTCATGGCCACTTTAGAGTCTTGCCATTAGGAATTTATGATGGAATCCTTGGGATGGATTGGTTAATTGCAAACAAAGCTAGCATTCATTGTAACCAGGGGAGTATCACTTTTGAAAATGAGCATGGCCAAGTAATATCTGTTCAGGGGATAACAGGAAAACCTAAATCTAGGGTAGTCAAGGCAAAACATCTTCTCAAGGGAACACGTAAGGGTCAGCAAGTTTTCTTAGTCAAGCTCAACAAAGCCATTGAACCTAGTATGGAGACAGAACCCTCTTGGCTCCAAGAAATATCTGACATCTTCCCTGACAAGCTTACATGGCTACCGCCTCCGCCTCGAGAAGTCGATCACATGAAATCGAGGTGATCCTTGGAGCTCAACCCGTCTCAAAAACGCCCTATAAAATGTCCCTTCTTGAAGCCATTGAACTTAAAGAGCAACTTTCTCAACTCATTGAGCAAGGATTCGTACGCCTGAGTAACTCTCCTTGGGGGACACCTGTTCTTTTCCAAAAAAAGAAGGACGAAACTCTCCGCCTTTGCATAGATTATCGAGGGCTAAATAAGTCACTGTCAACAATAAGTAGTCTTCTCAAAAATAGATTTGAGATCTGGTTACTATCAGATCAAAGTCAAGGAAGCAGATATACCCAAGACAGCCTTCAATACCCGTTATGGCCACTATGAGTTTACTGTAATGTCATTCGGGTTAACCAATGCTCCTACAACCTTCAACCGCCTAATGCAAGATATATTTCGTTCTTACTTGGATGAATTTGTGCTTGTTTTCTTTGATGACATCTTAATCTACTCCAAATAAATGGAAGAGCATGAGGAACATGTGCGTAGAGTTCTGCCAATTGTTGCGCAAACACAAACTCTATGCCAAGAAGAGCAAATGTACCTTCTTTACTCATCAAATTGAGTATCTTGGATTCATTGTCTCCAAAGATGGCATTTCAGTAAACCCCGCCAAGGTCAAGGATATTCTAGAGTGGCCACCCCCTAAATCAGTTCGTGAAGTTCATGGGTTTTTGGGAATCACGGGATGGTATAGGATTTTTATCATCAAAGATTATGCCTTGGTAGCTGCACCTTTGACGGATCTTCTTAAGAAGGATTGCAAAATAGTGTGGCTGCCAATCCATCAAAATAGTTTTGATTAGCTCAAGGTCATTATTACTTTTGCCCCAGTCTTGAAACTTCCTGACTTCGCCAAAGAATTTGAAGTGGTTACTGATGCTAGTAGTCTAGCACTTGGTGGTGTCTTAGGCCAAGAAGGAAGACTAGTTGCTTATACTTCCCACCGCCGCAAGCTAAAACAATATGAAGCAAATTATGCCACCCATGATTTGGATCTCTTAGCAGTTGTTCTCATTGCCTCAAATTATGGAGACATTATCTCTTGGGGGGCAAATTCCAGCTTGTAACTGACCACAAAATTCTAAAGTGGATCTTCACCCAGCCTAACCTCAACATGCGGCAAAGGAGATGGATTGAAATTCTACAAGAATATGACTTCGACATCAAATTCCACCCTAGAAAAGATAATGTGGTAGAGCAAATGCACTTAGCCGCGCAAATCTTTCTTGAGTGCAAATCTTTCTTGAGTGCAATTTCAATGCCAAATAATCCCATACTGGTCAAGGTGGAAGAAGTCTCATCCCATGATCTAGATTATCAGAGGATGATGAAGTTAGTAGAAGAAGAGGGAAATTCAGAGAAAGAGAAGAATCTAATCAAGGGATACTCCACTCATGAAGGACGCCTCTACTTCAATCACACAGGCTATGTATCGCTAAGGATCCTGCTTTAAAGAAACTAATCCTCCATGAAGCTCATGATAGTCCTGCTCTGCAGGACACCCAGGCTATGCAAAAACATTAAATTTCATAAGAAGGAGCTTTCATTGGGCAGGCTTGAAAAATGATGTCCTTCGGTACTTGAAGCAATGTCTCTCATGCCAAACGATCAAAGCTGAATGGGTCAAGATGCCTGGAAAACTTCAACCCTTGGATATTCCCCAAATGAAGTGGGAGTGCATTAGTATGGATTTTGTCACAAGTCCCCCCACTGTTCAAGGAGGATATGACTCCATTCTGGTAGTAGTGGACTTACTTACCAAAGTAGCTCACCTTATTCTAGCAAAGAAGACCTTCAAAGCTTCTGATGTTACTCAAATATTCATCAAGGAAGTCCTCAAACTTCATGGTCTCCCAAAAAGGATAGTAAGTGATCGGGATTCTGACTTCACTTCAAAGTTCGGGCAGTCCTTATTTCAAGCCCTGGGAACTCAACTTTGCTTTAGCATAGCTTATCATCCAGAGACCGATGGCCAGACTGAGAGAGTCAATCAAGTAATTGAAGACATTCTCAGAGCATATTGTGGACGGGAACCAAGAAGGTGGATTCAATACCTTCCTCTGGTAGAATAATTTGCCTACAATACATCTTATCATCAGAGCATAGGAATGTCACCATTCAAAGCACTCTATGGGAGGCAAGAATGCTTGTCTCCTCTAAATTTCTCTGATCCGACCATAAGAAATGAGGCATCCAAGAAAATGCTCGAAGAGATGGAGGAACAAACCCAGGCAATCCAAAAGGATATTAAAGCTGCCCAAGATCGACAAAAGCATTATAAGAGGTCTGAAAGGATCTTCAAGGAAGGAGACAGAGTTCTTCTACGAGTGCGACCCAAACGAAGTTCTCTATCACTTGGGAAATATAAGAAACTCAGCCCTAGGTATTGTGGTCCGTATACAATTATCAAGTGTCTAGGTAAAAGTGCCTATAAACTCTAGCTCCCAGCCCATATCAAAGTCCACAATGTATTTCATGTAAGTTTGTTAAACATATGTACCCAGTCTCGATCATATTCTTGATGATGAACAAGTTGTAATCCCTACTCAAGGAGTCCTTGAATTACAACCCAATAGCATCATAGATTCTAGGGAAAGGCAACTCCGGAATAGAACTCTTGTAGAACATCTAGTACAGTGGAAAGATTACCCTGAAGAGGATGCAACTTGGGAAGATGAAGCTACACTCTTAAAGGATTATCCCCAATTCATGACGAGATGAGGACATCTCGATTTCTTTAAGGGGGGAAGGATGTAACATACCCATCTTCACTAATAAAGAAATGTTCATGTAAATACATAAATTTATGAGTTTTTATGGTATAAAAATCCATGATTTTATTATTTGAGTCATTTCTACTTAGATTCTTCAAATTTTGAGTTCAAATTTGGAATCTACGTGTGATTTTACCCTAATATAAGATTTTATAGCATCCAAAACGGACACCGGATCAAGCTTATATGCAAATTTCAGTCATTTTAGTTAAAAAGCGATGACCTTTAAACCTTAATAAATGCACGACCGGGCGTCCGATTGACGAACAATCTGAACCCCAACGACCAAGAGAACCTCCCGGACAAAAAAAAAAAAATTCGCCCCCCGAGGCGGTCCGACACGCAAATCGAGGCGGGCGCCCCAAATTTGGGTATCCCTCCCGAAAATTTGGACCATACTCACTTACTAGGGCACCCGTACGATGGCTGCACAAGAACCAAAGGACGGCCACCCACTGTGTGGTCCACACGTACCCTTACGTGAACACCCATGCTGTCCCAGACCAGATAAGGTACATGCGTACCACTCCTTTCCCTGACAACTGACACCGTACCTTTCCCCTAGACCCATGCAGGCCACTAATCCATAGCCTTTGGTAGTACACCATCCTTTTGTCCTTGCTTTGCGCAGCGCGCGTACCTGCACCCCACAGCTATATAAACCACCGAGGTGCTCCACAGGCAACACGCATTTCTGCGCAGCATATGCCCTGTTGTACCACCGTCCGTACCGCCGTCCGTCCCTGTGTAGTTTACTTGCTGCAGTACAGCCGCCCCTCTCACACCCCCTCATTTGCCTCTTTTCAGATAAGCAAATTTTCCTCCATCCCCCTCTTGCTAGGATGCAGTGTCCTTAACTCTTCTCCCTCCCCTCGTGTGAATAGACTTACAGCAGCCCTCAGCCCTTCTCCCCTTTTGCAAAACGTTTTTGTCTTAAGGACATCTCACAATCCCCCCCCCTATTTGCGTAGACTTTAATAAGGGATTCTTACCTTAAGAAAGGGTTCATGCGCTATAGTCTTTTGCTCATACGGTGAGCAACGATCTCAGAATTGAGATCCGACTGAAGCGTTTTGACCGCGGCAACGAGCTCAAGTCGACATCCAAGATGGCCCCATCCCGAAAACATCAGAATGTTTCCTCGAGAGGAGCACGCAACAACGAGATTAGGGAAGATGCTCCCGCCAACCCTCCCTCTTCAAGCTCCTCAAGGAAATGGTGGCCAGGTTAGCTTGGTTATATTTTAAAGAAGAGGTTTTTTTATATTAATGCTAATAAATGTGTATCTTTTCCTTTTAAAAATAATGACATAAAATTGTATGAAGTTACGAATGGTGTGATGTTGTATTCAATAAATTGCTTTGAAATTGTTGTCTTTTAAGAGTGCAAGTTTTTCCCGGCTTCAACGCTAACTCCGTTCCGTGCTTGTGTAGCTGGGCGGCGTCGTTAGCAAAGCCCGAGATTGGCCCAAGGTATCCCTCATACCATTGGGAGAATAAGGTTCGCCGATTGAGGCGAGAGGATATGATGCTGCCTAGTTCTGAGGGCCCAGGCTAGTGTAGTAAATAAGCCCACCCTAATGTGCAAACATCCCTTTGAGGGGCGGGAGGATCGAGCGATGGAGCCTGAGAAAGCGACAGGCTGGCTTGAGTCCTCGCTAGCGATCGACGATGAGGTGTATGGTCCCGTAGGGTTTTGCCCAGCATGTAGAGGAGGCTGGAAGGCCGAATTCTAGATCATCGGCAGAATAAAGGACAAGAATAAGAGAGTCGGTTTGGCTTGTATGGAATTGATTCATGTATAAACTTTTTATATATATATCTTGTCTTTGGCATGATTGTATTGTGTAAAAAGGACCAAAATATCTTGCACCTCTAGGGTGCTTTCCCACATACACACAACACCGTGATTACATCTCTCAACATGTTGAGGCATGACAAATACTTGTGCTCATTTTCTTGTCCACCACTCTCTGATGATGTATCCATCTCTTCTTACTCTCAAACCCATTTTTCGCATGTGTCCATGTCTCTCACCACCAAGGTGAAGATGATATGTGCTCTTCTTCTTTCGAGCCTCCCTCCTACATTTTTCAACAATGATAAGATTTATTTGTGAGATTTAAAAAAACTTTAAATCAATACAAGTAATGCGATAAAATAAACAAACCCCAAGGTAGCAGAGGAAATCAAGGCCATGGAACCCCTATCCACCAAGGTGCAAGAGGCGATGGGCGTGGTAGAGGCCGCGGAGGAGCAGTTACTAGGACCGCCTATATTATAAGTGAAGAACGGACCTTGGAAATGGCTGAAGAGTAGCGTGCCACTGTCCATGCGGCAGTAGAACACCAAGGTCCGAATAAACAATTTGGTGTAATCGAAACCCCAGCCACTCATCATCACGGTAAGCCATTTCAGCTTTTGATTGATTGTGGCAGTACCCATTCATTTCTTTCTTCTAGGTGTTTGCAAAAATTAAACTTGAGTCAAAAAACAACTAGGAGAATGACTGTAGAGTTAGCTAGTGGGAAAGAAGTAGTATCTCGCCACTCTATAGGAAACCTTGATTTTGAGCTGGGTAATGATGAAACTCATGGCCACTTTAGAGTCTTTCCATTAGGAATTTATGATGGAATCCTTGGGATGGATTGGTTAATTGCAAACAAAGCTAGCATTCATTGTAACCAAGGGAGTATCACTTTTGAAAATGAACATGGCCAAGTAATATCTGTTCAGGGGATAATAGGAAAACCTAAATCTAGGGTAGTCAAGGCAAAACATCTTCTCAAGGGAACACGTAAGGGTCAGCAAGTTTTATTAGTCAAGCTCAACAAAGCCATTGAACCTAGTATGGAGACAGAACCCTCTTGGCTCCAAGAAATATCTGACATCTTCCCTAACGAGCTTACAGGGCTACCGCCTCCTCGAGAAGTCGATCATGAAATCGAGGTGATCCCTGGAGCTCAACCCGTCTCAAAAACGCCCTATAAAATGTCCCTTCCTGAAGCCATTGAACTTAAAGAGCAACTTTCCCAACTCATTGAGCAAGGATTTGTACACCCGAGTAGCTCTCCTTGGGGGGCACCTGTTCTTTTCCAAAAAAATAAGGACGAAACTCTCCGCCTCTGCATAGATTATCGAGGGCTAAATCAAGTCACTGTGTCAAGAATAAGAATCCTATCCCTCGCATCGATGAACTTCTTAACAGGCTTCATGGGGCCAAAGTCTTCTCAAAAATAGAGGTTTGGTTACTATCAGATCAAAGTCAAGGAAGCAGATATACCCAAGACAGCCTTCAATACTCGTTATGGCCACTATGAGTTTACTGTAATGTCATTCGGGTTAACCAATGCTCCTTCAACCTTCAACCGCCTAATGCAAGATATATTCCATCCTTGCTTGGATGAATTTGTGCTTGTTTTCTTTGATGACTTAATCTACTCCAAATCAATGGAAGAGCATGAGGAACATGTGCGTACAGCTCTGCAATTGTTGCACAAACACAAACTCTATGCCAAGAAGAGCAAATGTACCTTCTTTACTCATCAAATTGAGTATCTTGGATTCATCGTCTCCAAAGATGGCATTTTAGTAGACCCCGCCAAGGTCAAGGATATTCTAGAGTGGCCACCCCCTAAATCAGCTTGTGAAGTTCGTGGGTTTTTGGGAATCACGGGATGGTATAGGATTTTTATCATCAAAGATTATGCCTTGGTAGCTGCACCTTTGTGACGGATCTTCTTAAGAAGGATTTTAAAATAGTGTGGCTGCCAATCCATCAAAACAGTTTTGATCAGCTCAAGGTCATTATTACTTCTGCCCCAATCTTGAAACTTCCTTATTTCGCCAAAGAATTTGAAGTGGTTACTGATGCTAGTAGTCTAGCACTTGGTGGTGTCTTAGGCCAAGAAGGAAGACTAGTCGCTTATACTTCCCGCAAGCTAAAGTAATATGAAGCAAATTATGCCACCCATGATTTGGAGCTCTTAGCAGTTGTTCATTGCCTCAAATTATGGAGACATTATCTCTTGGGGGGCAAATTACAGCTTGTAAACTGACCACAAAAGTCTAAAGTGGATCTTCACCCAGCCTAACCTCAACATGCGGCAAAGGAGATGGATTGAAATTCTACAAGAATATGACTTCGACATCACATTCCGCCTTGGAAAAGATAATGTGGTAGCAGATGCACTTAGCCGTGCAAATCTTTCTTGAGTGCAATTTCAATGCACTTGGAAAAGATAATGTGGTAGCAAATGCACTTGGAAAAGATAATGTGGTAGCAGATGCACTTAGCCGTGCAAATCTTTCTTGAGTGCAATTTCAATGCCAAATAATCCCATACTGGTGGTCAACATGGAAGAAGTCTCATCTCATGATCCAGATTATCAGAGGATGATGAAGTTAGTTTCATCAAGGAGTCCTCAAACTTCATGGTCTCCCAAAAAGGATAGTAAGTGATCGAGATTCTAACCTCACTTCAAAGTTCTGGCAATCCTTATTTCAAGCCCTGGGAACTCAACTTTACTTTAGCACAGCTTATCATCCAGAGACCGATGGCCAAACTGAGAGAGTCAATCAAGTAATTGAAGACATTCTTAGAGCATATTGTGGACGGAAACCAAGAAGGTGGATTCAATACCTTCCTTTGGTAGAATTTGCCTACAATACATCATATCATCAGAGCATAGGAATGTCACCATTCAAAGCACTCTATGGGCAAGAATGCTTGTCTCCTCTAAATTTCTCTGATCCGACCATAAGAGTTAAGGCATCCAGGAAAATGCTCGAAGAGATGGAGGAACAAACCCAGGCAATCCAAAAGGATATTAAAGCTGCCCAAGATCGACAAAAGCATTATGCTGACACCAAGAGGTCTGAAAGGATCTTCAAGGAAGGAGACAGAGTTCTTCTACGAGTGCGACCCAAACAAAGTTCTCTATCACTTGGGAAATATAAGAAACTCAGCCCTAGGTATTGTGGTCCCTATACAGTTATCAAGTGTCTAGGTAAAAGTGCCTATAAACTCCAGCTCCCAGCCCATATCAAAGTCCACAATGTATTTCATGTAAGTTTGTTAAACATATGTATCCAGTCTCGATCATATTCTTGATGATAAACAAGTTGTACTCCCTACTCAAGGAGTCCTTGAATTACAGCCCAGTAGCATCATAGATTCTAGGGAAAGGCAACTCCGGAATAGAACTCTTGTAGAACATCTAGTACAGTGGAAAGATTACCCTGAAGAGGATGCAACTTGGGAAGATGAAGCTACACTCTTAAAGGGTTATCCCCAATTCATGACAAGATGAGGACATCTCGATTTCTTTAAGGGGGGATGTAACATACCCATCTTCACTAATAAAGAAATGTTCATGTAAATACATAAATTTATGAGTTTTTATGGTATAAAAATCAATGATTTTATTATTTGAGTCATTTATACTTAGAATCTTCAAACTCTGAGTCTAAATTTGGAATCTCCGCGTGATTTTACCCTAATATAGGATTTTACAACATCCAAAACGGACACCGGATCAAGCTTATATGCAAATTTCAGTCATTTTAGTTAAAAAGCGACAACCTTTAAACCTTAATAAATGCACGATCGGGCATCCGATTGACGAACGGTCTAAACCCCAACGACCAGGAGAACCTCCCGGACAAAAAAAAAAATCGCCCCCTAGGACAGTCGGACACGCAAATCGAGGCGGGCGTCCCAAATTTGGGTACCCCGCCCCAAATTTGGGTACCCCATCCCAAATTTGGTCCGTACACACTTACTAGGGCGCTCGTACGATGGCCGCACAAGAACCAAAGGACAGCCGTCCACTGTGTGGTCCACACGTACTCTTATGTGGACACCCATGCTGCCCAGACCAGATAAGGTACATGCGTACCACTCCTTTCCCTGACAACTGACACCGTACCTTTCCCCTAGACCCATGCAGGCCACTGATCCATTGCCTTTGCTGGTACACCATCCTTTCATCCTTGCTTTGCGCAACGCCTGTACCTGCACCCCACAGCTATATAAACCCCTGGGGTGCTCCACAAGCAACACGCATTTCTGCGCAGCGTATGCCCTGTTGTACCACCGTCCGTACCGCCGTCCATCCCTGTGTAGTGTACTTGCTACAGTACAGCCATCCCTCTCACACCCTCTCATTTGCCTCTTTTCA
The DNA here is from genome assembly GCF_041138505.1 of Cibotium barometz. Classification (NCBI taxonomy): domain Eukaryota; kingdom Viridiplantae; phylum Streptophyta; class Polypodiopsida; order Cyatheales; family Cibotiaceae; genus Cibotium; species Cibotium barometz. The sequence goes on from NC_141066.1 coordinate 39,012,102, forward strand.
GATAAGCCAATTTTCCTCCATCCCCCTCTTGCTAGGAGGCAGTGTCCTTAACTCTTCTCCCCCCCTGTGTGAATAGACTTACAGCAGTCCTCAAACATTTTTGTCTTAAGGACATCTCACAATCCCCCCCCCCCATTTGCGTAGACTTTAATAAGGGATTCTTACCTTAAGAAAGGTTTCATGCGCTATAGTCTCTTGCTCATACGGTGAGCAACAATCTCAAAATTGAGATTCGACTGAAGCGTTTCGACCACGGCAGCGAGCTCTACAAGTCGACATCCAAGATGGCCCCATCCCGGAAACGTCAGAATGTTGCCTCGAGAGGAGCACGCAACAACGAGATTAGGGAAGATGCTCCCGATGCGGTTCCAACCCTCCCTCTTCAAGCTCCTCAAGGAAATGGTGGCTAGGCTAGCTTGGTTATATTTTAAAGAAGAGTTTTTTTATATTAATGCTAATAAATGTGTATCTTTTCCTTTTAAAAATAATGACATAAAATTGTATGAAGTTACGAATTGTGTGATGCTGTATTCAATAAATTGCTTTGAAATTGTTGTCTTTAAAGAGTGCAAGTTTTTCCTGGCTTCAACGCTAACTCCGTTCCGTGCTTGTATAGCCGGGCGGCGTCGTTAGCAAAGCCCGGGAATGGCCCAAGGTATCCCTCATACCATTGGGAGAATAAGGTTCGCCGATTGAGGCGAGAGGATATGATGCTGCCTAGTTCTGAGGGCCCAGGCTAGTGCGGTAAATAAGCCCACCCTAGTGTGCAGACATCCCTCTGAGAGACGAGAGGATCGAGCGATGGAGCTTGAGAGGGTGACAGGCCGGCTTGAGTCCTCGCTAGCGGCCGACGATGAGGTGTGTGGTCCCGTAGGGTTTTGCCCAGCAGGTAGAGGTTGGAAGGCCAAATTCTAGATTGTCGGCGGCGGTAGAATAAAGAAAAAGAATAAGAGAGCCGGTTTGGCTTGTATGGAATTGATTCATGTATAAACTTTACATATATATATATCTTGTCTTTGGCATGATTGTATTGTGTAAAAAGGCTGTCTTAATAACAAACCTTGTGAAAAGGGCTTTAATTAAAGAACATGTTTATTTATGTCAAACAGTGTGGTAGGATTAATTAGAAAACAAATTGACGCGTGAGTAGGGTGGAAAGTGGGAGGATGGAATGCCTCGATGGCACCATCCTACGAACGGGTGGACTCGATTAGTCAGGTAGCTTTCCAACAGATTAAGTGAATGCCCTACGCTAGATAATTAGGTTATTGGGCAACTCTATTCTAGAAGACTAGGTCAGCGAGACGGCTGTGCCTTGCATGGATGAGGAAAAAAGCGTTACCTCTAGAAATCAAGTCTAGTAGTTGCCCAATTTATGATAAATTACCCTATGGGTGATTTGACTTTTAGAAGATCACACTTCCCCTGTGAGATAGGACTAGGTGTTACCTATGAATCGTATCCTTGAATCTCTACATGGTCAAGGTGTTGATAAATAGGAAATTTTCTCCAAGTTAAGACTTAGTGGACTATCTTAAGTGTTTCCCCTATTTTAGAAGGGGGGAACCTTACAGGGACCATTCAGGTACCGCAGCACCCTTGTCACTAGAGTTTGCATCATCACTTCATCTTTCGTTGCCCATTACCACCTTGGAGTGCCTCTGCATCCACTGACATGAGCCTTCCACACCGACCACTCTTGCTGCACCCTTGTCACCAGAGCTTGCACCGATGAGACAAGCAGAGAGGGTTGCCATCCCGAGTGGTGTAAGCTTTGGTGACAAGGGTGCTACAATACTTGAGGGGTGGTGAGGGATGGCATTGTTACATGCGAAAGCATCGGGAGTCTTCTTTTAGCCCTAAAAACCTTCTGGGAACATGCTGATGCAAAAACGCAAATAGAAGAGAGAGAGAGAGAAAGTTAAGTTTTCAGTATATTCATATATGTACAAAAAGGTAAAGTCATGGTAGCCCTAGACATGCCTAGCCAACAAGGATTGAATGGCTAAAATGATGAGCAACGCTACCTTTTACAGGTAGGACATGACCATATAAACTGGCCAATTGTTGGTCAACTAGCTTCTTGGACAAAACTTCATCATGCTGCCAGCCGACTGGATATAACCAGTAAAATGTTGACCGACAGCCCCTCATATTTATCCACAGTCAAATCCCTGCACAAACTAGCAACTTAAGCTCCAAACTTCTGGTTTTGATCTGTCTTTATCTTGTTGCCTCTTCAGGACTAGCTTTGAGGTCTGCCTATGCATGTCTTGCACATGATAGCTGTCCTGAGTGTGCTGTCGATGGTGAAGATAAGTAGAGAGGGCTACCATCCTGATGATGTGAGATGGCGAGCAGAGACTCGGCTGCTATCTCAAGGTAAACTAGCAAGGGTGGGGTTGCGGCATAGCATGGTCTAAGAGGGGGGTGGGCTGACCGCACGACTCTTGGCAAAGCGGGGTCACGGCATTGCACGACTCACCAAGGGGGTCATCGCACCGCTCTTGGGCGGGGAGCGGTTGCATCACGGCATGGCCAGGGAGGGGGAGGGCTCACTACATGGCGGGGGTGGGGTTACAGCACGGCAAGGTGAGGGCGGGGTTGCGGCATGGCTCCGGGGGGTTGTGTGACATCACGGCCAAGGGAGTTTGTTGTTGTCAGATGGTCGGCCAGGATAATGCTGTCGACCTGTTTTTCTGGTCTCCCATGACCTCAAAAACCATATAATGCTCTAGATGATATGGTCTAGACCACGATGTTAATATCATGTTGGAGATATGGTGTTTTGGTTATGGTGGTTATGATGTCCCTAGTCAATGACCTCGACTAGGGACAAGGTCAACTAAGGGTCAACAGTGGTTAGTTAGTGTCAGCTGAGTGTTAGGGAGTTGTTTGCATTAGGAGAATTTAGGTAAGCCTTGGGCCAGATGGCATGGCCAACCCATAAAGGATAGCTTCAAGTCCATAGGAGGGATTGGGAAACCCAGTGGGTTGCCCTACACATGCCCATTGGTTGTCAGTCAGCATTATAGCTGTAAGATTCCTCCCCCAACCCCCTTTTTGATGTCTAGTATATTCCCCTGTAATCAATTCCCTTTTCTGAAATATAAGAGATCTTGTTTGTGGTTGTTTTAACCTAGAGAGAGAAAATATTCTAGAGAGAGAATATTCAGATTATGAATATTTTTGGATAGAAAATTAACTCATCTTATTAAAATAAGTTCCCCTGAAATAGAAATTCAAAAAGAATTTTCCAATGTGCAATTGGAATTAATTGGAAATAAGTATAAAGAACCTTAGTCTAAGGGTCTAGAATTTCAGAAATTTTTAGATTATGGTCCAATTAAGGTTCCTATGGGCCAATAGCATCAATCCATGTGTAGGGAGGAGATAAATCCAATTTGTAAAAGAAGATACCCAAAAATGAGTAAATGCTCACATAAGATGAAGAGTTGAAAATGTACAAGATTTATTAGTAAAAAAACTATGAGCAATATTAAAAATATGAGATATTTTGGGTATCCAAAAATGAGTAAATGCTCACATAAGATGAAGAGTTGAAAATGTACAAGGTTTATTAGTAAATAAACACATATGTAAGGAAGGGGAGTTCTTTAAAGGAGGTGCATATTTCACATAAGATGAAGAGTTGAAAATGTACAAGGTTTATTAGTAAATAAACACATATGTAAGGAAGGGGAGTTCTTTAAAGGAGGTGCATATTTCACATAAGATGAAGAGTTGAAAATGTACAAGGTTTATTAGTAAAAAAACTATGACACATATGTAAGGAAGAGGAGTTCTTTAAAGGAGGTGCATATTTCACATAAGATGAAGAGTTGAAAATGTACAAGGTTTATTAGTAAAAAACTATGAGCAATAAAATTTTGACACATATGTAAGGAAGGGGAATTCTTTAAAGGAGGTGCATATTTCACATGCTTGAATGAGTTTTAAACTCAAAAATAATGTGATATTTTTATCTCTCATCTCTCTTGAACCAAACCAAATCAAAATGGAACCAAACCGAATCAAAAAGTAACCAAACTAGGTCCAAATCTAGTCCAAATTCAACCAAACTGACTTGGAAAATTCTAGAATCAGTTTGTTTGGTTAGGAGCTCAAATTTTCCTATAAATAGAAGCCTCCCCTTGTTGAAAAAGATATAGAGTCTTATGCCTTGTTACTCTACTCCACCTAAGCCAAAATATATAGAGTCTTATGCCTTGTTACTCTACTCCACCTAAGCCAAAATATATAGTGTCTTATGCTTGTCTTATGCCTTGTTACTCTACTCCACCTAAGCCAAATTAGATAGAGTCTTATGCTTGTTACTCTACTCCACCTAAGCCAAAATATAGAGTGTCTTATGCATTGTTACTCTACTCTACCTAAGCCAAGAGTTGTGAATTCTTTAATAATTCACTAGTTTTTGATACTTCTCTCTTTCTTCAATCCCCATTGGTGGCTCCATCAACATACTAAACCAATTGATTGGTTGGGGGCCTCTACCGTGAATAAAGAATCAAGCAAATCATAAGGTAAGTATATTGAATTTTGATCTTTTCTATGATTTCTCAATGATTCTCTCTTCTCAACCCCTCTCAAGCTTGAGAAGTTTAATTGGTATGGTTTTTTTTTAAATGCTATTGAAGTTAATTGGTGAATAGTAGTGAAGAGTTACATAATTTAATAAATGCTATAGAAGTTAATTTCCCCTTATATTTAAATTCTAATGGTTTTTATAATTTCTCTCTCTCACTCAAGAAATGGTCATACTCATGACCCATTCTCAATCCAAATGAAGCTTTTCATAAAGCTTTTCCTTAATCCAAGATTAAGCTATGCTTGAGGCCAAATTAATGGCTTTTTGCTATGCTTTTAGTTTATGCACATTGATGATTCAATCCATTATGGATTGATGACCCAATTAGAGACCATTCTAATTGTTTTCTTAATGATCCAATTAGAGACCATTATGGATTGATGACCCAATTAGAGACCATTCTAATTGTTTTCTTAATGATCCAATTAGAGACCATTATGGATTGATGATCCAACTAGAGACCATTCTAATTGTTTTCTTAATGATCCAATTAGAGACTATTATGGATTGATGATCCAATTAGAGACCATTCTAATTAATTCTTTAATAATGAGCTTTATCCCTTAGAAAAAAAAATTGAGATTTATCAGTCATAGTAGCGGAGCTATGGCAAAATTTTTATAGAAATTACGCATAAAATAAATTCATTCAAAGCATAAAAAGAGGACTTCCTACCATATTCTAGGAACTATCATCCTAGATTAATTAATAGAATTTTATTATGCATGGAGATGTGGATGTTTGCATGTAGATGTAGATGTATAGATGTAGATGTGGATGTGGAGGTGGATGGATGCATGTAGATGTAGATGTATAGATGTAGATGTGAATGGAGATGTGGATGTATGCATGTAGATGTAGATGTATAGATGTGGATGTGGATGTATACATGTAGAAGTAGATGTATAGATACGGATGTGGATGTGGAGGTGGATGTATACATGTAGATGTAGATGTATAGATGTAGATGTGGATGTGGAGATAGATGGATGCATGTAGATGTAGATGTATAGATGTAGATGGGAATGGAGATATGGATGTATGCATGTAGATGTAGATGTATAGATGTAGATGTGGATGTGGAGGTGGATGGATGCATGTAGATGTAGATGTATAGATGTAGATGTGAATGGAGATGTGGATGTATGCATGTAGATGTAGATGTATGGAGGTGAATGTGAATGTGGATGTGGATGTATGCATAGAGATATAGATGTATGCATGTAGATGTGAATGTACGCATATAGATGTGGATGTATGGATGTGAATATACGATATGCGATGTGAGGGAACCTGAAGTGATGAGATAGAAATGATGTGATGGGATGAGTATACATATAAATGGAATAAGGAATAAGTAATGTAGATTGATGAAGGATAATGTGGAAAAATGAAAGTTAAAATAGAAATTGTATTGTAAACTGTTTGTAAATGCTGTTTGTAAATGCTGTCTGTAAATGATTGTTTTATGTCAAGAATGCTGGGGGGAGCATTTTGACCGTCTTGTGATTAAGGTCGTGATGAGGAAGTTGCAACTGCTGACGGGGAGTCAATGAAGGACGTCTCGCGTAGCAAGGTCGGCCGAGGTCTTGACCAGCCTCGGTGCGATTAAAATGGTGAGCTTCCGGTACGGTGGATGAGGGGCCAAGGAAGCGGCCTATGCGTGAAGCGCTAGGTTACCTGCGAAGGATCCTAGAGGGTGCTGACCATACGGTGCTCGGGCTCTGGGTCGCCTAGGATACCCACGCGTGCGTCGAGGAAGATATTGGAACAGAGTTGGAGTTGTTTTCTGAAATCGAGCATGGATCTGGTTGATTGACCTTGCTGGTCTTCAATGGATGAGTCCATGGCTCCTTATATGGATCTGTTGGTTGATCTTGCTGATCTTCAACGAGAGTCCATCTTGTTAAGTGATTATATTGCCAAGTATTATGGGCTAGGAACTATCGAAACGGCTCCTGAGCGTTCTAGTTGCCAATGATGCCATAGATACTCTGAGGAAGGAATGATGGGAAATTAAGAATCAATTGGATAAATTGGAAGATGGTGATCAATGATACTATGGTTTTATTAAAGGATTGTTTTAAACTGGTTGAATCTGGTTGAAAAAGGCAATTTCATATTGGGTGTGTGAGTGGTGTGACTAGTTTTATTTTGCATGAACATCCGGCTAGGGGGCCTTGGAACTCTTTTCCTTGGTACCCGGGACAAAACCTAACCAAATTTTTAATTGGATCCCATCACTACAGTGGATGGGCGGTTGGCTAACCCATGGGATTGGATGGGGTTAGGCTGGACTGATGGATCCGTAAATCGAGACCCAAACTTTTATTTTTACGATAGAAAAAAAAAAATAAATCCCGGACAGAAACTGTTCTATGGATAGGAATCAACGGCTGTGCCTCTTGAATGGGGAAAAAAGCGTTGATCCCAATGATCCAAGTGCAAGTTTCTTCCTTGAACTGACTAAGTATCTTATAGATGTAATCGGATCATCTCGATCAGAAATGATCTTGACTACGTTAGAGTAAAAAGTTATCCTGGTGGAATCGCCTGTGCTTTCCGGTAGAGGAAGTTTTTTCGGGTTCGGTTTTGGAACAACCGACGGATTAGTCTCTTATCCGGATATCCGTGGGCGAGGCCCCGAGTGTGGGACCCCTGTCCCGCGCGAGAAGCGCTACTTCCGCTGCCAGTACCCTGAATCCGTTGCTCGGTGGGAACAGGGATCTTACAGTTGGTATCAGAGCATTTGGTTAATAAAGATCAACTGAGAAGACAAATATATCAAAAATTTATCAAGAAACATAAAAAGGTTATAATTGTGTGATATAATTCATACAATTTGATATTCAAACTGAAACTCGTAATTTGGTAATTGGGTCTTCAGATGGAAGTACCACAATTATATAGAATCCCTGACTTGCTTGAGGCCTAGACATGATAGTATTTACCTTATAATTCCAAGGGCCGTGATTACCCGTATATACCGAGAGTATACTGCAGCTCTTTACTGACAGTATATACGAGTAAATCTAAGACTTGAAATTATAAGCGTTAATGCTATCTAGATGATGAATTCGAATGTGATTGATATGATTTTTAATTCTGTTTGAGAATTGATGAATTGATTTGGATGCTGATTGAAAATGCTGATTGAAAAATGTTGATTTTTAAAAATTAGTTGAAATATAATGAAACCTCAATGAGGGGGAATGGGACGAGTCCCTGTGATGATATTCATAACTAGAAAGATGATAACGAATTCAGCAAATCACTATGAGATTAGTGGGTTGTGCTGTCAGATTGCTACTGTTAATACTTGACCGGTAGATCGAGTTAAGGGATGTCAAATTGAGAACTTACTTGACTGAAATTTCCGTGGAGGAATGTTCCGAAGGAAACCTTGCGGTCTAATGGACCATTATCATGTTAAAGATATGAATGATATAATCTGAATGAATTGTTATTTAATGATGAGTTCTATATAAGGGATATTTATCCCAGTGTTCTGTTGGGTTGACTAGAATATAAGGAACCCCAGAATAAAATTGGATCTTAAGAAAAAGAGCTGTCCTCTACCTTGCGAGATGAGGACATCTCGCACTTTTTAAGTGGGGTAGAATGTAAGATTCCTCCCCAACATTCGAAGCATACAGGGGTAAGAATCTTCCTTTCTGATCTTATAATTATTCCCTCTCTAAAATAAAAGAAAGTTTCTGTTTAAAAAAGGAAGACCCTTTCCCTAGAATACTTCTCAGGAGTCCCACCTGTTTTAAGGCTTTAGAACAATGAGTCCAGAAGTGAGAATCGGTGTTTTGGATACCAAGGTTTTGGTTTTCATTCGAGTACGGCCCAAAAGAAGTTCTTTATCTCTTGGGGAGTATAAGAAGTTATCCCCCAGATATTGTGACCCTTATATCTGAATTCAATGAAAGTAGGTGACTTAGCCTACAAGTTTCTTTTATTCCCTCATCTCAAAATTCTTAATGCCTTCTATAGAAAAATGTGTCAAACTCAAATCATGGAAAGACGGTAAAACTTCAGTGGCAAGTTACCGTTGGCTTCTAGGTTACGCTAGCTCCTTCCTTTATATAAGTCGTAATTTTTACTTGCCGCTCACAGTAATCTTACTCCCATCAATCTCCTTTCTTTCTTAATCTCCTTCATGGCTTGGCAACAGGAATTAATTTTATCCCTGATGATTTCTCACCTTCAAGACGCAAGAGAGTCTGTGAAGAAAGACTTTATAGAACAGTATGAGCGCTCACTTTTTCCTCACCTAGGAACTTCTGTAGCGCAGACCAAATGGCGGACCTATCAAAACATAACTAGGGTAACACCCTGGGGTCAGCAGCACTTTCGTAACAATGTCCGCTTGGCCATGGTTATTGAAGCTTTGGGTTTGGGTCCCCGATACTACTGCGTCATGAGATCAAGGCATCTTGGGTTTTCTGAGCGAGTCTTCTTACTGGCATGTTTTCTTCCTCATGAGAAGATATGCCTTTACCCCGTTTTTGGCTTACCTCTCAGAGGTCCTTTTGTTAGATCACCTCATACCACTGAGATAGGTGCGGCAATAACCAGCAGAATCATTCCCATAGATGAGTTACCCTATACTTGTGCAGCTTGCGAGGACTGCTTTTGTGACCATATGATGGACGGGCTTATGGAAGTGTAAAGAGTTCTTCTATCTTACTGTATAAGTCCCGTGAATGAATAAAGTTTAAATCTTGTTCTTATTTTGAATCTTACTCTCTTTAAGACTTTTCTTGGTGGTTAATCGTGATTAAAATTTTTCTCTAAGTCTCATATTCGTGCATCTTGCGAAATTATTCCAAGTTGCGAGATGAGGACATCTCGCGTTTTTTAAGTGGGGTAGAATGTAAGATTCCTCCCCCAACCCCCTTTTTGATGTCTAGTATATTCCCCTGTAATCAATTCCCTTTTCTGAAATATAAGAGATCTTGTTTGTGGTTGTTTTAACCTAGAGAGAGAAAATATTCTAGAGAGAGAATATTCAGATTATGAATATTTTTGGATAGAAAATTAACTCATCTTATTAAAATAAGTTCCCCTGAAATAGAAATTCAAAAAGAATTTTCCAATGTGCAATTGGAATTAATTGGAAATAAGTATAAAGAACCTTAGTCTAAGGGTCTAGAATTTCAGAAATTTTTAGATTATGGTCCAATTAAGGTTCCTATGGGCCAATAGCATCAATCCATGTGTAGGGAGGAGATAAATCCAATTTGTAAAAGAAGATACCCAAAAATGAGTAAATGCTCACATAAGATGAAGAGTTGAAAATGTACAAGATTTATTAGTAAAAAAACTATGAGCAATATTAAAAATATGAGATATTTTGGGTATCCAAAAATGAGTAAATGCTCACATAAGATGAAGAGTTGAAAATGTACAAGGTTTATTAGTAAATAAACACATATGTAAGGAAGGGGAGTTCTTTAAAGGAGGTGCATATTTCACATAAGATGAAGAGTTGAAAATGTACAAGGTTTATTAGTAAATAAACACATATGTAAGGAAGGGGAGTTCTTTAAAGGAGGTGCATATTTCACATAAGATGAAGAGTTGAAAATGTACAAGGTTTATTAGTAAAAAAACTATGACACATATGTAAGGAAGAGGAGTTCTTTAAAGGAGGTGCATATTTCACATAAGATGAAGAGTTGAAAATGTACAAGGTTTATTAGTAAAAAACTATGAGCAATAAAATTTTGACACATATGTAAGGAAGGGGAATTCTTTAAAGGAGGTGCATATTTCACATGCTTGAATGAGTTTTAAACTCAAAAATAATGTGATATTTTTATCTCTCATCTCTCTTGAACCAAACCAAATCAAAATGGAACCAAACCGAATCAAAAAGTAACCAAACTAGGTCCAAATCTAGTCCAAATTCAACCAAACTGACTTGGAAAATTCTAGAATCAGTTTGTTTGGTTAGGAGCTCAAATTTTCCTATAAATAGAAGCCTCCCCTTGTTGAAAAAGATATAGAGTCTTATGCCTTGTTACTCTACTCCACCTAAGCCAAAATATATAGAGTCTTATGCCTTGTTACTCTACTCCACCTAAGCCAAAATATATAGTGTCTTATGCTTGTCTTATGCCTTGTTACTCTACTCCACCTAAGCCAAATTAGATAGAGTCTTATGCTTGTTACTCTACTCCACCTAAGCCAAAATATAGAGTGTCTTATGCATTGTTACTCTACTCTACCTAAGCCAAGAGTTGTGAATTCTTTAATAATTCACTAGTTTTTGATACTTCTCTCTTTCTTCAATCCCCATTGGTGGCTCCATCAACATACTAAACCAATTGATTGGTTGGGGGCCTCTACCGTGAATAAAGAATCAAGCAAATCATAAGGTAAGTATATTGAATTTTGATCTTTTCTATGATTTCTCAATGATTCTCTCTTCTCAACCCCTCTCAAGCTTGAGAAGTTTAATTGGTATGGTTTTTTTTTAAATGCTATTGAAGTTAATTGGTGAATAGTAGTGAAGAGTTACATAATTTAATAAATGCTATAGAAGTTAATTTTCCCTTATATTTAAATTCTAATGGTTTTTATAATTTCTCTCTCTCACTCAAGAAATGGTCATACTCATGACCCATTCTCAATCCAAATGAAGCTTTTCATAAAGCTTTTCCTTAATCCAAGATTAAGCTATGCTTGAGACCAAATTAATGGCTTTTTGCTATGCTTTTAGTTTATGCACATTGATGATTCAATCCATTATGGATTGATGACCCAATTAGAGACCATTCTAATTGTTTTCTTAATGATCCAATTAGAGACCATTATGGATTGATGACCCAATTAGAGACCATTCTAATTGTTTTCTTAATGATCCAATTAGAGACCATTATGGATTGATGATCCAACTAGAGACCATTCTAATTGTTTTCTTAATGATCCAATTAGAGACTATTATGGATTGATGATCCAATTAGAGACCATTCTAATTAATTCTTTAATAATGAGCTTTATCCCTTAGAAAAAAAAATTGAGATTTATCAGTCATAGTAGCGGAGCTATGGCAAAATTTTTATAGAAATTACGCATAAAATAAATTCATTCAAAGCATAAAAAGAGGACTTCCTACCATATTCTAGGAACTATCATCCTAGATTAATTAATAGAATTTTATTATGCATGGAGATGTGGATGTTTGCATGTAGATGTAGATGTATAGATGTAGATGTGGATGTGGAGGTGGATGGATGCATGTAGATGTAGATGTATAGATGTAGATGTGAATGGAGATGTGGATGTATGCATGTAGATGTAGATGTATAGATGTGGATGTGGATGTATACATGTAGAAGTAGATGTATAGATACGGATGTGGATGTGGAGGTGGATGTATACATGTAGATGTAGATGTATAGATGTAGATGTGGATGTGGAGATAGATGGATGCATGTAGATGTAGATGTATAGATGTAGATGGGAATGGAGATATGGATGTATGCATGTAGATGTAGATGTATAGATGTAGATGTGGATGTGGAGGTGGATGGATCATGTAGATGTAGATGTATAGATGTAGATGTGAATGGAGATGTGGATGTATGCATGTAGATGTAGATGTATGGAGGTGAATGTGAATGTGGATGTGGATGTATGCATAGAGATATAGATGTATGCATGTAGATGTGAATGTACGCATATAGATGTGGATGTATGGATGTGAATATACGATATGCGATGTGAGGGAACCTGAAGTGATGAGATAGAAATGATGTGATGGGATGAGTATACATATAAATGGAATAAGGAATAAGTAATGTAGATTGATGAAGGATAATGTGGAAAAATGAAAGTTAAAATAGAAATTGTATTGTAAACTGTTTGTAAATGCTGTCTGTAAATGATTGTTTTATGTCAAGAATGCTGGGGGGAGCATTTTGACCGTCTTGTGATTAAGGTCGTGATGAGGAAGTTGCAACTGCTGACGGGGAGTCAATGAAGGACGTCTCGCGTAGCAAGGTCGGCCGAGGTCTTGACCAGCCTCGGTGCGATTAAAATGGTGAGCTTCCGGTACGGTGGATGAGGGGCCAAGGAAGCGGCCTATGCGTGAAGCGCTAGGTTACCTGCGAAGGATCCTAGAGGGTGCTGACCATACGGTGCTCGGGCTCTGGGTCGCCTAGGATACCCACGCGTGCGTCGAGGAAGATATTGGAACAGAGTTGGAGTTGTTTTCTGAAATCGAGCATGGATCTGGTTGATTGACCTTGCTGGTCTTCAATGGATGAGTCCATGGCTCCTTATATGGATCTGTTGGTTGATCTTGCTGATCTTCAACGAGAGTCCATCTTGTTAAGTGATTATATTGCCAAGTATTATGGGCTAGGAACTATCGAAACGGCTCCTGAGCGTTCTAGTTGCCAATGATGCCATAGATACTCTGAGGAAGGAATGATGGGAAATTAAGAATCAATTGGATAAATTGGAAGATGGTGATCAATGATACTATGGTTTTATTAAAGGATTGTTTTAAACTGGTTGAATCTGGTTGAAAAAGGCAATTTCATATTGGGTGTGTGAGTGGTGTGACTAGTTTTATTTTGCATGAACATCCGGCTAGGGGGCCTTGGAACTCTTTTCCTTGGTACCCGGGACAAAACCTAACCAAATTTTTAATTGGATCCCATCACTACAGTGGATGGGCGGTTGGCTAACCCATGGGATTGGATGGGGTTAGGCTGGACTGATGGATCCGTAAATCGAGACCCAAACTTTTATTTTTACGATAGAAAAAAAAAAATAAATCCCGGACAGAAACTGTTCTATGGATAGGAATCAACGGCTGTGCCTCTTGAATGGGGAAAAAAGCGTTGATCCCAATGATCCAAGTGCAAGTTTCTTCCTTGAACTGACTAAGTATCTTATAGATGTAATCGGATCATCTCGATCATAAATGATCTTGACTACGTTAGAGTAAAAAGTTATCCTGGTGGAATCGCCTGTGCTTTCCGGTAGAGGAAGTTTTTCCGGGTTCGGTTTTGGAACAACCGACGGATTAGTCTCTTATCCGGATATCCGTGGGCGAGGCCCCGAGTGTGGGACCCCTGTCTCGCGCGAGAAGCGCTACTTCCGCTGCCAGTACCCTGAATCCGTTGCTCGGTGGGAACAGGGATCTTACAATAGCCTCCCCACCATGGACTGTCAGCATAGAAAATACTCGTGCTTGCATATAAGCTAAACCCATCAATTCATTTAGAGCATCACTCCTCCATAGAGCATAGCTGCATAAGAGTCATGGCTTACATCAACATTGGATTAGATCATCATGGCACCGTGGACACATGGGCACTTATTTGAATATATGCGTGTGTGTGTGCGTGTGTGTGTGTGAGAGAGAGAGAGAGAGAGAGAGTTGTATTTGAGTATGTTAGATTTTACTTAGAGTGTGTTGATGGTGAGTGTGTGCATCTTTTATCTTGCATATATGTACAAGTGGATTGTGAGTGTATGTTTATAGGTTTAGATACAATCTCCTTCTGCATGTGTATAGATTATATCCATGGCAAACTAAGGTCTCTTGATAACCATCAAGAGAGTATTGCGGAGTCTGGGTTTGAGTAGAGAGGATATAGAGAAGGACAGGGGAGATTATATCCATGGCAAACTAAGATCTCTTGATAACCATCAAGAGAGTATTGCGGAGTCTGGGTTTGAGTAGAGAGGATATAGAGGAGGACAGGGGAGATTATATTGTGTTGGAGCATTGATGAATTGGAGGCTACCCTCACTCGACTCTCTTGCTCCTTGTGGCAGAAAAATTTTAGTTAAATTTATTTTTATGCATAGATATTTAAATGATAAAAGAGAAATTGCTATGACATTTGGAATTCAATCATTTAGATGGGAAAAGAGAAATTCCTAGCATATTGGAATTAATGGAGATTCTATTTAAATTCAAAGATGAATTTTTGATAAATTTATTTAATCTATGAGAAATATTTAAATGATAAAAGAGGAATTCCTATGACATTTGGAATTCAGTCATTTAGATGGGAAAAGAGAAATTCTTAGCATGTTGGAATTAATGGATATTTTATTTAAATTTAAAGATAAATTTTAGAGAAGTTTATTTTATTTATGAGAAATATTTAAATAATAAAAGAGGAATTCCTATGACAATCGGAATTCAATCATTTAAATGGGAAAAGAGAAATTCCTAGCATGTTGAAATAATGGATATTTAATTTTAGATGAATTTATTTTATGAGATTAAAAATGGCTACAATACTTATATTTGGTTAATTGTTTAGGACACATAGGACAGGTACATAGGGGCCTGGTGTTGTCACCCAGGAGCCTCCATAGAGGCATCATTGACATAGGTATGAAGTGTGATCGTCATCTGAGCATGTTTGGGTGAGATGGCATGGGGAAGAGCGAGATTTTCCATGGCCTCTCAAGCACTAAGAGACTTGCAAAAATTTGCACTGGTTGCTAATTGCTAATCCAAACATACTTGGATGGTGATGAAACTTTGTGAGCATGTGGGGGTGGGTCCCTCCCACATCCTCGTAACGTTTAGTCACCATAGGTGCATGTTTAGGTACGATGGCATCGAGAAGAGCGAGATTTCCCATGGCCTCTCAAGCACTAAGAGACTTGAAAAATTTATACTCCGCCCTAATTGCTAATCTAACCATGCTCTGATGTGCTGACTCAACTCTTTGAGCATGTGGGGATGGGTCCCCCCACATACTCGCAAAGTTTGGTAACCATCAGAGCATGTTTGGGTACGATGGCATAGGGAAGAGCGAGATTTGCCATGGCCTCTCAAGCACTAAGAGACTTGTGAAATCCACAATGGGTGTTAATTGCTCATCCAAACATACTAGGATGCTCACCAATCTTTGCGAGCATGTGGGGATGGGTCCCCCCACATGCTCGCAAAGTTTGGCCACCATCGGAGCATGTTTAGGTATGATGGCATCAAGAAGAGCGAGATTTTCCATGGCCTCTCAAGCACTAAGAGACTTGAAAAATCTGCACTCGGCCCTAATTGCTTATCCAAACATGCTCCGATGCTGACCAAACTTTGTGAGCGTGTGGGGATGGGTCCCCCCACATGCTCACAAAGTTTGGTCACCATTGAAACATGTCTAGGTATGATGGCATAGGGAAGAGTGAGATTTGCCATGGCCTCTCAACCACTAAGAGACTTGAGAAATCCGCATTGGGCACGAATTGCTAATTCAAACATGCTCCGATGATGCTGACCAAACTTTGCAAGTATGTGGAGGTGGGTCCCCCCTACATACTCGCAAAGTTTGGTCACCGAAAGCATGTTTTTGGTACGATGGCATAGGGAAGAGCGAGATTTCCTATGGCCTCTCAAGCACTAAGAGACTTGAGAAATCCACACCAGGTGTTACTTGCTAATCAAAACATGCTTCGATCCTAACCACACCTTACTACCATGTGGGGTTGGGTCCCCTTCACATCCTCACAAAGTTTGGTCACCATCGAAGCATCTTTGGGTACGATGGCATGGGGAAGAGAGGGATTTCCCATGGGCTCTTAAGCACTAAGAGACTTGAAGAATCCACACTGGGCACTAATTCCTGTTGAAATTTGAGCATAATGATGAGCTATGGTGGATCATACACTAGAATCAACATGATTAATAAATGATTAAGACATAATTAGCAAATAGATTAATGTAGGCATGGATACTCAAAAAACCAGCAAATTCTCATTAGGGCTATGCCTCAATTTATAGAGTTTACATCAAGCATCTAATTCCATTGATTTCTCCATGATTCACTCCCAGAATATCTCCACCTTTTGCCTGATTCTCTCCACCTCTTCTCTTTTCCCTGAATATCTCCCAGAATAACTCCACACTCCTAAATTCCCTCATGCTACCCATTATTCTCTCCCAGTAGATTCTTCTAACCTTTTCACAGGTTCTTTCACAATTACATCTCCTCTTTTACAGCCTCTATCCAAGAGCTTGTTCCCACACACACCCTATTCACTTGTATTTTCAACACCTCCCCTCAAGTGAATAATCCTAGCACACCTAGACCCTATACCAAGTTTGCCTCCCCTTACTTGATAGTCCGCGACCAGTGTCTACTCCTCCCCTCAAGTTATCTCAGCACACTTGGACCCTGTATCAAGTTTCTTTCTTACTTGACAGTCCGTGACCAGTGCCTCAAGTCCCTAAACTCCATAGTCCTTGACACTCTCTCTCTCTATGTGTCCAAGGCTACTATAAGTGCCCGCGACCTTGACTAAAGTGCTCACACATACATCTACCACGTGGCCTACATCATCGGTGGCTCAGAGGTGGTTTTACTTTATTGGGGCAGGTTACATTGGGTTGTGGGGTCTCTCTCTCTCTTTCTCTCTCTCTCAGAGATTTTCACATGGCTCCTCACTCTTTGGAGCCTCACATCTTCTCTTGTCTTCAGTCTTCTTGTCGTGGCAGCATCTCTCCACGCGTCCGTCTCTTCTTTCAGTCTTCTTGGGGCAACTTCTCTTCTTGTGGCAGCTTCTCTTCTCGTGTCCATGTCTTCCTTCAGCTTTTCTTCTTGGTGTCGATCCTCTTCTTGGGAATAGATATTCTTCTTCTTTCATGGCTGGGGCCATGAGCTCGTCCGTCAGGTCATTTTGCTCCATGTGAGCAACATGTTTCAATGTTTTGCTGACAGTTCCTTTGGGCTTTTTATGTTTACTTTGTATCATTATGCAATGCAAACCCAAATTTATGCGGGAGGTCTTACCTCTTGCCTTATTCTGGAGACAAGGGCAGTGTCTGTTCCCATTTTTACACTGATGCAATGTGCCCAATACATAATGCGTATAGCATTCATTCTCATGCACATTCCAAATGCAATTCTGGCTGTGAATAATCTTGATTTTGAGTGAGATTTACAAGCATTAACCAAGGGTTAAATACAAAATGATGATTTTCACAAATTTATCAGCACAATTTTCCCAAAAATTACATTAAATCAAGGGTAACCAATTTGTACGGGATGGTTGGAGTATCAAACCAACTCCGATTTGAAATTTGAAGTTATAAGGATCTGTATCAGATATCTAATGGTTAATTTAAACCCTCAATTGCACCAAAATACAGTGATTAGCACTAATTAATCATTGATTAGCAAATTAATGCCCTATTTTGTGTGCAGAAAACAGAGTATGCGGGGAGCCCAGATCTGGTGCCTTCCACTTCAAATGAGCTCAAATGCTTTCAACGGCATCAATAGCAATGAGTCTAGTAGAGGATTAAGCCAAGAAACACAAGATTTGACCAAATAATGAAAGCTTAATCTCTGTTTTACCAAAGTCACCTACAGATTTGATGAAGAGCTTTGATCTCAATGTAGACTTGATGAAATTGAATTCTGTCTTCACCAGCTTGTAGAGCATGCTTGATTACACCTTGGGCTAAGAGAAATTGAAGACATTTGAACTGAGCAAGTAGAAATCTCAATTCTCCTTCAGAAAAACGGTGCCCTTCAATCTGTGAAAATCTGCAGTTCTGCGCTGAATTGGCCCACAAGATTCAAGGTGAGTGTAGCCCTATGAGTCTACTATAAGTGCCTAAAAGGGCTTAGCCTAATGTTATGTGTGCAAAGAGAATGGAGTCCTCCACTGACTGGGGGTGAAGGGGAGAAGTGAAAACTCACTAAAAATTGATTTTTTGCTAATTTTCTACTAATCCTAATTAATTAACTAATGGGCTCATAAATCTAATTGATTCTACGCATGGCTCTGATACCATGTTGAAATTTGAGCATAATGATGAGCTATGGTGGATCATACACTAGAATCAACATGATTAATAAAGTGATTAGTAAATGATTAAGACGTAATTAGTGAATAATTAGCAAATAGATTAATGTAGGCATGGATACTCAAAAAACCAGCAAATTCTCATTAGGGCTATGCCTCAATTTATAGAGTTTACATCAAGCATCTAATCCCATTGATTTCTCCATGATTCACTCCCAGAATATGTCCACCTTTTGCCTGATTCTCTCCACCTCTTCTCTTTTCCCTGAATATCTCCCAGAATAACTCCACACTCCTGAATTCCCTCATGCTACCCATTATTCTCTCCCAGTAGATTCTTCTAACCTTTTCACAGGTTCTTTCACAATTACATCTCCTCTTTTACAGCCTCTATCCAAGAGCTTGTTCCCACACACACTCTATTCACTTGTATTTTCAACAATTCCTAATCCAAACATGCCATGCTTGGAGGTTCAGGTTGACAAATTTCTTGATGGGAAAGGGTTACTAGGACTACATAGAAGGTGAGCATGAAGAGGCACTGGAGATACCGGAGATCAATCTGACTACTGCAGATGTGAAAGACTTCAAGGATTGGAACCAAGGAGCTAGAAAAGTTATGTATTGGCTCTCTATCAATATATACAAGACACCATGATTGGGCACATACAGGATGCCAAGTCCCTTAAGGAGGCGTGGGATACCTTGGTAAAACTCTATGAAACGAATACCAAGGCACGAAAGATACAGTTGAAGAATGAACTTCATACTGTGGAGAAAAAGAGTATGTCTGTGAATGACTATGCATTGAAGATCAAGGGTATTGTGGAATCCCTTGCATCTATTGGTGTTTCAGTAGATGATGATGATAAGGTGGAAGTCTGTCTACGTGGTCTTGGGCCACAATACAAGGCTTCAAGACGTCTATTCTTCAGACTCGGGAAAACATTCCCAATTTCACAGATTTGGTGTCTATGCTGATTATAGAAGAGAAGAGCTTGGGTGAAGACCAATAGCAGCCTTCATAAAACAAAAACAATTCAGAGCAACATGCCTTCTACAACACAAGTTCAAGAAGAGGACGAGGTAGAGGAGGCCGTGGACGCGACCCCAAGGAGGTGGCCGAACAGGTAATCAGAATTATGGCTAGCAGCAACAACAACAACAGTCCCAGAATTCACAACAACAACAACACGCAAGTGGAAGAGGCCAATTCAGAGGAAGGGGGAGTCAAAGAGGTCGTGGAAATCGGGAAAGGCAATATAATGATACACATGGATACTTTTATTATGGTAAGCCTAGACATGTGCAGGTAGATTGTTATAATAAGAAGCAGGCTGACATGCAAAATGGGAAATTATAGCAAAACAACTATGCATCCTCGAGCAAAAACAATGAGGATAATGAAAGGTTGTTTGTTATACAGCATGTCATTAATGCCATGTCTGAAAATGTTGAAGCAACACATAAAGATGATGTATGGTAAGTTGATTCAAGTGCTTTGAACCACATGACAAGTCATGGGGAGTCGTTCAAGGAGATGAAAAACCTTGAAAGACCAGGTGAAACAGGGGATGACACTGCTCATCCAATTGCCCATGTTGGAGATGTGCCATTGTCTATGCAAGATGGCAAAGTGAAGTACCTTATAGATGTACTTCATGTTCCGAATATAACAAAGAATCTGGTTTCAGTTGGCCAGATGATTGAGCAGGTTTTGCAGGTTCGTGGTTGCTATGTTGAAGATTTTAAAGACAAGTGCAGGCTGGTTGCAAATGGCAACAGAGTGGGCAGAATGTTTAGATTGAATGTAAACATGCCTGAAGTGAGTGCTGCGATATTTGCAAATGGTTCAGGAATTGTTACAGACACAGACATTTGGCATAAAAGAATTGGACATGTGAATGTGCAGAGAATGAAGTCTATGCATACTAAAGGAATGGTGATAGGGCTGCCAAAGTTTAAAGTTGAAGGTATGTAGAAAATATGTGAAGCATGCCAATTTGGAAAGCAAACAAAGCATGTATTTCCATGTAACAAAAATGTGAGCAAAAATGCACTAGATGTTGTGCATTCAGATGTATGGCTGCAGGTATTATGTGACATTTATTGATGACCACACAAAGAGAGTGTGGGTATACTTCATGAAGGAGAAGATTGAGGTGTTCACTCATTTTCAAAATTTCAGAGTTATGGTTGAAAAGTAAACAGGGAAACATGTAAAGTGCCTAAGATCAGATGAGGGGGAGAGTACTTCTGCAATAAGTTCTCTGAGTTTTTGAAGATGAATGGTATTCAGAGACAGTTTACATGCAAATACACTCCGTAGCAAAATGGAGTTGCTGAGTGGAAAAACAAGCACATTGCTGAAATTACGTGAGCATTAATGGGAGAGAAGAATATGCCGCATATCTATTGGGCTGAGGCTATTTTTATAGCAGTTTACATCATGAACAGGACTCCAACTGCAACCATACATGATGTAACTCCAAAGGAGAGGTTTATTGGTAGAAAACCTGATTCGTCTCATCTGAAAGTCTTTGGATGCATTGCATATGTGCATGTGCTAGATGAGTTGAGAACTAAGCTGGATCCAAAAGCTGAAAAATGTGTGTTTATTGGGTATTCCCTTTAAAAGGGATAGAGGTATTATAACCCTGCTACATGTGAGTTGAGGGGGAAAGCAAGGATGTTGTTTTTTATGAGATGAGCAGCTGGTATGCTGCTGAAAAAAAAGCTGTTGGGGCTGATGTGAGTGGAAATGTGATTGCACAGAATACAAGTCAGCAATCACAGCCTTTGAGTGGACCAAGAGAGTCCATCTAGTGGTTCAGTTGATAGACCATGGAGTGGTAGGCTGCGTCATAATACCAGTCCTGCAAATGTGATTAGTACATCTCAAAAAGGCAAAGAGAAAGTGGTTGAGCCCCTTAGTATGCCTGATATTTTTGCAGGGCATTCTCATGTTGATGGAGAGTCTAGTGGCTCAGAGATGAGCCTTGATGAGGATCTTGGGATACTAGCTATGAGAACA
Source organism: Cibotium barometz (assembly GCF_041138505.1). NCBI lineage: Eukaryota > Viridiplantae > Streptophyta > Polypodiopsida > Cyatheales > Cibotiaceae > Cibotium > Cibotium barometz. Next base: position 39,033,545 of record NC_141066.1, read on the forward strand.
CCTAGTGTAAAGAAGGCTATGGAAGCCATGAATGCAAAGCTGTGAAGATCTGGGAGAGCGAAGAATCCTGTGTAGAGGTTTACCTATGATGGTTATGTGGCACATCACTATGCATACATGGCAAATATTGTGCAAGTTGTAGAGCCCACATGCATTGATGAGGCTGTTGGAAATGTGTGTTAGGAGAAAGATATGGATGAGGAGATGGATACACTATATGGAAATGAGACTTGGGATTTAGTGCAACTGCTTGAATGCAAGAAAGCCATTGGATGCAAGTGGGTGTACAAAGTAAAACATAACAATGATGGAAGCATAAGCAGGTACAAGGCTAGATTGGTAGCCAAAGGATATGCGCAAACATATGGCATTGATTATGAGGAAACTTTCAGCCCAGTTGCCAAGATGGCAACAGTGAGAGTTGTGATAGCAGTGGCTGGTCAAACCAATGGTCTTTACATCAGATGGATATAAAGAATGCATTCTTGCATGGGGATTTGCAGGAAGAGATGTATATGTTGCAGGAAGAGGTGTATATGTTGCAGCCACCTGGTTATGAGGATGTGAGTCACCCCAAGCATATTTGCCCATTGAAGAAAGCCTTGTATGGCTTAAAATAAGCACCAAGAGCATGGTCTGACAAGATTTCTAAATATCTTGTCACTATTGGCTTTCATGTAGCCAATGCAAATTTCTCGCTGTATGTGAGTGTAAGGTTCCCCCCTTCTAAAATAGGGGAAACACTTAAGATAGTCCACTAAGTCTTAACTTGGAGAAAATTTCCCATTCATCGACACCTTGACCATGTGGAGATCAAGGATACGGTTCATAGGTAAGACCTAGTTCTATCCCGCAGGAGGAGTGTGATCTTCTAAAAATCAAATCACCCGTAGGGTAATTGATCATAAATTGGGCAACTACTAGACTTGATTTCTAGAGGCAATGCTTTTTTCCTCATCCATGCAAGGCATAGCCGCCCCCCCGCTGGCCTAGTCTTCTAGAATAGAGTTGTCCAAGAACCTATTTATCTAGCATAGGGCTTTCACTTAATCTGTTGGAAAGCTACCCAACTAATCGGGTCCACCCGTCCGTAGGATGGTGCCGTTGGGGCATTCCATCCTCCCACTTTCCCCCTACTCATGCGTCAATTTATTTTCTAATTAATCCTACCACACTGTTTGACATAAATAAACATGTTCCTTAATTAAGGCCCTTTTCAAAACTGTCTTTTTCCACAGTATAATAATGCCAAAGACAAGATTTATAATAAAAAAAGTTTATACATGAATCAATTCCATACAAGCCAAATCGGCTCTCTTATTCTTTTCCTTTATATTGCCGATGATCTAGAATTCGGCTTTCCAGCCTCTACATGCTAGGCAAAACCCTACGGGACCATACACCTCATTGTCGGCCGCTGGCGAGGACTCAAGCTGGCCTGTCACCCTCTCAGGCTCCATCGCTAGATCCTCCCGCCCCTCAGAGGGATGTCTGCACACTAGGGTGGGCTTATTCACCACACTAGCCTGGGCCCTCAGAACTAGGCAGCATCATAACCTCTCACCTCAATCGGCGAACCTTATTCTCCCAATGGTATGAGGGATACCTCGGGCCATTCCCGGGCTTTGCTAAATGACATCGCCCGGCTACACAAGCACTGAACGGAGTTAGCGTCGAAGCCAGGAAAAACTTGCACTCTTTAAAGATAATAATTTCAATGCAATTTATTGAATACAGCATCACATTATTCGTAACTTCATACAATTTTATGTCATTATTTTAAAAGGAAAAGGGGGGGGAAGAGTTAAGGACACTGCCTCCTAGCAAGAGGGGGATAGAGAAAAATTGCCTTATCTGAAAAGTGGCAAATGAGGGGGTGTGAGAGGGGTGGCTACAAGGGGTGTGAGAGGGGTGGCAAATGAGGGGGTGTGAGAGGGGTGGCTACAAGGGGCGACTGTACTACAGCAAGTACACTACACAGGGATGGACGGCGGCACAGCAGACCATAGGCTACGCAGAAATGCGTGTTGCCCATGGAGCACCCCGCGGGGGTTTATATAACTGTGGGGTATGGCTAGAGGCGCTGCGCAAAGGAAGGACGAAAGGATGGTGTACCAGCAAAGGCTGTAGATTAGTGGCCTACATGGGTCTAGGGGAAAGGTACGGTGTCGGTTAACAGGGAAAGGAGTGGTACGCATGTACCTTATCTGGTTAGGGGCAGCATGGGTGTCCACGTAGCGGTACGTGTGGACCACACAGTGGGCGGCCATCCTTTGGTTCTTGTGCGGCCATCGTACGGGCACCCTGGTAAGTGTGTACAGTCTAAATTTTTGGGGCGGGGTTCCCAAATTTGGGGCATCGGCCTCGATTTGCGTGCCGGACCGCCTCGGGGAGGGGGAATTTTTTTTGTCCGCCAGGAGGTTCTCTTGGTCGTTGGGGTGCAGACCGTTCGTCAATCGTGCATTTATTAAGTTTTAAAGGTCGTCGCTTTTTAACTAAAAATGACTGAAATTTGCGTATAAGCTTGATCCGGTGTCCGTTTTGGATGCTGTAAAATCCTATAATAGGGTAAAATCATGCGCAAATTCTAAATTTGGGCTCAAAATTTGAAGATTCTAAGTAAAAATGACTCATTTAATAAAATCATTGATTTTTATACCATAAAAACTCATAAATTTATCTATTACATGGACATTTCTTTATTAGTGAAGATGGTTATGTTACATCCTTCCCCCCTTATAATAGGGTAAAATTACGCGCAAATTCTAAATTTGGGCTCAAAATTTGAAGATTCTAAGTAGAAATGACTCATTTAATAAAATCATTGATTTTTATACCATAAAAACTCATAAATTTATCTATTACATGGACATTTCTTTATTAGTGAAGATGGGTATGTTACATCCTTCCCCCCTTAAAGAAATTGAGATGTCCTCATCTCGTAATAATGAATTAGGGATAATCCTTTAAGAGTGTAGCTTTATCTTCCCAAGTTTCATCTTCTCTAGGGTAATCTTTAAAGAAATTGAGATGTCCTCATCTCGTCTCATGAATTGGGGATAATCCTTTAAGAGTGTAGCTTCATCTTCTCAAGTTGCATCCTTTAAGAGTGTAGCTTCATCTTCCCAAGTTGCATCCTCACTGTACTGGATGTTCTACAAGAGTTCTATTTCGGAGTTGCCTTTCCCTAGAATCTATGATGCTACTGGGCTGTAATTCAAGGACTCCTTGAGTAGGGATTACAACTTGTTCATCATCAAGAATATGATCAAGACTAGATACATAAGGTTTTAACAAACTTACATGAAATACATTGTGGACTTTGATATGGGCTGGGAGTTGGAGTTTATAGGCCTTTTACCTAGACACTTGATAACTGTATAGGGGCCACAATACCTAGGGCTGAGCTTCTTATATTTCCCAAGTAATAGAGAACTTCATTTGGGTCGCACTCGTAGAAGAACTTTGTCTCCTCTTGGTGTCAGCATAATGTTTTTGTCGATCTTGGGTAGTTTTAATATCCTTTTGGATTGCCTTGGTTTGTTCCTCCATCTCTTCGAGCATTTTCCTGGATGCCTCAACTCTTATGGTCGGATTAGAGAAATTCAGAGGAGATAAGAATTCTTGTCCATAGAGTGCTTTGAATGGTGACATTCCTATGCTCTAATGATAAGATGCATTGTAGGCAAATTCTACCAGAGGAAGGTATTGAATCCACCTTCTTGGTTCCCGTCCACAATATGCTCTGAGAATGTCTTCAATTACTTGATTGACTCTCCCAGTCTGGCCATCGGTCTCTGGATGATAAGCTATGCTAAAGCAAAGTTGAGTTCCCAGGGCTTGAAATAAGGACTACCAGAACTTTGAAGTGAAGTCAGAATCCCGGTCACTTACTATCCTTTTTGGGAGACCATGAAGTTTGAGGACTTCCTTGATGAATATTCGAGCAACATCAGAAGCTTTGAAGGTCTTCTTTGCTGGTATAAGGTGAGCTACTTTGGTTTAATAAGTCCACTACTACGAGAATGCAGTCATATCCTCCTTGAACAGTGGGGAGACTTGTGACAAAATCCATACTAATGCACTCCCACTTCATTTGGGGAATATCCAAGGGTTGAAGTTTCCCAAGCATCTTGACCCTTTCAGCTTTGATCCTTTGGCATGAGAGACATTGCTTCAAGTACCGAATGACATCATTTTTCAAGCGTGCCTACCAATGAAAGCTCCTTCTTATGGCATTTAATGTTTTTGCATAGCCTGGGTGTCCTGCAGTAGGACTATCATGAGCTTCATGGAGGATTAGTTTCTTTAAAGCAGGATCCTTAGGGATACATAGCCAGTGGTTGAAGTAGAGGCTTCCTTCATGTGAGTGGAGTATCCCTTGATTAGATTCTTCTCTTTCTCTAAATTTCTCCCTTCTTCTACTAACTTCATCATCCTCTGATAATCTGGATCATGAGATGAGACTTCTTCCACCTTGACTAGTATGGGATTATTTGGCATTGAAATTGCACTCAAGAAAGATTTGCGCGGCTAAGTGCATCTGCTACCACATTATCTTTCCTAGGGTAGAATTTGATGTCGAAGTCATATTCTTGTAGAATTTCAATCCATCTCCTTTGCCACATGTTAAGGTTAGGCTGGGTGAAGATCCACTTTAGACTTTTGTGGTCAGTTATTACAAGCTAGAATTTGCCCCCCAAGAGATAATGTCTCCATAATTTGAGGCAATGAACAATTCTAAGAGCTCCAAATCATGGGTGGCATAATTTGCTTCATATTGCTTCAGCTTGCCGCCGTCGGAAGTATAAGCGACTGGTCTTCCTTCTTGGCCTAAGACACCACCAAGTGCTAGACTACTGGCATCAGTAAACCACTTCAAATTCCTTGGTGAAATCAGGAAGTTTCAGGACTGGGGTAGAAATAATAATGACCTTGAGTTTATCAAAACTGTTTTGATGGATTGGCAGCCACACTATTTTGCAATCCTTCTTAAGAAGATCCGTCAAAGGTGCAGCTACCAAGGCATGATCTTTGATAAAAATCCTATACCATCCCGTGATTCCCAAAAACCCACGAACTTCACGAACTGATTTAGGGGATGGCCACTCTCCAGAATATCTTTAACCTTGGCAGGGTCCACCGAAATGCCATCTTTGGAAATGATGAACCCAAATTGCACAACTCTACACACATGCTCCTCATGCTCTTCCATTGATTTGGAGTAGATTAAGATGTCATCAAAGAAAACAAGCACAAATTCATCCAAGTAAGGATGAAATATATCTTGCATTAGGCGGTTGAAGGTTGTAGGAGCATTGGTTAACCCGAATGACATTATAGTAAACTCATAGTGGCCATAACGGATATTGAAGGCTGTCTTGGGTATATCTGCTTCTTTGACTTTGATCTGATAGTAACCAGACCTCAAATCTATTTTTGAGAAGACTGTGGCCCCATGAAGCCTATCAAGAAGTTCGTTGATGCGAGGGATAGGATACTTATTCTTGACAGTGACTTGATTCAGTCCTCGATAATCTATGCAGAGGGGCGGAGAGTTTTGTCCTTCTTTTTTTGGAAAAGGACAGGTGCCCCCCAAGGAGAGCTATTGGGGCATACGAATCCTTGCTCAATGAGTTGGTGGGAAAGTTGCTCTTTAAGTTCAATGGCTTCAGGAAGGGACATTTTATAGGGCATTTTTGAGACCGGTTGAGCCCCAGGGATCACCTTGATTTCATGATCGACTTCTCGAGGAGGCGATAGCCCTGTAAGCTCGTCAGGGAAGATGTTAGAGAATTCTTGGAGCCAAGAGGGTTCTGTCTCCTTACTAGGTTTAATGGCTTTGTTGAGCTTGACTAAGAAAACTTGTTGACCCTTATGTGTTCCCTTGAGAAGATGTTTTGCCTTGACTACCCTAGATTTAGGTTTTCATGTTATCCCCTGAATGGATGTTACTTGGCCATGCTCATTTTTAAAAGTGATACTCCCCTGGTTACAAACAATGAATGCTAGCTTTATTTGCAATTAACCAATCCATCCCAAGGATTCCATCATGAATTCCTAATGGCAAGACTCTAAAGTGGCCATGAGTTCGCTCATTACCCAGCTCAAAATCAAGGTTTCTTATAGAGTGGCAAGATGCTACTTCTTTCCCAGTGGCTAACTCTACAGTCATTCTTCTTGCTATTTTTTGACCCAAGTTTAATTTTTTCAAACACCTAGGAGAAAGAAATGAATGGGTACTTCCACAATCAATGAAAGCTAAAATGGCTTATCGTGATGAGTGACTGGGGTTTGGATTACACCAAATTGTTTATTCGGACCTTGGTGTTCTACTACCGCATGGACGGTGGCGCACTCTTCTTCAGCCACTTCCAAGGTCGGTTCTTCACTTATAATACAAGCGGTCCTAGCAACTGCTCCTCCGTGGCCTCTGCCACGCCCACCACCTCTTGCACCTTGGTGGATAGGGGTTCCACAGCCTTGATTTCCTCTGCCACCTTGGGGGAATGATGTTGCCATCTTTGTACAAGTTTCTCATTATATTTGAGTGGATAGAAGAATGTCAACAAGCCTATGACACGTTAAAGCAAGCTTTGACTAGGGCTCCCATACTACGAGTGCTAAAACTAGGATGTTATCTTCCATTTGCATTTATATTGATGCATCTAGCCTTGTAATTGGATGCGTCCTAGTCTAGCTAAGTGAACACAAACTGGACTACCGTATAAGTTTTACTAGTTGAAAGTTATGTGAGGGGCTGAGATGATGAATTATGGGCCACCACACAGAGTGTGAGGGTTTAGGAATGGTATATGCTGTGAATAACTTTTGACATTGCCTTCTAGCTAATATACCTTGTCAACAAACTGTGCTCCATAGGAAGAATCACTAGGTGGTTATTGATTCTTCTAGAATTTGATTTCACAGTGGTGGTATGGCCTAACAAGAAACATGCCATGGTTGATCATCTATCTCATGTACCTAATGGTGAAGCACCAACTAGACTAGATGATGAGCTACCTGACGCTACACTATTTTGTCGAGATATCGAGCTCATCTAGTGAGGCGGTGGACACTGATGACCTGCCTGGGGGATAGGCCCCACACTTACACCACTAGCATGGTTGGTGAGATCATGGGTGATATGCGGCCAGTGGGATGACAGGCTGTGTGATAGCCATTCTAGAGACTGGCATAGTTATAGCACCAGCTCATTTAGTTGGTTCTATAACTATGCCAGTCTCTAGAATGGCTGTCACACAACCATTCTAAATGAACTGGGATGACAGGCTCTGTGATAGCCATTCTAGAGACAAGCATAGTTATAGCACCAGCTCATTTAGAATGGCTGTGTGACAGCCATTCTAGAGACTGGCATAGTTATAGCACCAGCTCATTTAGTTGGGTTCACACTATAGAGAACCCTAGTATGTATTTGGTTGAGTACCTTTCATATAGTGTGTACTCTTATCTTTGTATATTGTGTGTTGAGTGTTGTGTGAAGAAGAAGAAGATTTTCAGCCTCTCACCTTGTGTGTTCTCTTTTAGGGTTTTGTGAGTGTGTGTGTGCGCTTTCGCAAGAGCTCAAGCTCTCTTCTCCCCTGCATCTTTTCATGGTATCAAAGCTTGGTTCATGCTAAGGGTTGAGCTGAGAAGCACAGGAAGCGGGGAGAGTGAAGAATCCTGTGGAGAGGTTTACCTATGATGGTTATGTGGCACATCACTATGCATACATGGCAAAAGTTGTACAGGTTGTAGAGCCCACATGCTTTGATGAGGCTGTTGGGAATGTGTGTTGGGAGAAAGCTATGGATGAGGAGATGGATGCACTATATGGAAATGAGACTTGGGATTTAGTGCAATTGCCTGAAGGCAAGAAAGCCATTGGATGCAAGTGGGTGTACAAAGTAAAACATAACAATGATGGAAGCATAAGCAAGTACAAGGCTAGATTGATAGCCAAAGGATATGCACAGACATATGGCATTGATTATGAGGAAACTTTCAGTCCAGTTGCCAAGATTGCAACAGTGAGAGTTGTGATAGTAGCAGTGGCTACGTCAAAGCAATGGTCTTTACATCAGATGGATGTAAAGAATGCATTCTTGCATGGGGATTTGCAGGAAGAGTTGTATATGTTGCAGCCACCTGGTTATGAGGATATGAGTCACCTCGAGCATGTTTGCAGGTTGAAGAAAGCCTTGTATGGCTTAAAACAAGCACCAAGAGCATGGTCTGACAAGATTTCTGAATATCTTGTCACTATTGGCTTTCATGTAGCTAATGCAAATTTCTCATAGTATGTGAGACACAGTGATAGAGGGGTTGTGCTTGTTGTCATCTATGTAGATGACCTGATTTACGGGAGACCATGATGCAGAGACCTTTGATGTAAAGATCTTGCTTAGACAGAAGTTTGAGATGAAGGATTTGGGGGAGCTCAAATATTTCTTGGGCATTGAGGTGATTAGGTCACCACATGGTATTGGATTACTACAGAGACAGTATGGCTTGGATAGTATGGCTTGGACATGTTGTCCAAGTATGGTATGATAGGCTCTAAGCCTATCTCAATGCCATTGGATCCGAATGGCAAGTTGAGTGCAGATTGAGGAGAGATTTTGGAGGATCCTACTATGTATAGGCACATAGTAGGAAGCTTGATCTACATGACGATCACCAGGCTAGATTTGAGCTATGATGTTGGGTTGGTGAGTCAGTTTATGCAGGTTCCTTGGCAGAAGCCGCATTTGGATGCATTGAGATGCATACTGAGAGGTATGTGAGGTCTACTTTGCATTGTGGACTATTTTATGAAGGTAAGACCTAGTCCTATCTTGCTGGGGGAGCGTGATCTTCTAAAAATCAAATCACCCACCATAGGGTAATTGATCATAAATTGGGCAACTACTAGACCTAATTTCTAGAGGCAACGCTTTTTTCCTCATCCATGCAAGGCACAACCGGCTGGCCTAGTCTTCTAGAATAGAGTTGCCCAAGAAACTATTTATCTAGCGTAGGGCTTTCACTTAATCTGTTGGAAAGCTACCCGACTAATCGGGTCCACCCGTCCATAGGATGGTGCCGTCGGGGCATTCCATCCTCCCACTTTTCACCCTGCTCACGCATCAATTTATTTTCTAATTAATCCTACCACACTGTTGACATAAATAAACTTGTTCCTTAATTAAGGCCCTTTTCACAAGGTTTGTTAAAACAATCTTTTTCCACGATATAATAATGCCAACAAAGACAATATTTATAATAAAAAAAAAGTTTATACATGAATCAATTCCATACAAGCCAAACCGGCTCTCTTATTCTTTTCCTTTATACTACCGATGATCTAGAATTCGGCCTTCCAACCTCTACATGCTGGGCAAAACCCTACGGGACCATACACCTCATCGTTCGGCCGTTGGCAGCTCGAGGACTCAAGCTGGCCTGTTGCCCTCTCAGGCTCCATCACTCGATCGTCCCGCCCCTCAGAGGGATGTCTCCACCACACTAGGGTGGGCTTATTCACCCCACTAGCCTGGGCCCTCAGAACTAGGCAGCATCATAATCTCTCGCCTCAATCGGCGAACCTTATTCTCCCAATGGTATGAGGGATACCTCGAGCCATTCCCGGGCTTTGCTAATGATGCCGCCCGGCTACACAAGTACGAAACGGAGTTAGCGTCGAAGCCAAGAAAAACTTGCACTCTTTAAAGATAACAATTTCAATGCAATTTATTGAATACATCATCACAGTATTCGTAACTTCATACAATTTTATGTCATTATTTTAAAAGGAAAAGGGGGGAGAAGAGTTAAGGACACTGCCTCCTAGAGCAAGAGGGGGATAGAGGAAAATTGCCTTATCTGAAAAGTGGCAAATGAGGGGGTGTGAGAGGGGTGGCTGCAAGGGGCAGCTGTACTACAGCAGTACACTGTACAGGGACGGACGGTGGTACGGACGGTGGCACAGCAGACCATAAGCTACGCAGAAATGCGTGTTGCCCATGGAGCACCCCACGGGTTTATATAACTGTGGGGTTTATATAACTCTGGGGTACAGGTACGAGCGCTACGCAAAGCAAGGACGAAAGGATGGTGTACTAGCAAAGGCTATAGATCAGTGGCCTGCATGGGCCTAGGGGAAAGGTACGGTGTCGGTTAACAGGGAAAGGAGTGGTACACATGTACCTTATCTGGTCAGGGGCAGCATGGGTGTCCACGTAGCGGTACGTGTAGACCACACAGTGGGCGGTCGTCCTTTGGTTCTTGTGTGACCATCGTACGGGCACCTTGGTAAGTGTGTACGGTCTAAATTTTTGAGACAGGGTCTCCAAATTTGGGGCGCCGGCCTCAATTTACGTGCCGGACCACCCCGGGGAGTAAATTTTTTTTTTGTCGAGGAGGTTTTCTTGGTCGTTGGGGTGCAAACTGTTCGTCAATCAGACACCCAGTCGTGCATTTATTAAGGTTTAAAGGTTGTCACTTTTTAACTAAAAAATGACTGAAATTTGCGTATAAGCTTGATCCGGTGTCCGTTTTGGATGCTGTAAAATCCTATATTAGGGTAAAATCGTACGCAAATTCTAAATTTGGGCTTAGAATTTGAAGATTCTAAGTAGAAATGACTCATTTAATAAAATCATTGATTTTTATACCATAAAAACTCATAAATTTATCCATTACATGGACATTTCTTTATTAGTGAAGATGGGTATGTTACAGTGAGACACAGTGATAGAGGGGTTGTGCTTGTTGTCATCTATGTAGATGACAACAAGCAGTGATAGAGGGGTTGTGCTTGTCATCATCTATGTAGATGACCTGATCATTACGGGGGACCATGATGCAGAGATCTTTGATGTAAAGATCTTGCTTAGACATAAGTTTGAGATGAAGGATCTGGGGGAGCTCAGATATTTCTTGGGCATTGAGGTGATTAGGTCACCACATGGTATTGGATTACTATAGAGATAGTATGGCTTGGACACGTTGTCCAAGTATGGTATGACAGGGTGTAAGGCTATCTCAGTGCCATTGGTTCAAAATGGCAAGTTGAGTGTAGATTTAGGAGAGGTTTTGGAGGATCCTACTGTGTATAGGCGCATAGTGGGAAGCTTGATGTATATGATTATCACCATGTTAGATTTGAGCTATGCTATTGGGTTGGTGAGTCAATTTATGTAGGTTCCTCGAAAGCTGCATTTGGATGCATTGAGATGCATACTAAGGTATGTGAGGTCTACTTTGCATTGTGGACTATTTTATGAAACTAGGACATAGATATGTGTACATGGGTAGATGCTGATTGGGCTGGTAGTATCTCAGATAGAAGATCTACTAGTGGCTTCATGTTTTCTTTGGGGAGCGCTACTTTGACTTGGAGCAGCAAGAAGCAGCCTATAATTGCTCTATCCCCCAGTACAGAGGCCAAGTACAGAGGTGCTGCTATGGCAGCATGTGAGGTAGTTTGGTTGAGAAAGCTACTTGTTGTTGCAGATTTGGGTCTAGACAAGTTGTCATTTTTTGTGACAACATAGCAGTATACAGTTGGCCAGGAACTCAGTTTTTCATGCTCGCACACGAAGCATATAGAGATCCACTATCATTTTGTCAGAGAGAAGGTTTTGGCAGGAGACGTTGACCTTGTTTATGTCTGCACCACACAGGATCAGGTTGCTGACATCTTCACCAAAGCATTGGGTACAGAGAAGCTCCGCAGATTCAGGGCTTCGCTTGGTCTACGTGAGATGGAGTTGAGATCGAGGGGGAGTGTTGAGATATCGAGCTCATCTAGTGAGGCGGTGTGGACACTAATGGCCCGTCAGGGGGATAGGCCCCACACTTACACCACTGGCATGGTTGGTGAGATCATCAGTGATATGTGGCCTGTGGGATGACAGGCTATGTGACAGCCATTCTAATAGTTATAGCGCCAGCTCATTTAGTTGGGTTCACACTATAGAGAACCCTAGTATGTATTTGGTTGAGTACCTTTTCATATGGTGTGTACTCTTATCTTTGTATATGGTGTGTTGAGTGTTGTATGAAGAAGAAGAAGATTTTCAGCCTCTCACCTTGTGTGTTCTCTTTTCGGGTTTTGTGAGTGTGTGTATGCTTTGCAAGAGATCAAGCTCTCTTCTCCCCTGCATCTTTTCATGTCTCCCCCACATGCTCACAAAGTTTGGTCACCATTGGAGCATGTTTGGGTATAGTGACATGGGAAAAAGCGGGATTTACCGTGGACTCTCAGCACTAAGAGACTTGAAAAATCTGCACACTGGGTACTAATAGCTAATCTAAACATGCTCCGATGTTGACAAAACTTTGCAAGCATGTGGGGGAGGAGGGTCCCCCACACATGCTCCCAAAGTTTGGTCACCATCAGATCATGTTTGGGTACTATAGCATGGAGAAGAGTGAGATTTAGTACAAAAAGAGTTTAGAAATCCGCACTAGGAACTAATAATCCAAACATGCTCTGATGTTGAGCAAACTTTGCGAGCATGTGGGGGTGGTCCTCCCCACATGCTAACAAAGTTTGGTCACAGCATGTTTGGGTACGATGGCATGGGGAAGAGTGGGAATTTCCATGTCCTCTCAAGCACTAAGAGACTTGAGAAATCCACATTGGGCACTAATAATTGCTAATCGAAACATGCTCTGTTTATTGACTAGACTTTGCGAGCATGTGAGGGTTAGTCCCCCCTACATGCTCGTAAAGTTTAGTCACCATCGGAGCATGTTTAGGTATACGATGGCGAGAGGAAGAGCAGGATTCCCCATGGGCTTTCAAGCACTAAGACACTTGAAAACTCCACTTTGGGTACTAATTACTAATCCAAACATGCTCGGCCAAACTATGTGAGCATGTGGGGGTGGTTGGTCCCCCCCACATGCTCGTAATGTTAAGTCACCATTGGAGCATGTTTGCATATAATGACATGGGGAAGAGCAAGGTTTTCCATGGCCTCTCAAGCACTAAGAGACTTGAAAATATTGCACTCGGTTTGAATTGCTAATTCAAACATGGTCCGATGTTGACCAAAGTTTTCGAGCATAGGTGCAATGTTTAGGTATGATGGCATTGGGAAGAGCGAGAGTTTCCATGGCCTCTCAAGCACTAAGAGACTGAAAAATCTGCACTTGGCCCCAATTGCTAATCCAAACATGCTCCAATGCTAACCAAACTTTATGAGAATGTGGGGGTGGGCCCCCCACATACAAAGTTTGGTCACCATCAGGAGCATGTTTGGGTACAATGGCATAGGGAAGAGCAAGATTTGCCATGGCCTCTCAAGCACTAAGAGACTTGAGAAATCCTCACTAGGCACTAATTGCTAGTCCAAACATGCTCCGATGTGCTGAAGAAACTCTTTTAGCATGTGGGGATGGGTCTCTCCACATGTTCACAAAGTTTGGTCACCATCGGAGGATTTTTGGGTGCGATGGCATGGGGAAGAGCGAGATTTCCCATGGGATCTCAAGCTCTAAGAGACTTGAAAAATCCGCACCGGGGCGCTAATTGCTAATCTAAACATGCTCCGATGGTTACCAAACCTTGCGATCATGTGGGGGAGGCTCCCGTGCATATGCAAAGTTTGGTCACCATCGGAGCATGTTTGGGTACTATGGCATTGGGAAGAGCGAGATTTTACATGGTCCCTCAAGTATTAAGAGAGTTGATGAGAAATCTGCACTAGGCACTCATTGCTAATCGAAACATGCTCTGATGCTAACCAAACTTTGCGAGCATGTGGGGGTTACCCATCCCCACATGCTCGCAAAGTTTGGTTAGCATTGGAGCATGTTTGGGTATGATGGCATGGGGAAGAGCGAGATTTTATATGGCCTCTCATGTACTAAGAGAGTTAAGAAATCTCCACTAGGCACTAATTGCTAATCCAAACATGCTCTGATACTGACCAGAATCTGGGAGCATGTGGGGGTGGGTCTCCCCCATATGCTCGTAATGTTTAGTCATGATTGGAGCATGTTTGGGTACTGTGGCATGGGAAGGAGCGAGATTTTACATGACCTCTCAAGTACAAAAAGAGTTGAAAATCCGCACTAGGTGCTAATTGCTAATCTAAAAATGCTCCGATGACCAAACCTTGCGAACATGTGGGAGTGAGTCTCCCCTACATGCTCGCAAAGTTTGGTCACCATCATGTTTGGGTACGATGGCAAGGGGAAGAGCGAAATTTCCCATGGGCTCTCAAGCACTAAGACACTTGAAATAGCAACACTGGGTGCTAATTACTAATCCAAACATGCTCCGATGCTAACCAAACTTTGCAAGCATGTGGGGGTGGATCTCCCCCCCCCCACATACTCGCAAAGTTTGGTCACCATCGGAGCATGTTTGAGTACAATGGCATGGGGAAGAGCGGGATTTCCCATGGGCTCTCAAAGCACTAAGAGACTTGAAAAATCTGCACAAAAAATTTGATAAAAGAAGAAAGCGCTAAAGTAGAGGAGACTAAACAAGTCTCCAAACACTTCAAAACCTTTAAGATGAATTCAGTATGACTCGGCCCAAAGGACTCACAAACGGAGAGCCAAGGACCTCATATGATGGTCCAGCTAAGGTGAAAGAAGCTAATCTGGTAGGCTTGGGCGAAGACCCGAGGCCTATTTACATTGGGGATACCCTCTCTGCCAAGGAAGAAACAAAACTCGTCACTCTCCTCGCTGAATTCCAGGATTGCTTTGCATGGAAATACACAGATATGAAGGGTGTACCTTTCAAAGTGGTCAAACATACCATTCCTATGGTAGATGGAGTGATACCGGTCAAGGAAAGAGCTTACCCCATGAATCCAAAATACTCCAAGATGGTTTGGGAAGAAATTGATTTACTCATAAATACTGGATTCATCTATGAAATTGAGCACACAGAATGGGTCTCACCCATAGTGATAGAACTCTTGGCTGAGGAAGAAATAGAACTCGTCACTCTCCTCTCACTGAATTCCAGGATTGCTTCACCTAGAAGTACACAGATATGAAGGGTGTACCTCCCGAAGTGGTTAAACATACCATTCCTATGGTAGATGGAGCGAGACCAGTCAAGCAAAGAGCTTACCCCATGAATCCAAAATACTCCAAGATGGTCCATGAAGAAATTGATCAACTCATAGATGCCAGATTCATCTATGAAATTGAGCACACGGGATGGGTCTCACCCATAGTGATAGTGCCCAAGAAGAATGGAAAGGAGCGAGTGTGCATGGACCTCAAAAAGTTCAATACCACCACTATACGGGATCACTATCCTTTGCCCTTCACAGAGCACGTCTCAAGAGATTCGCAGAGGGAAGGAATCCTACAACTTCCGGGATGGATTCTCTGGATATAACCAAGTGTTGATCGATCTATAAGATCAACACAAAACATCCTTTGCAAACCAAATGGGGAACTTATGCATACTGTGTCATGCCCTTTGGGCTAAACAATGCCCCCGACACCTTCCAACATCTGATGTGCATAGCCTACAAGGAGTATCTCTAGAAATTCCTTGAAGTCTCCATGGATGACATTTGTGTTAATTCGATGTGGAAAGCACACCTCGACGAATGTTTACAGAAGGTTCTAGAAAGATGTTAGGCTCTATCATATTTCCCTGAACCCTCTCAACTGCCAATTGTGGGTTTGGCATGGAGTCATCCTGGGACATATTATCTCCAAACAAGGAATCTCCATTGATGATAGTAGCAAGGTGCGGCTCATCCTTGAGTTGCCACCACCAACCAACTTTAAAGGAGTCTAGTGCTTCATGGGACACGTTGGGTATTATCAACATTTCATTTTCATGTACGCCGATATAGCTCAGCCCCTTTACGAACTTCTAATCCTCTTTGAGCGGACAGAGGAATGCCAATAGGCATATAACACCCTAAAGAATTTTCATGTATGCCGATATAGCTCACCCTCTTTATTACGGACTTCTAATCCTCTTTGAGTGGATAGAGGAATGCCAATAGGCATATAACACCCTAAAGAAATCATTGGCAAGTGCTCCCATTTTGAGGTCCCCCTATTGGGACATCATATTTCATGTCCACATTGACGCCTTTGCCTTTGTAGTTGGGTGTGTGCTGGCTCAACCTAGTGAAAACAAGATGGATTTCCCTATAAGCTTTGCTAGTTGTTGCAAACTCAATGAGGCTAAACAAAATTATACCACCACTGAGAGGGAAGAGTTGACAATGGTTTACACGGTCAATAAATTTTTCCATTATCTTTTGGCAACAAAATTTATCTTCTTTGTAGACCATCAAGCTCTTCTCTATTTGGTAAAAAATAAACCCTACTTAACCAAAAGGATCACCCGATGGTTTCTCATCTTGCTTGAGTTAGACTTCACTGTCATAGTGCGGAAGGGCTCACAACATGTCTTGGCAAACCATATGTCATGCATTCCCAATAGCAAGTTGCCGGTGGGAATTGATGATGATTTACCAAACGTTGCCTTGTTCCAACTATGCTTAATTCTGGAATGGGGAGAGGAGGTTGCACGCTTCCTCTCGCCAATGGCCTACCCCCATTAACCCACTCCTCAACAAAGATCGAGAAGAAAGGCACCTCATTAAAAAGGTGTCCCCCTACCAATTGATTGTAGGCCAACTCTATAGGGAGGGGAAGGACAAAATTATAAGACGATGTGTCCGAGAAGACGAGTATGTCTTCCTTTTTTAGAAGAGGCTCACTCCGCTTGTGTTGGGGGGCACTTTGCACCAGATATCATTGCTTGCGAAGTCCTCATGTAGGGCTATGGTGGCCCACCTTGATGGTCGATGCAGCCGAATATGTCAAACGGTGTGACAAATGCCAGCAACAAGTGGCAATTCCATGCTTTAAGGACAACATGCCCCTGAACCCCATTATGTCCTTGCAATCGTTTTGAAAAATGGGGCATTGATTTCACAGGACCCAGCGACTCGATACACGTAAGCTCGATACACGTAAGCTCGATACATCATCGTAACCCCATGGACTATTGCACAAAATGGGTCAAAGCCAGTGCCACCTGCAACGATGACATGCAATCCACTACAAGGATGACATGCGATCCACAGACTATTGCTTACACAAAATGGGTCAATGCGAGTGCCACCTGCAAGGATGACATGCGATCCACTGCCAAATTCTTGTATGAATCAGTGATCACTTGCTTCGGATGCCCTCTTGAGATCATGAGCGACAACGACACACACTTCATTAATGAGGTGATACAATTCCTCTTACAAGAAATCCTAGTCACTCACAAGAAATCCTACCCCCAAGCCAATGGCCAAGCAGAGAGCACAAATAAGGTCCTTTGTGCCATTCTAACCAAAATAGTGGAAGCCGACCCCAAAACGATTGGGTATAAAAGTTATCCACTGTTGCACTTTGGGCATATCGAACATCCTATAGGACTGCTACCAATGCAACACCCTTCAGTTTAACCTATGGTACTGAAGTGGTCATGTCTATGAAGTTCTTGGTCTCTAGTTTGCACATTGCAGTAAAGTAAAAACTCACAAAAAATGTCCTCAGCTATCACGTGTTTAACCTAGAAAGCTTGATGAAACATGTCTCTTCATGGTCTATAGTACGATTGTTGAAAAACTGAGGTGTAAACAATGGTTTGATGACCAACTTAAAGAAAACACAATGAACGAGGGTGAAATGGTCCTCTTTAGCACAAAAACCACAAAAATAAACTCAAAATCAGAGGCTTAGGACCTTTCCTAGTCAGTGAGATAACCCCACAAGGCACAGTGTGCATCAAAACACTTGACAACGTTGAGATGGTGGGATATTTCAATGGTAGCAAACTGAAATGCTACTATGTGGCCCACTCACTGAATCCACACTAAAAGGGCCATCCATGACAAAAAAAAATGAAAAACACAACATGAAGAGATGAAAGAAACCGCCCAACAAGAGGCCAAAGAATGCCAAGCCAAACTTTGGGTGAAAAACATCGTGGTCAACATGGCCCAAGTAGTAGACCTTGAAGAAGAAGACTGAGAAGTGAAACTTGCTTGGTTGTGGTTATAGGAATGACCACCCCGACAAGCATCACCCAAAATTTGGTTCTTGTCAATACAGGGGCTAGTCACAATTTAATGTCCTATGACATATGGCTCTCCCTCGGGAGGGACCCCCATTAAAAGATACCCTGGCCACGGTCACAATAGTGGCCTTGCAAGTAGTTTAATTTTTAGGCACAATCACAACCTTATTCCAAATTAGAAATAATCCCTTGGAAGGGAAGTTTTATGTGATGTCTATAGGAACTATGTGTGAGAAAATTCTTCTCAGATGAGGATGGATGGGACATAACCACTGCAACATCCACTGGGATGCAAGGACTGCCACCCTAAAACTGGCCTCCGGCCAAGTTACAATGCTAATGATGGAAGAAAAACCTGTGCCCTCCGATCACTCATTCCAAGATGATAACCCCCCTCCTCCCCTCACCACTATTACTTCACCCTCCAACCAACACTAATCCATGCCGCTTAAAAAGAGGCCTCTTCCCACTCCCAATTGCCTCACATATCCTCACCACTACCCAACTCTACAGCAGTAGCCCAACCCCACATCCCAAACACCACCACCGCTGATGACTCCCCTTGCAAGACTAACCCAACTAACAACACTAACCCTACTCACAAGTCTAACCGACGCACATAGGGCAAGCACTCTCCCCAGTGGATACCTAAGAAGCTTCTCACTGCCCAAGGATATTATGAAGGTGCCACTACTTTGTGGATCCCCCGTCGTTGATCCAATTCCCTCACTCGCACATAGGCAAAACCAGCTCCTAGTCCCTCTCGATGGAAACCCATTCGGCAACCCAAGCCCACCAGGTATAGGACACTCGCTGACCCAAACACTCCCCAAGGCTGAACCATCCTCGCTCACACCCTCGGCCTTGCCCAGCGACAGATTACTGGTGGATCCCTAAGCCTCCGCTTCAAGCTCAAAACTACTATCAAGGCAATTGCTAAATTTGGGTCCCCAAACCACCAAGGTACAATCTTCCTACCCTTGTCCTCTCGCAGTTACCAACATTCCAATGGAAGCCCAAAGTGGCCTCTGCCACTACTATTGCACAGGACAAAGGGAAATAAGAACTTCATGAAGCACCCTTGCCCCTCCCACAGTAGCCCATGGTTCCTAACTATGATATACCCTCTACTTCGTCTACTCCCCCCAACAACTCATTATCTAACTCCCTCAGTGTACTCCCCCAAATCAACCCCTTGCCTCTCCACACTCAATTTCTCCCTCCTTATTAGAAGCCTTTGAACTTCCAAAGGATATACCAACCTTGCCACAACCAAATTGGATCCACCTTTTCACTCTAGCAAACTAGGCAAGGAATCAGTACAAAACCCGCAATGGGGTGCTGGCTACATAGCCCAAGGGTGCAAAACCTATTCATAGGGTGCCAAAAAAAAACACCTATGATGCCATGGCTATACCAACATGAAGACACGGTCGTACCCTTCTCAGCACCACCTCAAGCCATAGCCTTACCCAGAGCTATCATCCCAACGGTCGTAGGAGAAGACATGCACATACCCTTCTCACCACCTAAAGCTACATTCCATCCTATTTGCCCCACAGCCGTATAAAACTCAAGCCATGCTCATACCCTATTGAAGACACGCCCATGGCACACTTCATTTTCCTCACTCTTTGCCTTCTACCTAGCCAAACCTTGCCAATTTTTTTCTTGAGCACTCACCTTCCAACCTCCTATCCTCAATGCAATGGCCGAGCATTCAGAATCCTCCCTCGAGGTCCTCACCCATACTCCTTAGAAGAAGTAGTGTCCTCCAATGGGGGGGTGCTTTGAAGAATATGCAAAGCACCCCACCCAGCTATCCCACCTAGGGGAGACCTTGATGTGCCAGGTTAGTGGAAACACTATCCGCAGCCTTATAAAAAACAATCATAAGGCAAAGCACAAGCTCCTATACTATACAGGGCCTTGTTACAGAGATGTTCACGGACCCGGCCATTGTCACTTGCCTAGAGTAGATTGGGCTCGGCGGTCTCTACCCCATGGAGCCTAGATTTACTCAATTGCCTCTATTTTACCAACAACAAGTACGATGCCAAGTACGATGCCAATGCTGCCAAAGGACAGGTGCTAGATAATATAGGCCAAGCCCATACCGTCCATCTTAGTCTTGATGTTATCCATGAAGCCCTCCATCTCGCGAGGATGGACTAGCCATATGTTCTCCTGACCAACACCACCCGCCTTATTCATAGCACTTACCAAGGCACCACCACCAAGGATGGGATGAAGTGGTCCAACATCACCAAGCAGGAGCTCATCATACTGGCTAGGGCCCTATCATTTCTCCTCACCACCAGATGGACCGACTGTTTTAGTCGATGAAGTCTCACCAAAATCAACCAAGATGCACCTATCAACTGGGCAGAGTAACTCCACAAGGAGCTACACTGTGTATGTGCAAACCCACAAGGAAAGCTTGCGGCCACATCATTGCTCACAAAAGTGCTATATCATGCCGCAGGAGGGTAGGATGAACTCCCGAGAGCCATCTAGCTAGACGGTCCTAGTGTCATTCTTTCGACCTCTCTCCCTCCCCCTCGCTCGCCTCCTACCTCTCCACCCCCCAAGCGCCATCACCCTGACCCTTAGCCACATAGGAGCAGGCTCCCCCCCCTACTTATATTATGGCCCAAATACTGAGGCACAAGACACCAAATCCCGTCGCAAGGTCATTGAGGAGGAGGTGCAATGCAAAGCATTCTTTGACCAAAACCTATATGGGACATCACCACCCCCGGGCTCGTCTCCACCTTGCTTCTCAAAAGCCGGCCCCTCTTCCCCACCTCCTCCCAGCATAACACATTGGAAACCCTTTGCTGGGCGGCAAACATGCAATTTACGATCACACGAGGCTTACTCAGAGGGCATATGCTCAACACATGGAGTAATGCTGGACTTCCCCCAAGACTTCTCAAACTTGGCCAGAGATCTTATTAGCCAGATGATGGATTGCATGTACACGCAGTAAGAGCAAGCGATCGTGGCACAGAAATTATTAGGTAATCCATAGAATAAGATCATAGCTTTATGAAGACATTGTAGATCAACAAATATACTGTTGAACTTGTTGTAAGGAACCACAATATTACCATTGTTGCCTCGCTTTTTTCCCCAGCTCTAATGGTCAGCACATCATTGACGTAGTGGTACTCTCCAATCTTACGTTTCACATCTTCATTGCATGTCCTCTTTGCTAATCTTAATATTCTTGGGGCAAGAAAAATATTTTGTGTGATGCCTTGTTTGCAAAGTGTATCTTGCGGTAATTGATGGAGAGTATCCTTTTGTGATTATGCCCACTTCATCGCATGCATTCTGAACTTCCTCAATGCCTAAAATGTTAGCTATATCTTTCATTATCTCATTTGCAAGTATCTGTCATACCTTCTTGTAGTGTGGATCTCGAACTATGGAAAGAATGTCATGTTTTCTCACACAGCTATATGTAACATATCTCCAATATCTTGAGGACCATTATCACCACATGTATCTTTAAGAAAGATCTTGTAATGAGCTAACAAAGATTACTTATAGCAACAATATTATATAATGAATTAACAGTTAATGAAAAAATCAAACAATAGATACACTCTAATAAGAATAACTTATAACCAAAAATCAAACAAACCTTGCTGCATGAATTCTTCGCTTGAGAGCACCACCACCAATTGCAAGTGTCTGAAGGTTGTTCATTTTCCTCTTTCGCTCTCTGGCTCCCATGGGTGTGCTCTTCATACACGAGATTGTATCCTGTAACTTGAGGATGTGGTCCTCAAGCTATGAATTTGTGAGTTTAGAAATTGAACCTTCCATGCATCACATATACTTAAGCATTTGCAATATCCAAGGAGCCCATTCTCACCCTCTCCAACAAAATGAATGAATGAGGATAGGTCTGTCAAAGGTGGAGAGAAATTTGAAGAAGGATCATTAGGATATAAATACCCATCAGCCCAAAGATCCACATTTTACAATGACCTTGCTGTCTTCTTTCTTACTTCTCCTGTGCGTTTAGACGTTCTTTTTTGATAGGTGCATATTCATTCAAGATGCGAATATGCAAGTCTACCTTCCTCTCTTGTGATGAATTTGAGGTGTTTGTTATTTCTGTGAGTGCTATAGTAGACACAATAGAAGATGGTAGATAGCTTGGATCCCAAAGAGAAGCTTAAAAGAGAGACCTACTGTAATGAGAGAAGGGCTTGAGAGATAGATAGAGAGAGAGAGAGAGAGAGAGAGAGAGAGAGAGAGAGAGAGAGAGAGAATCTTTTAGTTGTTGAGTCGGATAGAGAGGAGATGTGATAGAAATCAATGAAGAAAACGGTTTTTAGGTGGGTTTGCTATAAAATATAAATTTTAAATTGCTAGCTTAACCAAAAATTTAAATTTAAATTCAACTTATTATTTTTTATGCATTTGAAAGTGAAAAAAAAATGTAAGTTTTCCTTATCTTTTAATGAAATATTGATTTAGAATTTGTGGAAACTTCAAAAACGCTATGAAAGTGTGTTAAACGAGATTGTCTTTTAATGACTGTTGATATGAAATTTAGACGGAACTTCAGAAACGTAATGAAAGTGCATTAAATGTGATTAATTATTTTAAATTGTAATGAAAAATATTTTTGGGGCCCCTATATGGACGAGATTGATGATGTTTCGAGAGTTTTAGTGGCTAGAAAGAGAATCCTAGAGTGAAAATCCTAGAGAGGGAAAACTAGAGAGATTCCCTACTTTTAGGGCTAAAAGTAGGTGTCATTATGAGGTTTGTCTCCTTAAGCCTCAATAAAATTAGTCTTAATTCCTTAAAATTAAGGATCCTTACAGGGCCCTTTTTATGTTCAAATGGCCCCTAATAGTGATAGTGTAGTTGAGGTAGATGAAGAGGAATCCTGCTCCGTACAACCATCAGCTTGTTTTATTAAGAAATTGTGACGCTTGTCTTTGTTAATGATGCGACATTTCAACAAAGAGACAAGAAACCTTGACTTGATCACAAAGGATAACATTTTGGGCCAGATTTTGTAGCATTCGGAAATTAAAGAGGTTGTGGATGTAACTAAAATCCCAAATCATA
Source organism: Cibotium barometz (assembly GCF_041138505.1). NCBI lineage: Eukaryota > Viridiplantae > Streptophyta > Polypodiopsida > Cyatheales > Cibotiaceae > Cibotium > Cibotium barometz. The sequence continues at coordinate 39,056,712 of NC_141066.1, forward strand.
TTGTATATTAACATTGATTGTGGATGACTTGAAGAGGTCTTTGGCTCATGTAAAAGGAGCACAAAGTGCTGATAAATTGGCAATAAAGATACCTACATTGTACATGATTGACAATAGCAATAACACATTACCAATTAGTGACAACAAAGTTACAAAATCTCTTTGTATTCAAGCAAGGAATTTTAAGAAACACCGTGTGAATATAAAAGATCCAGATTTAAATGGGCTATCGGTGATCGAAGTCCTAGGAATGGTGGCTTGTGTCCTGAGGTAGATCCTGCAAAAGTAGAAGCTTTGCTCTTATTGGAGTCACCTCAAAATGTGAAGTAGCTGTTGAGATTCACACATAAGGTAAGATACCTTTCTAGATTCTGTCTCAGGCTTTATATCCATTGCAACAAGCATCCCAAAGGGATCCCTTTGTGTGGCAAGACAAGGAAGAGAAGGCCTTTTGTAGGTTAAGGAAATTCTAAGCACTTTTCCAGTGGTCATGCTTCCTGACTGGAGTAAATATTTTTTTTTAAATCCTAGTGTGGGAGAAGATGCTATAGGTGCAGTACTATTTACAACAGGGAAGGGATCATTCCTATATGAGGCCAATATATTTTGTCCACATAATAAATACATTAGGAGAAAGGACTTATTCTGAAGCAGAGCTTGTGATGGTGTTTGTGGTATTTGCTCTACAAAAATTTGGATCTTATTTACTTCCAAATCCTTTCACTATACTTACCCACTACTCTCTACTTCCTCATCTAATTTAGTCTGACCTTCCATCTATGAGATTGTCTAAATGGTTGGTTGATTTGCAAGAGTTTCAATTCACCTATATAGTGGAGGATAGCATAAGGGCTACAGTGGGGTGGCAGATATCTTAACATATAGATAGAATCCTTTAGTATGGGAAGAGACAGTGATGCAGAAGAGCCTTGTCAGAAACAAGGTAGAAAGGTGCTACATCATGAAATAAGGAAAACCATTATTTCATATGGAGCTTTTGAAAAGTGGTGTTTAGATGCAATTGGTCCTCTACCCACAACTGCTAGGGGCAAGACGTACATCTTAACTGGAGTGGACTATTTAACCAGATGGGTTGAGGCTAGATGTCTGAAGAGTGTTACTGCTAAAGAAGTGGCCAGGTTTGTTTTTGAGGACATCTATGCAAGATTTGGTATGCCTTTAGAATTGTTGACAGATCAGGGGTCTGGTTTCAGAGGCTAGATTGTACAAGAGCTTATGCAGAAGTTACATATCACACACAGATTTTCAACTCCTTACTATCCACAATGTAATGGGTTGGTTGAGAGATTCAATGGAGAGTTGTGGAAGAGCATCCCAAGCAATGGGACTTTACATATAGCCTTAGCTATGTGGGCTTATAGGATAGCTATAGAGTTTTCACCTTACCACTTGGTTTTTGGGAAGGAAGCCCTAATGCCCATTGAAGTTGAAATTCCCAGTTTGTAATTTCTTCTCAAACATCAGGCAAGGGGCTTAGATGAGTATGAAGAAAGGTTGTTGGATCTTCCTGAGTTGCAGGAAGAGGCTGGCTAGAGAAGAAAATTTGGACCACTATATTCAATGAAGAAATAGAAGAGCTGGGCTTTTCAATAATAAAATTAAGGATAAAGGCATCAACAAAGAGGGAGACATGGTGCTTAGGTACAATAGCAGATTGGATAACACTTTCCAAACTAAGTTCCAAATTAAATGGGAAGGTCCCTTCAAGGTTATTCACATTTATGAGAATGGTACTTATCAACTTGTAGATTTGGATGATCAGTCAACTCCATTCAAAGAGAGTTAATGGCTACACATTAAAGCCATATTGGTGTAGAATCATGACAATTTAAAAAGATTTAGAAACAGTAGATTTAAGCTTGCCTGCTGATGCCACTTCTACATAAAAAGAACATGAAGAAGCTTGTTGGGACTTGGATGCATGTTTTGCTGAGGATTGTTTCAAGGAGGCCCTAGAATTTGGTTGAGCATAAATGCTCTAACTGTAGGGGGTTTGGAAAAATATGATATGGTTTTTTGTGGCCAAGGGGATATGTTCAATGGAGATGCTCACCCCAACCCCAAGAGGGAAAATAAAAAATTGGCTATGGTTAGGAACCTTAGGAAATAGGGGATTCTTGCATGGATATCTGTGCATTCATCACTAGTTGTTATTAGCTACTCTTGTTAGGACAGTTGCATGGTGAATAGCTGATAAGATTGGTAGAGCAGTTGAGGGTACGCATGGAGAATGCGCAATGGCGTGAAGAGGCACAAGAGAAAAAGCTTGTATATGAGAGAGTATTATGTGTTGAAGAAGAGTGTGGTAAGAGAGTTGGTTCTTGTTGGGAAGTTTGTTGTGGAGCATGTTGGATATTAGCTGGAATGTTCTAAGAAGAAGGTGACATGGGATTGTAGAGGAGACTTAGATTTGTCCAGAGTAGGGATTTTAGAGGATGTTGAGTGTTCTATGTGGAGAGTGGTATCCCAGAACCTCTTAGGTTGCATCACTATTGGAACTTGGATTAGATTTAAGGATTGATCAAAAATATTTTTGAGTTGTATGGATATTTGAAGCTCGCAAGCCGTAGATCTTATAGTTGTTGTTGATCCTATTGGAGTTGAGAATATATGTCTAGTTTCTTTTGAGGTTATTTGTGTGAGATCTCTTTTGATCTGTCGTTGGTTTCTCTCATTTGCTCAATTCTTAGGGTCTTTTGTTGTGAGTTGCACATAGTTTTCTTAAAATTCACAGAAGGTCAAGTTGCGGAAGTGAAGATTTCTTTGTTTGTTTTGATTCTATCAATGTTTTTTGGATGGAAATCTATTGAAGTTTAGGCTGTGAATGAAGAGATAACCTTGGTTAAGTTTGTGTTGGGTCAGTTAACCTATGTAGGGGTCAACCATAGTCAGCTGTACATCATGCAAGTGGTGTAGGGACCTTGATATAACCTGTTTGAGTTGAGGGGAAGTGGTTTTGAGGCTCAACTGTGATGGTTGTAGATTTGTCTCTGTTAGTAATCAAAAGACTTTGTAGTGCTGACATGGTTTCTATGGCAATAGTGAGACACCTATTGTCAGTTGAGAGATTCTAAAGTTGCGTTATTGCTGGGTTTAAGTGTTTTGAGGCTTTGGAGGTGCTAGCTAATGTATAGGAGGGGATACTTGCATCCACTCAATCAGTTTGGTTAGTTGGTTGGTGATAGTTACTTTGGAGGCAGCTGGGTGCCAGAGTTGCAGTTAGCAAAGAGTTAATTGTGTGATATCCCAACTTGTCTGTTAGTTGAGAGAGATTTCTGTTAGCTATTTGGTTTAGAGGGGTTCTGCTCTGCAAGGTTTTTAGGCTAGTTGACTATAGAGGATACCCTGGAATCTTGGAGGACAGATCTCTGACTGACGACTGGGAACATGAAGAGGACTTTGAAAACACTTTATAGCTCCTTCTATGGCAGTAGTAGCTAGAAGCTATCGTGGTCAGCTGGCATCAGGAGATGCTCTTAGTTGGAAGATTAGAGATATTGGAGGTGAGAGCTGACCTAAGAGGACAATTTGAGTAGGTAGTTGGACTAAATGGGGAGGCTTGGAGGGTGTTGAAGTACTCAACTATGTCATCTAAGGATATAAGGATGTCAACTAGGGGTGTTGGTGGAAACCTCCATTGTCGTTTTTTCTAGGTTGTGGTGCTAGTGATAGTTTTCTCCCCACGGTGGTGTGCTTTGAACGGGGCTATAAAGGCAGGTTCTCATAGACACATCAACGGGGCTATAAAGGCAGGTTCTCATAGACACATCAACGGGGCTATAAAGGCAGATTCTCATAGACACATCAACGGATAATGACACAAGAAAGTACTACTTAGCCTCATGTTTTTGAAGAAGAAAATATGGTGGACTCTTTGGCCTATTTGGAGAAAGATATGGATGACATGATAGATGCCCTGCATGACGTAGGGGATATACAACACAATGCCAATGGAGAGTGTCCCATCGACGCATGGACCAAGGCTTGAGAGAGTCATGCATGGGATCTAAGAAACGATTGATTAATAAATCATTCCAATAAGATAGTTGGTGAAAAAGGGAGAGCTTCTTTATTCCATCTATAGGTTCTTCATTATCATTAGCTCTCCATAATTCCAACCAATCTTTTGCATTCATTTTATAAGGTGGTCAACCGAGATTTCCATCCCGTAGAGTGAATGATTCAATGGAAGATATCTTGCATGCCCTAGATATATCATCTTCTTTAAAGTTAGAGAATGAAGTGCATCCAATTGAGGTCCACAAATAGGACATGCATGGTATATCTACTGGTAGCAAGGCTTGTGTTACACCATTTAGTTCTACTATGATCACGTGAAAATCTATCTTTAATATTTGAAATTTTGATTTTTTTTTACTAACCTATAGTCATGCATAATAGTCTACATAAATATTCTCTTTATATTTGCTAATCTATTTTAACGATGTTTAAGCATGTCGTGAATAGGGATGTCTGCCCATAAGGTTTATAGTTCTTCTACTAAGGTGCCATGTACACATCCATGTTTTTGAATTTGTACTTTTAGGTAATAATAAGAAAGTAAGAGATGTTCCTTTTTATTGAGGATATTATAATTCACCAATGCCATTAGCCAAGTGCTCCATGTTATGGAACACAAACTAAATGGGTTAACATCATCCATTGCCAAACATAGGTGTATGTATTCAAGCTCTTTCTTAAATTTGTGTGATTTCTCCTCAGTTTGTCTCCATGTAGTGCAATTAGTAGGAATGCATAAGATACCAATCCATGAGGAGGCTGCACAATCTCGAATGGAGTGTAGGTGCATCACATCTTGGTAGTGGAGGATATGAGTCCTTCTATGGGTAAGTTTTTTTGCATATCTCTATAATTAGTAGGAATGCATAAGATACCAATCCATGAGGAGGCTGCACAATCTCGAATGGAGTGTAGGTGCATCACATCTTGGTAGTGGAGGATATGAGTCCTTCTATGGGTAAGTTTTTTTGCATATCTCTATAATTTTCCATCTATAATATGTATTAGTTGCATGCATTTAACCTTGTGGAATTTGTTGTTGTAGGAGAGCATGGTAGGTCATCCCCCATTTCCACAAGAGAAGAAATATGGCTACAAGTTTGGCATGTAGGCTTTTACCAAGAAATTGGAGTTCGAGGGCATGCCCATCAATTGACTACAAGTTTGGCAGCGCTTCTCAAGCAATTGAAGTTTGAGGGCATGCCCATCGATTGGGGGGAGCGGTAACGAATGTGGTAAGTATCCTACTACTATTTGCATCCATCTACTTATTTGTGTTGCCATGTGCATTGCATAGTAATTTCTTCTTTTGTATGCATTTATGTAGGATGATATGCCCTAATGTGGCAATGACTAGTAGTGTGTTGCTATCTCTACACACCTCTCTTGGCACACTATTTTGAGTACACATGTAATTTGTCATATACATAGTGTTGCTATCCATGCCTTGGATCAACACTTTGATGTAATATTGTAGATATGTAATTAACTTTTTACATAATATAAAATGCAGGTTTTCTTTCAACCATGAGTATAATTGCATAAGTGCTCTTACCAACATGTAGAATGGCGTATCTAGCTATAATCTACATAGCTGGATACAACATTTTACCAGAAATGTTTTTGTATAGAGCACTGGTAAAATGTAGATACCTATGTATATATCGGCATCTATATTGTCTATACCAATGTCTATACCCACACCTATACTGGCACTTACACCGGCACCTATACCGATGCTGGTAGCAATACCTATCCTAATGGCTATAACGGTGAAGCCTATATCGGCACTTGGGCATTATAATACTTTGTTCTGGCATCTCGTCATCATTTCGTTGTAGTGTATATGGACATAATTATATTTTTTTAGAAAAACACATGTTGTTATTATAGAAAAATGTTTTAAAACAATACATAAATATATTGTTTATAAAAAAACAATACATATTAAATATATTGTTTATAGATTTTTTTAAAATTTATGTTTTCATAGGTTAACTTTTCTAATTAGTTTTAAAATGTTTTTATATAAATAATATATTTATGTATTGTTTATATATAAAAACTTTTAAAACACATGTTTTCATAGGCTACCTCTTTCAACATTAGTTTTTAATAATTTAACTTTTACTTATTCAAAATGTTAGACTACTATGGAGAGGTTTGAAAAGTATTTAGGCTGACTTTCTAAGACAATTGTTTGAGAGAAGAAGTGTTCACAAGCAGCAACTAAGAACAACTCTCTAATAAGGAACCATGACATTGTTTCCATAGCCAATAACTTTAGTCATTTTGCAGCAAGAAGATTTAAAAAATTACTTGAAGGGGCTAGATGAGTTAAAGTTGCTTCAAGAGGACCCTTTTCACAAGATTAAGTTATGTGATTATCTAGAGATGATTTTCAATATTAAATACATGCCAATTGAACACGTGGGGTGAATAATAGCATCAAAATGTATTGAGGTTTAAAGTATCAATGAAATAATATGTATTGATACACAACAATTATCTAAGTTACATATCTTTCTTTACACACTCATGTAAAACCAATCTTTTTGGCAAACAAGGAATGTTTCCATCACACACACTAGTAACACAATAATAGTAATAATCATTGTGGCATGATATTGTGCTTTCCCTAAGGCTTTCAAGGTAGTCTCTTGAAAATTTATGTGTATTCTAACATAGTTGTAGAGTTACATAATATATTCCATATTTTCATCATTATTTCTTGGCATACCGTCTTAGGATGACAAACTATGTATGCCCACGACGATAATCTCGCTACAACCAAATATCATGCTTAGGATGACGGAATATGCCAAAGTTAAAAGTGAGTGGTTTCTCCATGGTAGGAGAGTGCTCAAATGTGAAGTTTTGGTACAGAAGTATTAGTGCTAGTTTTGCTTCTTGCATTGCAAACTTATACCCAATGCAAATGTGAGAACCAATTCCATAGGGAATGAATGCACAAGACTTCCTTTGTTGATTCTCTTTAGAGTTGGGATTAAACTTCTCAAGACTGAATCCCTCAGGGTTTGAAAAGTTTTTTGGATCTTGCATTATTGAATTTAGTGCTATCCAAAAATTTGTTCCCTAGGGCCACAATAAAAAAATATTGACATAAAAATTATGATTACGTATTCATGATTGCAAAAAATAAAAATCATAGTTGATGAATAGCTTTCATTCAAATTAATAATCAAGGCATGCAAGTGTGTATGATAAGTTGAAATATACATGAGGTCTTGATAATGTGTTAGATCTGCTTAAGGTTGTATGGGCCAAGTTGGATGTCCTCTAAGAGCTCACATGAAACTATTAGAGTTGGGGTGTTTATTCTAAGAGTCTCATTTATAACTTGGCACGTGGTACACTAAAGTTTTTTGAGGTAAACCCCTCGAGAGTGCATTTGGTACACCATTGTCTCAATTGTCAACATGTGAAGGCAATGTGGAGGGACTTGTCTATCCTATACATTTTTTTTCATCCTTGAACCCTTTATTGGAAACATTGTTAGGAGATTGATTTTTTAAATGTCAATAATTTTTGGTGTTGATAAAGGATGCTAAAACATTTTAAAACAGTACATAAATATATTGTTTATAGAAAAACTTTCCCTTATCTAGATTAGTTTTAAATAGTTTTTCTATAAACAATATATTTATATATTGTCCATATTTAAACTTTTTAAAACACATGTTTTTATAGGTTACCTTTTTCTAGATTAGTTTTTAACAATGTAATGTTTACTTATTTAAAATGTTAGACTATTATGGAGAGGTTTAAAAACTATGTAGTCTTGTTGTCAACACGAAGGTTTACTTTTTGAGACAACTCTCTTGAATTTGGTGCATGCAGAGAAGAAGTGTTCACAAGCAGCAACTAAGAACGACTCTCTAACAAGGAACCATGATAATGTTTGTCATAACTGTAAGTCATATCATATTATGGAAACAAGATTAAAAAATTTACTTGAAGGGGCTAGAGTAGTTAAAGTTGCTTCAAGAGGACCCGTTTCACAAGATTAAGTTATGCACTTATCTAGAGATCATTTTTAATATTAAATACATCCCAATTCAACATGTGGTGAATAATAGCATTAGCTTTTCTATAAACAATTTCACATATTATTGTCCATATATATAAAGTTTTTAAAATACGTTTTCATAGGATGCCTTTTTCTAGATATTAAAGTAATGTTTAGTTACTCATGGAGAGGTTTAAAAAGTATGTATTTTTTTGATAGTAGCAAGGCTTACTTTTTGAGATCTCTCTCGAATTTGGTGCATGCAGAGAAGAAGTGTTCACAAGTAGCAACTAAGAACAACTCTCTTACAAGGAACCATGACATTGTTTCCATAGCCAATAATTATAAGTCATAACTGTAAGTCATACAATATTGTGGAAAAAATATTAAAAAATTTACTTGAAAGGGCTAGATGAAATAAAGTCACTCAGTAAGGGGCATTTGAACATATTTTGGGCCTTTTGCTAATGAAAGTAATTAGCAACGGACCAATAGGAATAGAAGATTGTGCACATTTGGTCTTCTTTGAATATAGGGATGGAGACTAGGTTGTAGGGAGGGGGACTAGGCTTTCAATACTAATAATTACACTTGTCCTTTTCAAAAAGTAAGGGGGTTAGGGTAGCCTATGGTCCCACCATTTTCGTGGCTCAAAAAATCCTTAAAATTTTGAAATTTTTGAGATTCTCCCAAAAAACCATCTCAAATTTCATTGTAATAAAAAATTTCATTTTCAAGTCCACTTTCTATCTTGAACGCCCAAATTAAACTCTTGTTAACCTTCCTCCCTTCCTCTTCCATCTCTTCAATATCCATCAAGCTCAAAATCCTAATCTGCATAGCATCTTTGCATTTTCTTTCTCTATCTCATTCGCCCAACCCTAATCTCACTACTATAGCTTCACAATTGATATGGCTTCAGCACGAAGAAGACCAAAAGATGAGATTGAGGAGATCTCACTGTACAATAAGAGGGACGATGATGGTGCTTGGTGAGAGAGGCATTTCGCAAGGGTGCTTAGGTTTTCCTGTAGCCTACTACTATTGGTCTGCACCTGAGTTTGACGACGACGAGATGTGATGGAGCTTCATTGGAAGGGTCATTTAGAGGGATTCAAAAAATCGAGCAATGGAGACCTAGTGGCCATTGTACAACATGTGTATACGACATGAGACATACATCTTCATAAACAAACTCGATTCCCATGCAACTGTAAGTATCATAGGGGAGAAAGGAGGCATGTGATATTACGATAGCTACATCTTTCATATTTAATGATATTATTTTTGGTTGTAGATATTTTTTCTTCCAACTGGCAGAGGAGCAACCATTATGAAGCCTTATCGGAACATTTCAAGCACTCTATGTAGACATTGGTGAGGCACTTTTTTCTTGTAAAACCAATGCAGACCCTCTTAAGGAAAAGATCTTCTTTTATCGGCACTCCTATGTGGTGCCAATGCATGACGGTGGGTTTGGTAAGCTAGAGATCATCACATCACATCTCCTGCCCTCTCTTCTGTTTGAATGGCCAACTCCTGATGCTTGGGCAGTTATGGTCATGAAATTAAAGATGCTTTGTGACATACAAGGATCTTTGAAGTTTGCAAAGACATCTCGATCGGTGGGTCTCAGTTGGGTATGCCCAATTCATCTTTTTGCTAAGATGTTCAATCAATTTACTTTCTCACAAACACTTACCATGTTTGTGTGCAAGAAAGTACTAGGTGATGACATGGTTGCCTTGCTTGGAGAGTAGTGGTTTTTGTAGAGGGGAAGCATAAGGATGATACATTCAAGTGCAAAATAGTAAAGTCCAGTGTTACATTTTGGTATCTTAAAGCTCGTGCTACCTTATACATTCGCTTTTATTACGAACGGTGGAAGGGTGCCATTGCAAGCAGATGAACAAGTTGTTTTGCCTCTTGACATATGCGTTAGGTTTCCTAATGGTGTGGTGGAAATTGTAAGTGAAAGTAGGCATTGGAGTCTCCTAAATATTAGGGAGCACCTCAATATAATGGGAAGTGAGGATATAAGTGGGGCATAATTTAAGGTGAAGAATAGAAATATTCGAATGCGAATGGAGTTGAAGACCTTAGTAGATGCTGATTAGGAATATGATTGTATAAGCATGACTTAATAAGAAAGCTTTCGAGTTTTATATGAAGTCTATTTAGAATTATAATATTAAGCTTTCGAGTTTTTTATGAAGTCTATTTAGAATTATAATATTTGCCTTCGAATCTTGCGCTCCTCATACCAATTTTGTAAACTAACATTGTTTGTGCGGGAAAAATAGGTAACTGACGAGGGTTACCTAAAAAGAATCCCTCCAAAAATGCATGAAAGTGTTAAAATGGCTTGAAAACACACTTTTTTTAAAAGCAAATCTGGAATTTGTGTATATTAAAAAACTACATGAATTTTGACACTTGTTTCAAGAAAGAACACATGGTGACCTCCATAGATTTATAAACTAATAATGCTTAACATAAAAGCAACTTGACTTTTAAATGGGATAGAAGAAGTCACCACAACTTAAAGAAATCCCAAAATTTTTTAAATTAAAAATTATTTTAGAAATTTCATGAATGAAATAGACCTCTTTTAATGAAATTTCTTGGAACAAAGTTTACCACTATATATAAATATACACATTATTTGACAAGTGAATAAAAAGTATTAGAATAGATAACATCATAAGCTCTATAGTTTATAAAATACCCTACAATCTGAAAAGATGGAGAGGGGAGAAGAGAGCCTGAGCTCTCGCAAGCACACACACACTCCACAAAACCCTTAAAAAGAACACACAAGGTGAGAGGATGAAAATCTTCTTCTTCTTCACACAACACTCAACACACCATATACAAAGATAAGAGTGCACACTATATGAAAAGGTACTCAACCAAATACATACTAGGGCTCTCTATAGTGTGAACCCAACTAAATGAGCTGGTGCTATAACTATGCCAGTCTCTAGAATGGCTATCACACAGCCTGTCATCTCATTGGCCATATATCACCCATGATCTCACCAACCATGCAAGTGGTGTAAGTTTGGGGCCTATTCCCCAGGCGGGTCATTAGTGTCCACCGCCTCACTAGATGAGCTTGATATCTCAACACTCCCCCTCGAGCTCAACTCCATCTCATGTACACCAAGCAAAGCCTTGAATCTGCGGAGCTTCTCTGTACCCAATGCTTTGGTGAAGATGTCAGTGACCTAATCCTCTATGCTGACATAAACAAGGTCAATGTCTCATGCCAAAACCTTCTCTCTGACAAAATGGTAGTGGACCTCTATATGCTTCGTGCGAGAATGAAAAACTGGGTTCCTGGCCAACTGTATACTGCTAATGTTGTCACAGAAAATGATAACTTGTCTATCCACTAATAGACCAAAACCTGCAAGTAGCTTTCTCAACCAAGCTACCTCACATGCTGCCATAGCAGCACCTCTATACTCGGCCTTCTCTGTACTGTGGATAGAGCAACCATAGACTTCTTCTTACTGCTGCAAGTTACAGCAGCACTCCCCAAAGAAAACATGAAGCCACTAGTAGATCTTCTATCTGAGATACTACTAGCCCAATCAGCATCTGTGTAGCCATGTACACATATCTTTGTCCTAGTTTCATAAAATATTCCACAATGCAAAGTAGACCTCACATACCTCAGTATGCGTCTCAATGCATCCAAATGTGGCTTCCAAGGAACCTGCATAAACTGACTCACCAACCCAACAACATAGCTCAAATCTGGCCTGGTGATCGGTCATGTAGATCAAGCTTCCTACTATGCACCTATACATATGCACCTATACATAGTAGGATCCTCCCAAATCTCTCCTGAATCTGCACTCAACTTGCATTCTGATCCAATGGCATTGAGATAGGCTTACAGCTTGTCATACCATACTTGGACAACATGTCCAAGCCATACTATCTCTGCAGTAATCTAATACCATGTGGTGACCTAATCACCTCAATGCCCAAGAAATATCTGAGCTCCCCTAGATCCTTCATCTCAAACTTCTGTCTAAGCAAGATCTTTACATCAAAGATCTCTACATCATGATCCCCTATAATGATCAGCTCATCTACATAGATGACAACAAGTACAACCCCTCTATCACTGTGTCTCACATACAGCGAGAAATCTGCATTGGCTACATGAAAGCCAATAGTGACAAGATATTCAGAATCTTGTCAGACCATGCTCTTGGTGCTTGTTTTAAGCCATACACGGCTTTCTTCAACCTGCAAACATGCTCGGGGTGACTCACATCCTCATAACCAGGTGGTTGCAACATATACACCTCTTCTTGCAAATCCCCATGCAAGAATGCATTCTTTACATCCATATGATGTAAAGAATGCATTCTTTACATCCATATGATGTAAAAACCATTGCTTTGACGCAGCCATTGCTATCACAACTCTAACTGTTTCCATCTTGGCAAATGGGCTAAAAGTTTTCTCATAATCAATGCCATATGTCTATGCATATCCTTTGGCTACCAATCTAGGCTTGTACTTGCTTATGCTTCCATCACTGTTATATTTTACTTTGTACACCCACTTGCATCCAATGGCTTTCTTGCCTTCAAGCAATTGCACTAAATCCCAAGTCTCATTTCCATATAGTGCATTCATCTCCTCATCCATAGCTTTCTCCCAACACACATTTCCAATAGGCTCATCAATGCATGTGGGCTCTACAACTTGCACAACTTCTGCCATGTATGCATAGTGATGTGCCACATAACCATCATAGGTAAACCTCTGCCCCACAGGATTCTTCACTCTCCCAGATCTTCATAGTTTTGCATTCATGGCTTCCATAGCCTTCTTTACACTAGGTGTTCTCATAGCTGGTATCCCAAGATCCTCATCAACGCTCATCTCTGAGCCACTAGACTCTCCATCAACATGAGAATGCCTTACAAAAATGTTAAGCATACTAAGGGGCTCAACCACTTTCTCTTTGCCTTTATGTGATGTACTAATCACATTTGCAGGACTGGTATTATGATGCAGCCTACCACTCCATGGTCTATCAACTGGACCACTAGATGAGGACTCTCTTGCTCCACTCAAAGATTGTGATTGCTGACTTGTATTCTGTGCAACCACATTTCCACTCACATCAGCCCTAACAACTTCTTTTTCAGCAGCATACCAGCTGCTCATCTCATCAAAAACAACATCCCTACTTACCCTCAACTCACGTGTAGCAAGGTTATAACACCTGTATCCCTTTTGCTCAAGGGAATATCCAATAAACACACATTTTTCAGCTTTTGGATCTCTCCCATCAATGCTCGTGTAATCTCAGCAATGTGCCAGTTTTTCCACTCAGTAACTCCATTTTGCTACGAAATGTATCTGCATGTAAATTGTCTCCGAATACCATTCTTCTTCAAAATTTCAGAGAACTCATTGGAGAAGTACTCTCCCCCTCCATCTGACCTTAGGCACTTTACATATTTCCCTGTTTGCTTTTCAACCATAACTCTGAAATTCTGAAAATGAGTGAACACCTCACCCTTCTCCTTCATGAAGTATACCCACACTTTTCTTGTGTGGTTATCAATGAATGTCACATAATACCTGTAGCCTCCCATACACATGGTCTTTGTAGGACCCCATACATCTGAATGCACAACATCTAGTGCATTTCTGCTCACATTTCTATCATGTGGAAATACATGCTTTGTTTGCTTTCCAAATTGGCATGCTTCACATATTTTCTGCATACCTTCAACTTTAAACTTTGGCAGCCCTGTCACAATTCCTTTAGTCTGCATAGACTTCATTCTTTGCATATTCACATGTCCAATTCCTTCATGCCAAATGTCTGTGTCTGCAACAATTCTTGAACCATTTGCAAACATCGCAGCACTCACTTCAAGCATGTTTACTGTTGCCTTTTGCAACCAACCTGCACTTGTCTTTTAACATAACAACCATCAGGGCTAAACCGAACCTGAAAACCTTGCTCAATCATCTGGCCAACTGAAACCAGATTCTTTGTTATGTTTGGAATATGAAGTACATCTACAAGGTACTTCACTTTGCCATCCTGCATAGACAATGGCACATCTCCAACATGGGTAATTGGATGAGCAATGTCATCCCCTGTTTCCATAAAACCTAGTCTTTCAAGGTTTTTCATCTCCTTGAACCACTCCCCATGACTTGTCATGTGGTTTGAAGCACCTGAATCAACATTTTGAGACATGGCATTAAGGACATGCTGCATAACAAACAACCTTTCATTATCCTCATTGTTTTTGCTTGAGGATGCATAGTTTTTTTGCTGTAATTTCCCATTTTGCATGTGAGTCTGCTTCTTATAACAATCTGCCTGCACATGTCCAATCTTACCACCCACAATAAAAGCATCCACGTGTATCGTTATACTACCTTTGCTAATTTCCATGACCTCTTTGACTCCCCCTGCCTTTGAATTGGCCTCTTCCACCTGCGTGTTGTTGTTGTTGTGAATTCTGGGACTGTGCTTCTCTTGCTTGCAGCTCAGCCCTTAGTATGAACTAGGCTCTGATACCATGAAAATATGTAGGGGAGAAGAGAGCTTGAGCTCTTGCAAGCACATACACACACACAAAACCCTAAAAAAGAACACACACAAGGTGAGAGGCTGAAAATCTTTTTCTTCTTCACACAACGCTCAACAAACCATATACAAAGATAAGAGTGCACACCATATGAAAAGGTACTCAACCAAATACATACTAGGGTTCTCTATAGTGTGAACCCAACTAAATGAGCTGGCACTATAACTATGCCAGTCTCTAGAATGGCTGTCACACAGCCTGTCATCTCACTGACCGCATATCACCCATGATCTCACCAACCATGTGACAGGTGTAAGTGTGGGGCGGCCTATCCCCCAAGTGGCAGGTCATCAGTGTCCACTGCCTCACTAGATGAGCTCGATATATCAACACAATCAAGCTTGAATGTATTTCTAATCCCAAATAGCAAAGCCAATACAAATAATATGAAATAAAAGTTCTTCATACAAAGATGAGATGAAACTTCTTGAAGGTTTCTAGAGCAATAAACTAAAGTATGTAAAGTAGGAGAGTCATGATAAACTAAATTATGTAAAGTAGTAGACTCAAAAATCTAAACATCTAGGACTTGATCTGGATATTCCTCTCCTTCGTTATTGAATTAGTGATCATTTTCTTCTCCTTGGGGACCAGGGAGCATCAAAGTAAGATTTTCATTTTCTATTAGAGATGCTAATTCCCCAGGCTCATCAGAGAGGGGGGGCATAGGTTCTTTTGATGCTGACTGGAACTTCTCATTAGCGTCAATAGAGACTGCTCCGACCTCTTGATCTTCATGTGGCAATTCCATAGCACCTTTACACGCATAGGAATAACGACTGCTTGGATCTCATCCTTTTTAACTGCTGCAATGTAGTTTCTCTTTCTCTTAATTGCACATGTCATAGTTATACCTGCAGTGTTAAAAAAATAAATATAAGAACTAACATACAATCAATAATAAGAAATTATATATTTAAATATGATTTTTTAAAGCAAAAATAAGCGTATACTAGTTCCAGAAAACAAGTCAAGTATCCAGTAATCTGGCGTAGAAAATAGGTCGATCAAATGATTAATCAAGCGCTAAGGCTTCTGGTAGGGATTTACCAAGGCTTTGGACTCAGTCACATGCCTTGGTTTTCTAGTTACTGTGGGAAAAGAAAGCACATTGGAGCATCTAGACTCATTGACATGTGCTTTAATATGTCTTTGCTCAATGTCATCCCAATAGCCAACCGTGATCATTTCAAATAAAAAGACACCATTGAAAAGAAAACCAGAAACATGCTCTATATTTGTTTTGACCCTACAATCAAATTTAGTGAAACATAAATTTAAAGTATTTAAATAATAATGAAAAGAAACTAAAAACATAAGTTCTTGAAACCATACCAAACAAGAGACTCGAGACCATGTGCTTCTTTTCTCAGAGCTGCAGTTACTAATGCAGCTTAGCTAGTGCTATGAAAGATCACAAATCTCCACATATTCGATGTAGTTAAGACTTTAAAATTTTGTAACATCTTTTGAATATCTTGATAGGTATATGCTCTCTCCTCATTTTTAGAACCACTCATATTACAACCATATGGGATATTAGCAAATAACAAGACTGTAATCTTTCTTTGGAATGATATTTTGAAGATTCACTACAAGACACTGCTGCCATACACACGTTTAATACACGCGATAAGTTACGGGCGTGTGTATGGTCACGCATGTATATGAGTAGTATCGGGCATGTGTATATTGGCATCTAAATTCGCGTGTATACCGGTTTTAGAAACGCATCTACCAGTGCGTGTATATTGGCATCTAAATTTGCGTGTATACTGGTTTCAGAAACGTGTGTATCAGCGCGTGTATATACACGCATTATTACACGCGAGAACTTTATTAAGTTTTCTTTAAACCATCTCATAGTACATTAAAGTATATATCATTACACAATCCCACTACATGCATTTACAACAATGAAATATATTCAAAAATAAATCATGAGATGATAATTAAAAGACAACATATACAATAGAAATGTCATCAATTTAGAACGATATAGTGATGGATTGGTTAGGGCTTGATCTCATCTTCAACAAGATCCATCCTTGCCAAACGATTAACAACAATATCCATTTGATCAATTTGTAAGGCTACGATTAAATTTATTCCACTATCGATATTCTGTCCGATACCATTAATAATGGTATCGATGCCCTGATCATCCTCATCAACATCACCATCATCCTCAATGATAGGGTCATCCTCATGATCATGAGAAATGGCACGCTCATCCTCATTATCATGATCATCTCTTATTTCTTGATCATCGATCACAACATCTTCATTGGCATGTTCGACATCATCTTCATTGCGGCTTGTTACATCCTCCATATGCTCCATATCAGTGAATTGATCATCCTCATCAACATCACCATCATCCTCAATGGTACGGTCATCCTCATGATCATGAGAAATGGCACGCTCATCCTCATTATCATGATCATCTCTTATTTCTTGATCATCGATCACAACATCTTCATTGGCATGTTCGACATCATCTTCATTGGCATGTTCGACATCATCTTCATTGCGGCTTGTTACATCCTCTATATGCTCCATATCAGTGAATGTATTATACATCACTTTGGAACGTGGTGCAATAGGGATGACGTACTACCATTTAATGTCATGCACCATTGGCAGATAGATAACCTACTCAAATACACATACTGCAGTAATTAATTAGCATATCAAAAGTCAAGGGGTACACGAGCTTAGATATATATGTACATGAAACACATTAGTAAAAAAATGCATACTTGCTCACATTGTTGTGGCAATACGAGCCTATCTTTCTTTGTTTGCCAAAACTTTGTAGAGTCAATAGTTACATAGCCACTTGCATGGCGTTTTATCGTTGCATTAGGCCCTTTTTCCACCACGTTCATTTGCCATTTGACATCCAAAATATACACAAAGAAGCGATGAAAGTCAAGCCTAAATATGTCTTGGATTGTGCCACAATAATCATCCATTTTTCCATTAGCTCCCTCAAAGCTACTAATGACACCGCAATCTTGTGTATTCCTCTTTTCATCAATTCTTTGTGTTCGAAAATTCTTGCTTCACACCATATAGCATTGAACATAGTGCATTGGACCAAAATAGAAGCAATATTTGTGTAAGCAATGTGAATAAATATTAAAAGCAAATCACTTACAACTAATGCAAAACATTAGTTTTAAGTACCTTTAACATGCATCCTCGTGCATACTCCCATTCTTCCACCATGATATGCAGCCCCTCGCCGCTCTCTGCTCTCTCCATTTCCTCATGCAACCAATCAACATGGATATCATTCGGAAGTGTTGCTAGATGCTTAGGGTACGCCTTACGAGAGCCATGTTGCCTCCAAAAGAGAGCTCTTTCTGCTTGCCTTTTTGTCTTTGCATCCTCATATCTTGTAACCCATCTGCTCATCACATCACTATTAAGGATGCAAGTGAAATTGAGATCATCAATCAATGTTTTGTCAATTACTTTACTATGTCCTTTTCCTTGAGGCACAATAGAGGTCATCCTCAAGTCCTCTTCATTGCTCCATAGTCGCGGCAAAGAGCTGTCCACCTGACCAAGAAATTCTGAAATATATACAAGAGACTCTTGTATCAACCAACCCTCGGCCATGCTTCCTTCGGGCCTTGCACTTTGCCTCACAAAGTCTTTTAAGGTCTTCATAAAGCACTCTAGGAAGAACATCCAACGTGCATGCATAGTGCCACATAAAGTAATTTCGTCCACTAAATGCACAATGAAATGTAGTTGACTTGTGAGAATGGTTCGCGGAAAAGTCTCCTCTACCAAACAAACCACCTCCACCACCATAACACGCACATCATCCAACGTGACTAGATCAATTGCTTTGGAACTAACATATCTAAAAAATAAATAAATAGTACGTTATACCTCATGCACGTTCATTTTGCAAGGTATAATGAAGGGTGATCTGACATGGGTTTTACATACCTCACAAGCTCGCCCATCTTATAAATACATTTTTTCAAACTCTTGTTTGCACAATGGTCGATGCTAGTAGTAGGTAGTATGAATTGCGCACATAAGAGCACATGTATGTATGGTTTATGGCATTACAAAATTTAATTTCAACGTACAAGACTTGGAAAACACTTACTTGAAGCATCTTGTGCCAATCGTGGGACTTCAACCCATATAGTTGCTGAACGCCTCTTTTTTTAGTGGTTGTTGTAAAGGCTCCCTTCAATGATCTCATGCATCCAATGGGAGTACGCAAAGTGGTGATGGCCTGCTTTACCTGATTCTCCTCTTTCTTTGATATAATCCATGGTGCAGGCGGAAGACGAACGTGCCCACCCTCCTCTCGTGGGCCAAGCTTGATGCATACGTCCTGCAACCCGCAAGTCCTCCCGTATGCTAACATTGTCTCGTTTACCAATAACATGTTCCCAAATACCAGATCCCACATTCTTGAAGATGTGCATGGGATCAAGAAGATGGTTGATCTTAAGATGGGTCCAATATGGTTGCCGAAAAAAAATAGAGTACCTACACAATGGATTGCTCTATGTGATCTTTAATCCAATTAGAGACTACACAAAACAAGATTGAAAAACATTACTGTACCTGTTCATGCCATCTGGAGGAAGAACATTTGTAGACTCCCAAATACGCTTCTAATCTTTTACACGAAGTGTTTGTGGAGGAATGTTACTCTTACTAGCAACATATTTAGGATGATCTGACGGGAGAAATCGATGATGATTATTGAATATGGTCTTACACATGTTTACCCGATGTTTTCAAACCTGTTAAAATATAAATAAAAGTTAGAATAATAAAGTCAATAGTTATAATTAATATAGCCAATAGTATTAGAGTAGGGAGGTAATTAGAATGAGGTGGGTAGTCTATTCCCCTTTGGAAGCATGTTTGATAATAGCTTGCATCCAATATCTGAAAAGATGCAGGGGGGAAGAGAGCTTGAGCTCTTGCAAGCACACACACACACTCACAAAACCCTAATAGAGAACACACAAGGTGAGAGGCTGAAAATCTTCTTCTTCTCTACTCAACACTCAACACCCCATATACAAGATAAGAGTACAAAATAATATGAAAGGTACTCAACCAATACATACACGGGTTCTCTATAGTGTGAACCCGACTAAATGAGCTGGCACTATAACTATGCCAGTCTCTAGAATGGCTGTCACACAGCATGTCATCCCACTGGCCGCATATCACCCACCAAGATCTCACCAGTGGTGTAAGTGTGGGGCCTATCCCCCAGGCGGGTCATCAGTGGCCACCGCCTCACTAGATGAGCTCGATATCTCAACACTCCCCCTCGAGCTCAACTCCATCTCATGTACACCAAGCGAAGCCCTGAATCTCCGGAGCTTCTCTGTACCCAATGCTTTGGTGAAGATGTCAGCTACCTGATCCTCTGTGTTGACATAAACAAGGTCAAGGTCTCCTGCCAAGACCTTCTCTCTGACGAAGTGGTAGTGGACCTCTATATGCTTCGTGCGAGCATGAAAGACTGGGTTCCTGGCCAACTGTATACTGCTAATGTTGTCACAGAAAATGACAACTTGTCTATCCACTGATAGACCCAAATCTGCAAGTAGCTTCCTCAACCAAGCTACCTCACATGCTGCCATAGCAGCTCCTCTGTACTCGGCCTCTGTACTCGATAGAGCAACCGTAGGCTGCTTCTTGCTGCTCCAAGTCACGGTAGCACTCCCCAAAGAAAACATGAATCCACTGGTAGATCTTCTATCTGAGATACTACCAGCCCAATCAGCATCTGTGTACCCATGTACACATATCTTTGTCCCAGTCTCATAGAATAGTCCACAATGCAAAGTAGACCTCACATACCTCAGTATGCGTCTCACTGCATCCAAGTGCGGTTTCCGTGGAACCTACATAAACTGACTCACCAACCCAACAACATAGCTCAAATCTGGTCTGGTGATCGTCATATAGATCAAGCTTCCTACTATGCGTCTATACATAGTAGGATCCTCCAAGATCTCTCCTGAATTTGCACTCAACTTGCCATTCTAATCCAATGGCACAGAAATAGGCTTACAGCCTGTCATACCATACTTGGACAACATGTCCAAGCCATACTGTCTCTGCAGTAATCCAATACCATGTGGTGACCTAATCACCTCAATGCCCAAGAAATATCTGAGCTCCCCCAGATCCTTCATCTCGAACTTCTGTCTAAGCACGATCTTTACATCAAAGATCTCTGCATCATGGTCCCCCGTAATGATCAAGTCATCTGATCAAGTCATCTACATAGATGACAACAAGCACAACCCCTCTATCACCATGTCTCACATACAATGAGAAATCTGCATTGGCTACATGAAAGCCAATAGTGACAAGATATTCAGAAATCTTGTCAGACCATGCTCGGGGTGACTCACATCCTCATATCTAGGTGGCTGCAACATATACACCTCTTCTTGCAAATCCCCATGCAAGAATGCATTCTTTACATCCATCTGATATAAAGACCATTGCTTTGACGCAGCCACTCTGCTATCACAACTCTCACTGTTGCCATCTTGGCAACTGGACTGAAAGTTTCCTCATAATCAATGCCATATGTATGCGCATATCCTTTGGCTACCAATCTAGCCTTGTACCTGTTTATACTTCCATCACTGTTATGTTTTACTTTGTACACCCACTTGCATCCAATGGCTTTCTTGCCTTCAGGCAATTGCACTAAATCCCAAGTCTCATTTCCATATAGTGCATCCATCTCCTCATCCATAGCTTTCTCCCAACACACATTTCCAACAGCCTCATCAATGCATGTGGGCTCAACAACCTGCACAACCTTTGCCATATATGCATAGTGATGTGCCACATAACCATCATAAGTGAATCTCTGCATAGGATTTTTCACTCTCCCAAATCTTCGCAGCTTTTCATTCATGGCTTCCATAGCCTTCTTTACACCAGGTGTTCTCATAGCTGGGATCCCAAGCTCCTCAAGGCTCATATCTGAGCCACTAGACTCTCCATCAACATGAGAATGCCCTACAAAAATGTCAGGCATACCAAGGGGCTCAACCACTTTCTCTTTTCCTTTACGTGATGTAGTAATCACATTTGCAGGACTGGTATTATGACGCAGCCTGCCACTCCATGGTCTATCAACAGACCCACTAGATGAGGACTCTCCTGGTCCACTCAAAGACTGTGATTGCTGACCTGCATTCTGTGCAACCACACTTCCACTCACATCAGCCCCCCAACAGCTTCTTTTTCAACAGCATACCAGCTGCTCATCTCATCAAAGACAACATTCCTGCTTACCCTCAACTCACGTGTAGCAGGGTTATAACACCTGTATCCCTTTTGCTCAAGGGAGTATCCAATAAACACACATTTTTCAGCTTTTGGATCCAGCTTAGTTCTCAGCTCATCTGGCACATGCACATATGCAATGCATCCAAAGACTTTCAGATGAGACAAATCTGGTTTTCTGCCAGTAAACCTCTCCTCTGGAGTTACATCATGTATGGCTGCAGTTGGAGTCCTGTTCATAATCAGAGAACTCATTGGAGAAGTACTCTCCCCCTCCATCTGACCTTAGGCACTTTACATATTTCCTTGTTTGCTTTTCAACCAAAACTCTGAAATTCTGAAAGTGAGTGAACACCTCACTCTTCTCTTTCATGAAATATACCCACACTTTCCTTGTGTGGTCATCAATGAAAGTCACATAATACCTGTAGCCTCCCATAGATATGGTCTTCATAGGACCCCATACATCTGAATGCATAATATCTAGTGCATTTCTGCTCACATATCTATTACGTGGAAACACATGCTTTGTTTGCTTCCCAAATTGGCATGCTTCACATATTTTTTACATACCTTCCACTTTAAATTTTGGCAGCCCTGTCACAATTCCTTTTGTCTGCATAGACTTCAATCTCTGCACATTCACATGTCCAATTCTTTTATGCCATATGTCTGTGTTTGCAACAATTCCTGAACCATTTGCAAACATCGCAGCACTCATTTCAGGTATGTCTACATTCAACGTAAACATTCTACCCACTCTGTTGCCTTTTGCAACCAACCTGCACTTGTCTTTAAAATCTTCAACATAACAACCATCAGGGAACCTGCAAACCCTGCTCAATCATCTGGCCAACTGAAACCAGATTCTTTGTTATGTTCGGTACATGAAGTACATCTGCAAGGTACTTCACTTTGCCATCCTGCATAGACAATGGCACATCTCCAACATGGGCATTGGATGAGCACTATCATCCCCTGTTTCCACAAAACCTGGTCTTTCCGGGTTTTTCATTTCCTTGAACCACTCCCCATGACTCGTCATGTGGTTTGAAGCACCTGAATCCACATACCATACATTATCTTTTTGTGCTGCATCAACATTTTCAGACATGGCATTCACGACATGCTGCATAACAAACAACCTTTCATTATCCTCATTATTTCTGCTTGAGGATGCATAGTTGTTTTGCTACACTTTCCCATTTTGCATGTCAGCCTGCTTCTTATAGCATTCTGCCTGCACATGTCCAGGCTTACCACAATAATAGCATTCACATGCATCATTATATTACCTTTGCCAATTTCCATGGCCTCTTTGACTCCCCCTGCCTCTGAATTTGCCTCTTCCACCTGCGTGTTGTTGTTGTTGTTGTTGATTCTGGGACTGTTGCTGCTGCCTGCTAGCCATAATTCTGATTACCTGTTCGGCCACCTCCTTGACTGCGTCCACGGCCTCCTCTACCTCGTCCTCTTCCTGAACTCGTGTAGAAGGCCTGTTGCTCTGAACTGTTTTTGCTTTGTGAAGACTGTTGGTCTTCACCCAAGCTCTTCTCTTCGATAATCAGCATAGACACCAAATCTGTAAAGTTGGGAATGTTTTCCCGAGTCTGAATAGACATCTTGAACGCCTTGTATTGTGGCCCGAGACCACGTAGACAGACTTCCACCTTATCATCATCATCTACTGACACACCAATAGATGCAAGGGATTCCACAATACCCTTTATCTTCAATGCATAGTCATTCACAGACATGCTCTTTTTCTTCACAGTATGAAGCTCATTCTTCAACTGTATCTGTCATCCCTTTTCCACTCATCTCTGACAATAGATCCCACAGCTCCAGCATCATCTCGTCGACGCTTTGCGTGCTCTCGCCACGCGTAGGGCACCATGTCCGGGGTGTGGTATTGCATCCTGCTTCAATTAGAGTATATATATTACAACTCTGTTAATTTAATTTGGATACCATGAGTCATTTGAATACTTTCAATTTACATCTACTCACCTCTAAACTTGTTTGATTCCATTCTCCATACATGGAGATGTGATTCAAGGTAATTCGACATGCTCGTACAATGCATCCTTGACATCGATTACACATACACTTGATCCTTTGTCCCAACAACCACACATCGCGATTACAATGACGCATTGTTTCATCCTCACCAGAACTGCTTGAGGAGGTTGATGACATCCTATGTACAAAAGAGCAAACACATAATCATAATCAGTTTTTAATGAAAGTATAAAAAGTTTCTATATCTTGTGTTAATCGCGTGTAACAGCGCGTCTATATCCTTAAAATCGTGTGTATAAACGCGGCTATCTCTTGTGTTAATTACGTGTAAAAGCGCGTCTCACTGTTTTAAATCGCGTGTATCAGCGCGTCTACATCCTTAAAATCGCGTGTATAAACGCGGTTGTTTTATTATACACGGGAAAATACACGCGCTCCTACACGCGACCACCTGTCTATACCTAAAATAACCCGCTGCCTTCTCCAAAAAACCATTTTCAAACTCAGCTTTCCTCTCCTTCATCGTTGCCTCTTCCAACAGAGCACTAAAGCCAAGTGCAAGGAGCAGACATGGGTGTGCAAGGAGCAAACACGGGTGAAGGAAACCAGCCAAAAAGAAGACTCACTTTTTCAGAGGTGAGTCAGTTTGTCCTTTGTCCTGTCTCTTTCCTTCCATTTGTTTATGCGATTGTCTCTTTTCCTTATGCGATTGTCTCCATCCTTCTCTGGTCGTGCCTGCTTCAGTACTTTTGTGAACGATTGTGACAGTCTGGGCTTTTTTTATAAGAAAGATTTATCGGTGGTCGATCGTTTTCGAATTTTTTTTTGCGCAGGTTGCGTGTAGGAACGTGTATGTCTGCGTGTACCCTGTTTGCATAGACTGTTCACGTGCATATACACGCATTTTTGGACGGGTTTTTATACGCAACTGTGCTTCACCCATGCTTGCGATCCAACTCAAGAGAGAGATGATCCCATCTACATATGGCTTGCCTTCACAAAATCGTATGTGCTAGCTTGCATTTGTGCTTTGATAAAATCATGTATATACTTTTATTTTTGTAGATTCTTCATGGATCCAGGTTCTTCATCCGATCCATTTGCGTACGGCACTTGCATGATGGAGATGCTAAATCATTTTGGGTGCCATCCTGGTCCATTGAGCTTACAGAGTACATGTATGCCCATCCCCCTCCTGGATTGCCTGGTATCTATACCCCACCCCCGAGTATCCATGTCACTCCACTGCCGTCTATGCCTGCTACGAGTCCGGCGAGACAACATGCAGCTTCTCCTCTTCCATGCCCACTGAGGAGACATACCCCGTCCCAGACACACTTACGCACACCCTCCCAGGCACCGTCACGTCAGGGCTCATAGCCACCATCACGTACTCCCTCACAGCCACCATAGTCACGTCAGGGCTCATAGCCACCATCACGTACTCCCTCACAGCCACCACAGTCACGTAGACAATCCCCTAGTCATGACTCCACCCGCAGTACAGAGGAGAGCAAATGCCGCAGTAGTAGGAAGAGTGGGAGTGGAGGATGCGGCGGGTGCTTTGGTGGGGGAGGTAGTAGGGCATGCGGTGAGAGAGGAGATAGAGGGAGAAGAGTTAGAGGAGACAGCGAGGATGAGGAGGAGGTGAGAGAGGTGGAGGGAGTGATTTGCTATGATGTGACAGATAGGGGCAGGGTAGTGATGGATGCGAGGGGGAAAGTGGTAATGGAGTACATGTGTGGGGTAGTTTCAAACTTGTACAGAAACTGTTTTATTAGATTTAAAGATCAAAATAGCCGATTAGTTGGGGAGGTGATAGATGCTGTACATAGTCGGTACCCCAATCCCCCACATGCAACATTCTCGGATGTATGGGGAAGGATGCGAATAAGAGAGATGCTAAGTAATAAAAGAACTCACCTTAAGAAACTCGCGTACGATGATGGGCTAAATGTAGCTGCGGGTGGCTATCCTGCCGAGAAACCTACCATTGTGCACAAACGCGAGTGGAAGGAGGCAAAGAAAAGCAGAGGGTGGCATGAAGAGCAAGCAGCATGTGGAGGCACGACGGATCCAGATGGAGACCATTGGATCTTCGCATTTTGGATCTGGCAGCGTCGAGTCATGGGAGGCAGAGTTCGTAAGTATCTTGCCACTTTATTTGATTGTTTACTTAATTCATTGATTCTATGATTGTTTTAATCTTACAAATTATGTTGATTATGATACAGCGACGACGACGGGTTATGGGGAGGAAGCCCACAGCCCACGATACTGGGTATGCTCGCCGGCATAGTAGACGTGACACGTGGGCCCTCTTCAGAGCCGAGGGACGTATTACGGACGCGCAGTTTGAAATGGCCATGAGACCATACGGTCGACAGGTACTTGAAAACTCTAAACGAATGATTTTGGTTTATTGAATTACATATATATATACTTATATACTATATATTACTTGAACAGGCACAAGCTGCCTGCTGCACCTGCTGATGATCCTGCCACTGATGATCCACCCGCCGCCACTACTCCTGCTGGACGTGAGCACTACTCATCGGACATGTATATCGATGTGAGCTCATCTGATCATGGAGGGAGCAGCGGGTCATCATCTGGGTTTGAGTAGTACTCAGACTTATAGTATCACATTCCATATTGAGGATGTGGTTGTATATATATTTTTGTAACTGAAGCCATGGGCTACTTCGGCATATGGACTCCCTTGTATATATGTGTACACATAAAATTTTGATAGTAATATTGAATCGTGAATTGATAGTATTGCATTCATGTCTGTCTTGAATCGTGTATTGACAATGTATGCATTCATGTCGTTCTTGAATCGTGTAATGACAATGCACTAAATCTTCCTCGTGGATGGTGCAATGCACCCCAAAAAAAATCCAGAGAGTGCTATTGGGTGCTGGAATGCTGGAACAGCATTTAGGTACCAAATAGCACTCTCTGGATTTTTTTTTTGGCTCTCTGTTCACGTGTATAGATGCGTTAACTCTGTAAAAGTCGCGTGTATATACATGGATACTCTATGAAATGTGCGTGTATAAGCGCAGCTAAATTGACAAAATGCTTGTATACGCCCTCGTATTAGCACGTCTAAGCGCAGCTAAACTAACAAAAATAGTGTATGCGCCCTCGTATCAGCGCATCTGACTGCTTCTATACACGCGCTTTTACACGCATGTCTCTGGCCGCGATGATACACGTGCTGATACGGGCCCGTTACTTTTTTTCCACAAGTCATTTTCCGTGGCTAGGAGCGCGGGTATGAGCCCGATCCCTTGTAGTGATTATTTACATC
Source organism: Cibotium barometz (assembly GCF_041138505.1). Taxonomy (NCBI): domain Eukaryota; kingdom Viridiplantae; phylum Streptophyta; class Polypodiopsida; order Cyatheales; family Cibotiaceae; genus Cibotium; species Cibotium barometz. The sequence goes on from NC_141066.1 coordinate 39,084,091, forward strand.
CCCACAAATCACTTTATAGGATGCTACTTTACTTTCCTGTCCACTAGGAAGAAAAAATTCTTCTAATTCATCTCCTTCAGTTGGAGCACCATTTCGTAGACGGCATCTTGCTTTCTCTTGTGAAACGAGCTCTTTCAAGGTGCACAAGAAAGTTTTGTGGACACTCTGATTCTTCTTGAAAGAGTGACTTTTTGCCTTTTTTAGTAGGAGGCTTTAGTAGAAAGTTAATATACAAGAATATAATATTTAGTGGCTGGTTTCTTAAGACATAACAACAATACTAGCATACCCTCACATTTGAATCTTTAATACAAAAACAAAAGAATATTACCCAATCTCTGAAGGACAAGATAAAATCTTTCAAAATTGCCGAGAGCTAAATTGGGGATACTCTGCACGTATGTCATCCCAAGTGGTGCAGTTTGATTTTTTTTATCATGATCTCTTGCATCTTCATATAAACTTTATGACAATAAGACACATGTAAAGATAATATAAATACTTCATTTACATCAAGAAGATAAAAAATGAATAACGAAAAACTTTACTTACTTTTATAGTTCCAAAGACATTTCATCAAGTGATAGCTCCTTCAAAATGACACACGATAAGACAGAAGCTAGCAGTGTTTGATCCTTAACTCCTTGAAGTACTCGCCATGGATTAAGCTTCATATCTTCTGGAAGTCTTCAATTGATGTGCCCACCTTCTTACCACGACTTTTAGCCAAGCCACTAGATTCATTTAACCCTTTAGAGGTCTTCTGCCCTTTCAAAGCTTTATTCTCCCACATTGAAAAGATTCTATTCTGAAGATCCCAAATCTGTCCCGTACGAAAAGCAAGCTGAATTATAGGATCATAGTTTTTAAGTCCATAAGCAAGCTCCTATTTCTCCACAAGAATCCTAACCTCCAAAAGACATTGTCTTCATAATATGCCATCAACCTTTTGGTGTCGTGCCACATATTCCTCAAACTCATGGGGTGAAAAAACTTGATTTTCTCAATCTGGGACATCTTTGCAAGGTAGTCATTATCATTATTATGATCCCATGCAAGAAGTTTGGCCTCTTCAACTATGAGAGAAGCATAGATTTTGCAATCTACAGTGCTGTAGTAAGGACTATTTGGATTTTCCTTTAATAGTTCCCTCCTAGCTTCAGCAGAGTGTAAGCCCCCAATGACATAATAGTTATAATTCTGATGTTCTGTCATTTTAAAGCTATTTTTATTGGGACAATCTTGGGGGTCTACCAAAATAATAAATGAAACCATTGTGGCATGGGGATTCACCTTCATATTCTTCTTAAGATTATTGACATGTACTATGTGAGGTTCTCTAATATCCATTGATCCCCTACCAAATGGTGTATCAACAAGTGGTCGATGTATCTTTTCCATTGGCAAGTTTAAAATCCTACCATTGAGTACAAGTTTCTCCTGTTTAATTATCTCCCTTATTTTATTTTGTTGAGTTGGGGGTGCACCTGTGCCAAGCTCACCAACTAGGAGTGATGATTTCAAGCTCCTCGTTGTTCATCTGAAGATACAAAATCCTCCTCTCTTGACAAATTGATGTTTTTATGAGATGTCCTATCATCTTGAGAGCTTGTAGACATAGAAATCCTTTTAGCTTCTCTCTGTTTCCCTCCTTTCCCATGAGAGTCAAGTGCAGAAGACCTTGGAGGCTCTTGAGGGGTGACCTCTAAGCTAGCAACATTAGAGGTTGCAGTAGTCGGAGTTGAGAAAGGTCCTAAGCTCACTAACAAATTGTCATTTTTTTTCCAATGCACAAGTTGGTTGTTGCAGGACCACAAAGACCCACTTGAAGATTATTTTGGCTCACTAGAAACTCTCTAATGTTGTTCATATCATCAACAATAAAAGAAACATCATCTCTCTCTTCCCCTGTATAATCCACCTTTAACACTTTTCCACAAGACTTTTGACCTCTGAGAAGATTACCCTTGCCAAAGTGCCTAGAAATGATGAAAAAAAGACCACCATCGACCCCAGAAAGACTCCACTCATGTTGAAGATAAGCAAGAGTTTTAATTGATGTACCCACTGAGAGTTGAGGAGGTTCATCCTCCTTCTGATTCTCTTCTTCATCTTCATCAAACAGAGGATGGTGATGAAGCTATAAATCTCTTTTTGGTGAAGGCTTCTCGTAGTGCCCCGGGGAGGAAAAGTGGCAATGGTCCCAAAACCTGGTCGAGGTTGAGTTTGTACTTCTTTCTCTGCAATAGCATCCAACATTGTGTTGGTATGCTTGACACCTGCAGCACCATCTATCTTCTCATGTTGTTGTGAAGCCTCCACTTGTTGAAAGAGGGATCTTTTCCCAGCAGGTAAAGTACTAGTTTGGGCTTCCTTTGCATTTTTTTACTCCGTTCTTGCCTTCTTTGCAGCTTGTACTTGAGGAGGTGAATCAAAATTTTTGAGCCCTCAATGGAGGGCCTCTTAGAGGACTTCTTCATCTCTTCACCCCTACTTTATAGATAAAAAGAAACAGATTTAGCAAAAGACACCACCAACCCAATTGCCAGCATTATCATCCACTGTGTCATTCTCATCATCTTGATTCTCTATGTAAGATTCCTCCCTCCAGATTTTGAGGTGTAAAGGTGTAAGAACCTCCCCTTCTGTTCTTAAAATTAATCCCCTCTTTAAAATAGGAGAAAGATCTTGTTTTACCTTGTTTTGGCCTAGAGAGAGAAAATGTCTAGAGATAGGTAATCCAAAATTGAGATATCTTTGGATATAAAAATCCTCCTAGTGTCTAAAATGGTTTCCCCTGAAACAGAAGTTCAAAATGAACTTTCCAATGTGCATTAGGAATCAATTCAAAATGATATAAGGGACCTTAGCCTAAGGGTATAGATTTTCAGAAATTTCTGGATTATGGTCCAATTAAGGTTCCTATGGGCCAATAGGATTAGTCCAAATGTTGGGATGAGATAAATCTAAAGAATAAAAGAAAATACCCAAAAATGAGTAAATGCTCACATAAGATGAAGAGTTGACTGAGTACAAGGTTTATTAGTTAAAAATTAAGAGATATTACTTAAAAAATGAGATATTTTAGAGAAATGATAAATTTTTGACACCTTGGTAAGGAGGGGAAGACCTTTGAGGTAGACACCTATTTCACACATATGGATGTGTTTTTAATTCAAAAAAATTGTGATATTTTAATCTCTCCTCTCTCCTGGATCAAACCAAATCAAAAAGGGAGCCAAACAGATCCAAACCTTGTCCAAATTGAGCCAAACTGAACCTAGAAATTTCTAGAACCCAGTTGGACTTGGTTAGTGGCCTCCCTCACCTATAAATAGATCCTTAGTCTTTTGTAAAAAAATCTTTGAACTATACCATGCCAGTATTACATTAAAATAATAATATTTTCTATTGGAGTTTCTCTCTCTCTTCAACAATCCTTGGAGCTTTCTTCTCAACATACTAAACCAATTGATTGGTTGGGGGCTTCCTTCTAAGATAAAGAAGGATTTAGTGGAATTGCCTGAAGGCAAGAAAGCCATTGGATACAAGTGGGTGTACAAAGTAAAACATAACAGTGATGGAAGCATAAGGAGGTACAAGGCTAGATTGGTAGCCAAAGGATATGCGCAGACATATGGCATTGATTATGAGGAAACTTTTAGCCCAGTTGCATGGCAAGTTGCAACAGTGAGAGTTGTGATACAAGTGACTGCGTTAAAGTACATCAGATGGATGTAAAGAATGCATTGGTTATGAGAGGATGTGAGTCACCCCGAGCATGTTTGCAGGTTGAAGAAAGCCTTGTATGGCTTAAGACAAGCACCAAGAGCATGGTCTGACAAGATTTCTGAATATCTTGTCACTATTGGCTTTCATGCATGTAGCAGCGAATGCAGATTTCTTGTTGTATGTGAGACACAGTGATAGAGGGGTTGTGCTTGTTGTCATCTATGTAGATGACCTGATCATTACGGGGGACCATGATGTAGAGCTCTTTGATGTAAAGATCTTGCTTAGACAGAAGTTTGAGAGATGAAGGATCTGGGGGAGCTCAGATATTTCTTGGGCATTGATGTAAAGATCTTGCTTAGATAGAAATTTGAGATGAAGGATCTGGGGGAGCTCAGATATTTCTTGGGCATTGAGGTGATTAGGTCACTACATGGTATTGGATTACTGCAGAGACAGTATGGCTTGGACATGTTGTCGAAGTATGGTATGATAGGCTGTAAGTTTAAGATTCCTCCCCAGCCTCTCAAGATGTCCAACATCTTCCCCTGTAATCAAATCCCTCTTCAAAAATATAAAAGATCTTGTTTCTACTAGTTTTAGCCTAGAGAGAGAAAATCTTCTAGAGAGTGGTAATTTAATTTTAAATATTTTTGGATAGAAAAATATCTCATCTTATTAAAATAAGTTCCCCTGAAACAAAAGTTTAAAAAGATTTTCAGAAGGTGCATTAGAAATTAAGTATAATTTGTTCAAGAGGCATTATCCTAGGAGTCAAGATTTTTTTCGAAATTTTAAATTAAGGTTCCTATGGACCAATAAGATTCATCCAAATGAAGGGAGGAGATAAATAGAAGAATAAAAGGAAAATCCCCCAAAAATGAGTAAATACTCACATAAGATGAAGAGTTGCCTAAGGACAAGGTTAATAGTTAAAAAAGAGAGATATTTAGAAGAAATGATGTATTTTTTACACCTCAGTATGGGAGAATTCCCCTCATGAAGGAGGCGCCTATTTCACATGTGTGGGAGAGTTTTAAACTCCCAAATAATGAGATATTTTTATCTCTCCTCTCTCTTGTTTCAACTAAATCCAAAAAGTGGACTAAACTGACCCAAAAATGGTCAAAAATTGACCAAACTGATCTCAAAAATTCTAGAATCAGTTGACTTGGTTAGAAGCTCACTTTTTTCTATAAATAGAAGCCTTCCCCTTTGTTGAAGCTTAATAGTGTTTTTGCACTGTTACCCTACTTCTCCCAAGAGCCAGAAAACTGTGAATTTACTCACATAATTCATTAGTTTTTTAACCTTCCCTCTTCTAAAGATTGGTGGCCACTCTTGTTTCAAATAAGAATAGAATCCTCAAACCATCAAGCCAAAGGAAAGCTCTCAAATTCCTTCGTAAGTTGGAGATTCTTCTCTTTTCTATTCATTTTATGATTTTTTATGATTTTTGTCTTCTCTAAATTGAATATGATGTTATGCCTCATTGAAAAAAGGCATTCCCCTCTCTTCTTTAGTGAATCCAACCATTCTTTATCTTAGATGAATGATTAATGGATAAAATTAAGTTTTTCATAATGTTTCTCTTTGATAAAGTAGAAAATGTTTACATTAGAATGATTTAAATACTCTTGGTGAACTTCTAAGAGTTTAAAATTGAAAAATGGTCAGCCATACATAGGAGGTTGGTGAACTTCTAATTAATTTTAGAGAGTTAAAAATTGAAAAATGGTCAGCCATACAAAGGAGGTTATGGCAAAAGTTTTCTAAAATTGTGAAAAATAAGTTTCTTTTTTATTCAAAAAGAGTAATTCCCAACGTATATGTATTCTTAAAGTGTTATTTGTCATCCTAGGTATGGAAGAATGCATACTAAAAATATTTTATAAAAAAAAATGTTACTTCTTTAGAATTAAATTCTATGTATAGAAGGAAGCATATTGAAAATTTATTTTGATTATAAAAGTGTGATTTTCATCATAAATTATTTTTATGCATAAAAAAAAATCTTTTATATTAAAAGAGTGATTTTCATCATAAATGAATTGTATGCATAAACATATGCATAGAAGATATTTTTTTATATTAAAAGTGTGAAATTGTTTTTATGCATAAATGGATGCATAAAAGAAATTCTTTTATATTAAAAGAGTGATTTTCATCATAAATGATTTGTATGCATAAACATATGCATAAAAGATATATTTTTTAATATTAAAAGTATGATTTTCATCATTTAATATTTTTATGCATAAATGGATGCATAAAAGAAATTCTTTTATATTAAAAGAGTGATTTTCATCATAAACGATTTGTAGCATAAACATATGCATAATATATATTTTTTTAATTAAAAGTGTGATTTTCCTCATAAATGGATGCATAAAAGAAATTCTTTTATATTAAAAGAGTGATTTTCATCATAAATGAATTGTATGCATAAACATATGCATAAAAGATATTTTTTTATTAAAAGTGTGATTTTCATCATAAATGATTTTTATGCATAAATGGATGCATAAAAGAAATTCTTTTATATTAAAAGAGTGATTTTTATCATAAATGAATTGTATGCATAAATATATGCATAAAAGATATTTTTTAATATTAAAAGTGTGATTTTCATCATAAATGATTTTTATGCATAAATGGATGCATAAAAGAAATTCTTTTATATTAAAAGAGTGATTTTCATCATAAATGATTTTTATGCATAAATGGATGCATAAAAGAAATTCTTTCATATTAAAAGAGTGATTTTCATAAATGATTTTTATGATGATAAAAGTGTAACTTTCATCAGAATTAGATTTTATGCATAAATAGATGCATATATAATTTTTATATTTAAATAAGGGTTCTCTTAATCCTCTGTTTAATTTTTGCAAAAATTGGAAAAACGAATAAGTAAATAATCTGTGAGAAGAAATTCTACCGTTTCATATTCACTACGATGGTAATGAGAAAATTCAATTAAACTATCGATTTGAGATAAATGATTATTTTATTCCTCATAGGAAACTCATGTTTTAGAAATCTACAAACGAACGAAATTTAGGAAAAGAGAAATTAAAATATTACCTTTGGAGAAAGATGATTTAGGAAGAACCTTTCTAGACCCAAACTCTGATTCAAACTATTGACCAAGACCTAATTCCTTCGTCAGTTTCAATCAATGACGATGTGCCTAGTTCAAGAAAAATGCTCTCAAATCCCCCACCGAATCTGAAACTAAGTTAAGACTTTTGATTTTGATCTGAGGATCAAGTTAACAGAATTCAAGGAATTCTGTTTGGAATTCAGACCTGGATCTAGAAGTATTGGGATACGGATTTAAGATTTATTCATGGTATTCAAATAAATCAAAACTAAAAACTTGCATAGAAACCCTGTTTTCTTAAAGGACTGTCTTACGCCAGAATCTTGGTGGAGGGAGCATTTGGCATTTATGTTTATCTAATGGAAGTTCGGTTGCAACAGCTGGTGGGGAGTGTTCAAGGGACAGCTCATGCAGCAAAAACCTACCCAGTCCTTGGCCAGCCTGGGTATGGTGAAAAATGGTGTGCTTCTAGTACGATGGGCGAGGGCCGATGAAGCGGTCCTTGAGTGAAGTACCAGGACACCTAAGGAGGATCCTGGAGGGTTCTGACCAGGCGATGCATGGGCTCGCGGTGCTTAGGACACCCATTCGTATGTCGAGGAAGATATATATATGTATGTTGACGAAGTGATTATTGTAATCTATTACTGGATCTCGTTGACTGACCAGCTAGTCCCAACGGAGAGTCTAGAGTGGTACTGTTTTTGTGAAACAAGGGATTGAATGGAAATTTTGAACTATGAAATCTATGATCATATCTATTTTGTCAATGGATTATTTTTATATTAAAGTTTTAAAGAGGACTGTGTGCGTATCTGTTTTCTAAAGCTAAAGTTAAGAAAGGCATTTCAATTATGGGTGGGTGAGTACTTGTTTGGTTCTACCGATTCCAGTGGGGGTAGGGTGGTGGCCATGGGCCGGATGGGGTTAGGGTTGGAATCAGTGGAGTTTTAATAATCAAACTGAAAAATCTTAAGATTACGCTAGGATTCGAGTAATTAGTTAATTCCCTGCTGATAACTTTCTCAATTGAGTGGATCAACGGCTCTGCCTGATCTTGATTAGGAAAAAAGCATTGAAATCGCTCAGATGATCAAATTATATCAGTGATAGTTTCCTTCTATCTGGTTTATTCAGGTGAAGGATAGTTTAGATTTGATCTCGTTTTGGAAAAATTTGTTTTAAGAAAATTCAAAAAGGTGGAATCGTCCCCTCTTTCCGGGCATGGGAAATTTTCCCGGTTTCGGTTTTCGGAGTGACCACCAGCCTAGTCTCGTGCCCGGACATTCGTGGGCAAGGCCTCGAGTGAGAAACCCTGCCTCGCGCATGACAGGGCTGCTTCTGCTCTGTCAGCTACCAGGAGTTCGGTGCGCGGAGGGGACAGAGGGATCTCACAGTTGGTATCAGAGCAAAAATTACCTAAATTTTTAATAGAGATCTGCCAGTGAGACGGTGAAGCCATACCACTCCACAGTAGCTATGAATGTTGCCCTGTACTCAGCCTCACAACTAGAAGTGGCCACTGTTAGCTGCTTCCTTCCAAGCCATGAAATGTTTCAAATAGAATCCGTTGTAAAAGAAACTAGAATAGCATATTTAAGCTTAGAACATCACTAATCCATTTAATGCGAAAGACCATGTCCCCCTGGATTTTTGGAAATCAAAATGAATGAATTCTTAGAGCTAAAGCAGGGGAGAAAAACCATCGAGGAATATCACCATGCCTTTGCTCTTCTACTCAAATATTCACCACCTCTAGATGAAGAACAACTCATGGCCAGGTTCATACGGGGAATGAACGAACCCTTTAACACACTGGTCAAAAATGCCAAGCGAGTGTCCATGGCTGAAGTAGTAAGAATGGCAAAGGATTTTGCCAAAGACTTTGTAGTAAAGATCCCGCCAAAGCCTGCACCCTCTAACTTTAAAAGATTCCAAGCCCAGGGAAGTACTTCAAACTTTCCACCCCCGAGAAGAGGCAGCAAGGCCCGAATCAGAATTAGGATGTAGGAAGATTCCGAAGTGAAGGAAGACCCTTCCTCCATAATACTTTCTCATCAGAAGCCCCACCTCTTTCAAGAAATCAAAGGGATGAGCTTAGAAGTGAGAACTGATGTTTTGGATGCCAAGGTTTTGGTCACCAGCTGAAAGACTGCCCGACTCCTACCATGTCAAGGGGACAGGGAAGTCAAGGACACCAAGTTCAGAGACCAACTCCTTCATACCAATCTAATCAGGGTTTGTCTCGCCCAAGCCAGGGAAACCCCAGAAGAACTCCAGCTCAGCCATCTGCCTCTGTCCAGAGTAACCTCAAAACTCCTTCCCAAAACTAGGGCAACCAAAGAGAAAGAGTTCCGCCTCAGACTGCAGTAGCCAGAGCAGTCACAATTTCAGATCTAGTAGAAGAGGAAAGAGGGCAGATCTATGCTGCAATTGAGAATCAAGGACCTAACCGTCAGTTCTCAGTCATCCATACTCTAGCAGAATATCAAGGTAAGCCTTTTAAGCTTTTGATTGATTCAGGCAGTTCTCATTCATTCATTTCCCTTGGATGCTTGCGTAAGCTAGTCTTAGAACAGAAATCAGGGAAACCTATGCAAGTTGAATTGGCCAGTGGGAAGACTCTTTTCACTCACCATGAGACAGATCTTATCTAGTTCAATCTAGATGGTAATGTAACCAACTGTCAGTTCAAAGTCTTACCTCTAGGAGTTTTTGACGGGATCCTTGGAATGAATTGGCTCCACAAAAATCAAGCTGACATACACTGTCACAATGGAACCATTTCCTTCCATGACCTTCACGGGAACAAAGTTCAAGGAACTGGAGTTCCCGGATCCCCAGACCTTTAGTTAGTAAAAGCTTCTAAGTTGCTGAAAGGACTTAGAAAGAAGTAGCAAATTTATGTTGTCAAAATGAACCCAGTAGACTCAAAGCTTAAGGCTAAAGAGCCAGAATGGTTAAATGAATTTGATGATCTATTCCCACCAGCAGAGCTAAAATGCCTCCAATCCGGGAAGTAGATCATGTGATTGAATTGACCCCCGGAGCTCAACCAGTAGCCCTGTACACGTACAAAATGCCAGTTCGTAAAAGCCATCGAACTCAAGGAATAGCTTAGACAGCTGTTAGAACAAGGGTTTGTAAGACCCAGTGTTTCACCTTGGGGTGCGCCAGTTCTCTTTCAGAAAAAGAAAGATGGAACGCTTAGACTCTGTGTGGGCTACAGAGGTCTAAATCAGCTGACAGTTAAGAATAAGTATCCTATCCCAAGAATTGATGAGTTTCTCGACACGCTAAATGAAGCCCAGATCTTCACAAAGATAGATCTCAAATCCGGGTATTACCAGATCACGATCAATGATCAAGATATATCAAAAATAGCCATCAATACTCGCTATGGGCATTATGAATTTACTGTCATGCCATTCGGATTAACTAATGCCCCAACTACATTCAATCGCCTAATGTAGGACATCCTCAGAGAATACTTGGATGATTTTGTTCTAGTTTTCTTTGATGACATTTTGATTTACTCAAAGAATGTAGCTGACCATGAGACTCATGTCTGAGATTCTAAGGAAGCACCAACTCTTTGCCAAAAAGAGCAAATGCACTTTCTCTACTGACCACGTTGAATACTTGGGCTTTCTGGTATCCAAAGATGGAATTTCTCCAGATTCCACAAAAGTCCATGCAGTCATAGATTGGCCTCGACAGTGAAAGAAGTCAGAGGAGGATTATTGGGATTGACTGGTTGGTATAGAATTTTTATACCAAAGTATGCTCTCATAGCTTCCTCCCTAACTAACCTTCTTAAAAAGAATACCCCATTTTAGTGGTCTGCCAAGTGCCAGAGTGCTTTTGATAAGCTGAAGACCGCCTTGGTAATAACCAGTCCCGTTCTGAAGCTGCCAGATTTCTCTCTACCCTTTGAGGTAGTAACTGATGCAAGTGGTTTTGCCCTGGGAGGTGCACTCATGCAGGAAGGTCATGCAGTGTCCTATGAATCCCGAAAGCTCAGAAGCATGAGAGGAATTATGTTGTCCACGACCTGGAACTACTTTCAGTAGTATATGCCTTGAAGTTGTGGAGACATTACCTACTGGGACGACAAAGATTCACTTTGATGTGATAGATCATCAGAGCTTAGAGTGGATCTTCACTCAGAAGGATCTCAACATGCGCCAAAGAAGGTGGATGCAGACCTTGCAGGAATTTGATTTTGAAATCAAGTACCGCCTAGGCAAAGAAAATGTGGTAGCAGATGCCCTCAGCAGAAAATCCTCCTTGCTTGCAATTACTGTAGTATCAAATCCTTTGATTATTGAAGAGAGAAGATCATGCACAAGATAGATTCTTTGGTCCTATTTCTACCCTACTTATGCAGGAAAGCAATACTCCACAGGAGTTGAACAGAGTTCAAGGGTACAGCTTAGATGATGGCATTATGTATTATAATCGCAGGCTATGCATTCCCAATGATTTGATGAGGGAACCAAGGGTCAAATTTTGAATGAATCCCATGACAGCCTTATATCAGGACATCCAGGTTTCATCAAAACCTACATGTCTGTAAATAAAAGCTTCTTTTGGCCTGGTCTGAAAAAGGATGTACTGAATCATGTACGTCAATGTCTGACATGCCAGAAAGTCAAAGCTGAAAGAGTAAAAATGCTTGGGAAGTTACATCCATTGGACATCCCCCAGATGAAGTGGGAATGTATCAGTATGGACTTTATTACTGGATTACCTTCAGTGCAATCAGGTTACAACTCCATTTTCGTGGTAGTTGACAGACTAACCAAGTTGCCCATCTGATTCCAGTAAAAGAAACCTACACTGTAGTGGATGTGGCCAGAGTGTTCCTCAAAGAAATCTTCAGATTGCATGGCCTACCCGGGAGAATATTAAGTGATCGAGATCCCAAGTTTATTTCAAGGTTCTGGATTGCATTTTTCGAAGCAGTGGGAACTTTCTTGGATCTCAGCACAACTTATCACCCTGAGACCGATGGTTAAGCTGAAAGGGTAAACCAAGTAATCGAAGATATACTTTGGTCATGCTGTGGGGCAGGAAACCCAAGAAATGGCTAAGCTATCTGCACCTAGTCGAGTTCGCCTACAATGCTTCTCATCATCAAAGTATCGGGATAAGCCCTTTTAAAGCTCTGTATGGACAAGATTGCTTAACTCCATTAACTTGGTCCGACCCATTGATTAGGGTCGAGATGTCCAGACAGATACTTGACAACATGGAGCAGCAGATGCAGTCAATTCATAAAGATATTAAAGCTACCCAGGATCGATAGAAGTAGTATGCAAAAATAAGAAGAGGACAGACAGAAAGTTTGAAGAAGCAGATATGGTCTTCATTAGAGTACGGCCCAAAAGAAGTTCTCTATCTCTTGGGAAGTACAAGAAGTTATCCCCCAGATATTGTGGGCCATATCTAATTATAAAGAAAGTAGGTGACTTAGCCTACGAGCTTCTTCTGCCTCCTCATCTCAAAGTTCATAATGTATTTCATGTAAGCCTTCTAAAGAAATATGTGCCAAGCCCAAATCATGTACTTGATGAGATGAAATCCTAACCTCTTCAACCCAAGGGCAGATGGAACTCCAACCTGAAGAAATTCTTGATGTTCGAGAAATGATGCTCAGGAATAGAATTCTTAGAGAATTATTGGTAAAATGGAAGTTCTATCCTTTTGAAGATGCCACCTGGGAGAATGAAGCCGATCTGTTTTTACGGGATTATCCCCAGTTTGCAAGATGAGGGCATCTTACGTTTTTCAAGTGGGAGAGAATGTAAGATTTCTGCCCAGCCTCTCAAGATGTCTAGCATCTTCCCCTGTAATCCAATCCCTCTTCAGAAATATAAAAGATCTTATTTCTACCAGTTTTGGCCTAGAGCGAGAAAATCTTCTAGAGAGTGGTAATTCAGTTTTTAAATATTTTTGGATAGAAAAATATCTCATCTTAATAAAATAAGTTCCCTTGAAACAGAAGTTCAAAAAGATTTTCAGAAGGTGTATTAGAAATTAAGTATAATCTGTTCAAGAGGCATTATTCTAGCGGTCAAGATTTTTTTGAAATTTTAAATTAAGGTTCCTATGGACCAATAAGATTCATCCAAATGTAGGGAGGAGATAAATAGAAGAATAAAAGAAAAATCCCCAAAAAATGAGTAAATACTCACATAAGATGAAGAGTTGACTAAGGACAAGGTTAATAGTTAAAAAAGAGAGATATTTAGAAGAAATGAGATGCATTTTTGACACCTCAATATGGGGGAATTCCCCTCATGAAGGAGGCACCTATTTCACATGTGTGGGAGAGTTTTAAACTCCCAAATAATGAGATATTTTTATCTCTCCTCTCTCCTGTTTCAACTAAATCCGAAAAGTGGACTAAACTGACCCAAAAATGGTCAAAAATTGACCAAACTGATCTGGAAAATTCTAGAATCAGTTGACTTGGTTAGAAGCTCACTTTTTCCTATAAATAGAAGCCTTCCCCTTTGTTGAAACTTAATAGTGTTTTTGCACTGTTACCCTACTTCTCCCAAGAGCCAGAAAACTGTGAATTTACTCATAATTCATTAGTTTTTTGACCTTCCCTCTTCTAAAGATTGGTGGCCACTCTTGTTTCAAACAAGAGTAGAACCCTCAAACCATCAAGCCAAAGGAAAGCTCTCAAATTCCTTCGTAAGTTGGAGATTCTTCTCTTTTCTATTCATTTTATGGTTTTTTTATGATTTTTGTCTTCTCTAAATTGAATATGATGTTATGCCTCGTTTAAAAAAGGCATTCCCCTCTCTTCTTTAGTAAATCCAACCATTCTTTATCCTAGATGAATGATTAATGGATATTTCATAATGTTTCTCTTTGATAAAGTAGAAAATGTTTACATTAGAATGATTTTAAATACTCTTGGTGAACTTCTAATTAATTTTAGAGAGTTAAAAATTGAAAAATGGTCAGCCATACAAAGGAGGTTATGGCAAAATTTTTCTAAACTTGTGAAAAATAAGTTTTACTTTTTTGTTCAAAAAGAGTAATTCCCATCGTATATGTATTCTTAAAGTGTTTATTTTCATCCTAGGTATGGAAAAATGCATACTAAAAATATTTTATTAAAAAAAATGTTACCTCTGTAGAATTAAATTCTATGTATAGAAGGAAGCATATTGAAATTTTATTTTGATTATAAAAGTGTGATTTTCATCATAAATTATTTTTATGCATAAAAGAAATTCTTTTAAATTAAAAGAGTGATTTTCATCATAAATGAATTCTATGCATAAACATATGCATAAAAGATATTTTTTTAATATTAAAAGTGTGATTTTTATAATAAATTATTTTTATGCATAAATGGATGCATAAAAGAAATTCTTATATATTAAAAGAGTGATTTTCATCATAAATGATTTGTATGCATAAACATATGCATAAAAGATATATATTTTTTATATTAAAAGTGTGATTTTCATCATAAATAATTTTTATGTATAAATGGATGCATAAAAGAAATTCTTTTATATTAAAAGAGTGATTTTCATCATGAATGGTTTGTATGCATAAACATATGCATAAAAGATATTTTTTTATATTAAAAGTGTTTTTTTTCATAATAAATGATTTTTATGCATAAATGGATGCATAAAAGAAATTCTTTTATATTATTTTCATCATAAATGATTTTTATGCATAAATGGATGCATAAAAGAAATTCTTTTATATTAAAAGAGTGATTTTCATCATAAATAAATTGTATGCATAAACATATGCATAAAAGATATTTTTTTATATTAAAAGTGTGATTTTCATCATAAATGATTTTTATGCATAAATGGATGCATAAAAGAAATTCTTTCATATTAAAAGAGTGATTTTTATCATAAATGTTTTTTATGATGATAAAAGTGTGACTTTCATCAGAATTAGATTTTATGCATAAATAGATGCATATATAATTTTTATATTTAAATAAGGGTTCTCTTAATCCTCTATTTAATTTCTGTAAAAATTGGAAAAAACGAATAAGTAGATAATCTGTGAGAAGAAATGCTACCGTTTCATATTCACTAAGATGGTAATGAGAAAATTCAATTAAACTATCGAAGTCGGAGATCGAGATAAATGATTATTTTATTCCTCATAGGAAACTCATGTTTTAGAAATCTATAGACGAACGAAATTTAGAAAAAGAGAAATTGAAATATTACCTTTCGAGAAAGATAGTTTAGGAAGAACCTTTCCAGACCCAAACTCTGATTTAGACTATTGACCAAGACCTAATTCCTTCGTCAAATTCAATCAATGACGATGTGCCCAGTTCAGGAAAAATGCTCTCAAATCCCCCACCGAATCTGAAACTAAGTTAAGACTTTTTTTGATTTTTATGTAAGGATCAAGTTAACATAATTCGAGGAATTTTGTTTGGAATTCAGACCTGGATCTAGAAGTATTGGGATACGGATTTAAGATTTATTCATGGTATTCAAACAAATCAAAACTGAAAACTTGCATAGAAACCATGTTTTCTTAAAGGACTGTCTTATGTCAGAATGCTGGAGGGAGCATTTGGCATTTATGTTTATCTAAAGGAAGTTCGGTTGCAATAGCTGGCGGGGAGTGTTCAAGGGACAGCTCACGCGGCAAAAATCTGCCCAGGTCTTGACCAGCCTGGGTATGGTGAAAAATGGTGTGCTTCTAGTATAATGGGCGAGGGCCGATGAAGCGGTCCCTGAGTGAAGTACCAGGACACCTAAGGAGGATCCTAGAGGGTTCTGACCAGGCGATGCACGGGCTCGCGGTGCTTAGGACACCCATTCGTATGTCAAGGAAGATATATATATGTATGTTTGTTGACGAAGTGATTATTGTAATCTGTTTACTGGATCTCATTGGCTGACCAGCTGGTCCCAACGGAGAGTCCAGAGTGGTACTGTTTTTGTGAAACAAGGGATTGAATGGAAATTTTGAACTATGAAATCTGTGATCATATCTGTTTTGTCAATGAATTATTTTTATATTAAAGTTTTAAAGAGGAGTGTGTGCGTATCTGTTTTTTAAAGCCAAAGTTAAGAAAGGCATTTCAATTATGGGTGGGTGAGTACTTGTTTGGTTCTACCGATTCCAGTGGTAGGGTGGTGGCTAACCCATGGGCCGGATGGGGTTAGGCTGGAATCAGTGGAGTTTTAATAATCAAACTGAAAAATCTTAGGATTACGCTAGGATTCAAGTAGTTAGTGAATTCCCTAATTTTCTCAATTAAGAGGATCAACGGTTGTGCCTGTTCTTGATTAGGAAAAAAGCGTTGAAATCGCTCAGATGATCAAATTATATCAGTGATAGTTTCCTTCTATCTGGTTTATTCAGGTGAAGGATAGTTTAGATTCGATCTCGTTAGAAAAATTTGTTAAGAAAATTAAAAAAGGTGGAATCCTCCCCGCTTTCCAGGCATGGAAAATTTTCTCGGTTTCGGTTTTCGGAGTGACCACCAGCCTAGTCTCGTGCCCGGACATTCGTGGGCGAGGCCCCGAGTGAGAAACCCTACCTCCTCGCGCATGACGGGGCTGCTTCTGCTGTCAGCTACTCCCGGGTAGAGGGATCTCATAGTAAGCCTATCTCAGTGCCATTGGATCAAAATGGCAAGTTGAGTGCAGATTCAGGAGAGATTTTGGAGGATCCTACTATGTATAGGTGCATAGTAGGAAGCTTGATCTACATGACGATCACCAGGCCAGATTTGAGCTATGTTGTTGGGTTGGTGAGTCAGTTTATGCAGGTTCCTCGGAAGCCACATTTGGATGCATTGAGATGCATATTGAGGTATGTGAGGTCTACTTTGCATTGTGGACTATTTTATGAAACTAGGATAGAGATATGTGTACATGGCTACACAGATGCTAATTGGGCCAGTAGTATCTCAGATAAAAAATCTACTAGTGGCTTCATGTTTTCTTTGGGGAGTGCTGCTGTAATTGGAGCAGTAAGAAGCAGCCTATGGTTGCTCTATCCACAGTACAGAGAGGAGGCCGAGTACAGAGGTGCTGCTATGGCAGCATGTGATGTAGCTTGGTTGAGAAAGCTACTTGCAGGTTTGGGTCTATTAGTGGATAGACAAGTTATCATTTTCTGTGACAACATTAGCAGTATACAGTTGGTCAGGAACCCAGTTTTTCATGCTCACACGAAGCATATAGAGGTCCACTACCATTTTGTCAGCGATAAGGTTTTGGCAGGAGACATTGACCTTGTTTATGTCAGCATAGAGGATTAGGTCGCTGACATCTTCACCAAAGCATTGGGTACAGAGAAGCTCCGCAGATTCAGGGCTTCGCTTGGTGTACATGAGATGGAGTTGAGCTCGAGGGGGAGTGTTGAGATATCGAGCTTATCTAGTGAGGCGGTGGACACTGATGACCCGCCTGGGGGATAGGCCCCACACATACACCAGGCAAAAAGGAATCTTCTAGGTATCTATCTTGTCCCTTCTCCGAACCCTACCGTGTTATATATCAATGGATAGCTTTTGAAGAGTAGAATCTAAATATGTGAGGTCCGACAAATTTGGAGTTCGTTTGCAAAAATTTTATCCGGTGTCCCTTTTTAGAGGGAATATTCTGGTCAAACTTCCTTACAAGGCCCAAAAATGACCTCAAAAAATTCCTAATGAGGAACCCAGTTTTTCATCCTCTCACGAAGCATATAGAGGTCCACTACCATTTTGTCAGAGAGAAGGTTTTGGCAGGAGATGTTGACCTTGTTTATGTCAGCACACAGGATCAGGTCGTTGACATCTTCACCAAAGCATTGGGTACAGAGAAGCTCTTCAGATTCAAGGCTTCGCTTGGTGTACATGAGATGGAGTTGAGCTCGAGGGGGAGTGTTGAGATATTGTGCTCATCTAGTGAGGTGGTGGACACTGATGACCCGCCTGGGGGATAGGCCCCACACTTACACCACTGGCATGGTTGGTGAGATCATGGGTGATATGCGGCCACTGGGATGATAGGCTGTGTGACAGCCATTCTAGAGACTGGCATAGTTATAGCGCCACCTCATTTAGTTGATTCACACTATAGAGAACCCTAGTATGTATTTGGTTTACCTTTTCATATCGTGTGTACTCTTATCTTTGTATATGGTGTGTTGAGTGTCGTGTGAAGAAGAAGAAGATTTTCAGCCTCTCACCTTGTGTGTTCTCTTTTAGAGTTTTGTGAGTGTGTGTGCTTGGCAAGAGCTTAAGCTCTCTTCTCCCTTGCATCTTTTCATCTTGTACATAGTGGGATCCTCCAACACATAACCTCCATCCACACTAAGCTTGCCATTTTGATCTAATGGCACCAAGATTGGCTTACAATCAGCCATCCCATACTTGGATAACATGTCCAATGCATACTATCTCTGGACAACCAAATACCCTTAGGTGTGCGAATGACCTCAATTCAAAAACAATATCATAGATCACCCCAATCCTTCATCTCAAACTTCCTTTTGAGAAGACTTTTCACATGCTCAATCTCTTCCAAGTTGTCATCCCCAACAATAAGATCATCTATATATATGGTGATGATCACAATACCCTTATCACTCTTGCGCACATACAAAGAGTGATCTACATCTGCCATATGAAAGCCAATAGTAACAAGATACTTAGCAATCTTGTCATGCCATGGTTGTGGAGCTTGCTTCAAGGCCTTACAAAGCTTACATACATACTCTAGGTGACCTGTATCCTCAAAACTTGGTGGTTGATCCATATACACCTCTTCTTGCAAGTCACCATGCAAGAACGCATTTTTTACATCCACGTTGGCCTGCCTCTAAACTGGCCTCTTCCACCTATATATTGTTGTTGTGAATCTTGGGAGTGTTGTTGCTACTAACCATAATTCTGATTACTTGTTCTCGGCCACCACCTTGGCCATGTCCATGACCTCTACCTTGTCCTCTACCTGCACTTGTGTAGAAGGCCTGCTGCTCTCTGAACCGTTTTTGTTTTGTGAAGATTGTTGATCTTCACCCAAGTTCTTCTCTTCAATGATCAACATTGACACCAAATCTGTGAAGTTGGGAATATTCTCCTGAGTCTGAATAGACATCTTGAACGCCTTGTATTCTGGCTTGAGACCACACAGACACTTCCACCTTATCATCATCATCAACACATGAACACCAATTGATGCAAGGGATTCCGCAATGCCCTTGATCTTCAAAGCATAATCATTCATAGACATATTCTTCTTTTCCACAATAGGAAGCTCATTCTTCAATTGAATTTTGCATGCCTTGGTGTTGGTTTCATACAGCTTCACCAAGGTGTCCCATGCCTCCTTAGGTGACTTGGCATCCTGTATATGCCCAATCATAGTGTCATGTACACTGATACAAATCTAATAGACGACTTTTCTTTCTCCTTGATTCCAATCCTTGAACTCTTTTATATTTGCAGCAGTTGGATTAATATCCAGTATCTTCGGTGCCTCTTCATGTTCACCTTCAATGTAGTCCCAGTAACCTTTTCCCATTAGGAAATTTTTTCATCTAAATCTCCAAGCATGGAAGTTGTTCTTATCAAGATTCTCTACAACAATCTGGTTTATTCCATCATTTGACATTTTTTCTGCAACACAAATTTACCAGCAACACCACTCTTTCTTGACCTGCACAAACTACTGTATTCTTTGTAGTAGCGGTACTTTACTACACCTTGCTTTGCATACATATACCCAATGGCAACTTTGAGACCTCTTTGCAGCACACACAATGTCTGCACAACCAATTGCCCTTTCTATAGTTCCAAAAACAGAGTTCTGTAGAGAATCAAAACTTACGCGCAGTGCTTGTGTGAACACCTGTGAACTGAAAAATGGAGGTCCACATATGGTCGAAACGCGTTTTCAGCCTGAAAAATAGCATCCAATAAGATAATAAAGTTGTCCTGTAGCTTTCCTCTTGTTAAGAAAGCTCCTCAATCAGAGTTTGTTGGTGCCTCCCTGAAGAGCTCCCAACAAGGGTGTAATAGCCAACACAAAGGGGGAAGAGTAGATGAAGCTCTTACCCTCGTACTGCATCCTGTGCTTCTCTTGCTTGCCGCTCAGCCCTTAGCAGGAACCAAGCTCTGATACCATGAAAAGATGCAGGGGAGAAGAGAGCTTGGGCTCTTGAAAGCTGAAAGATCCCTACCCCCTTCGCGCAACGAATTCGGGGGTGCTAGCAGCAGAAGTAGTACTTCTTGTGCAGGGCAAAGCCTCTCACGCGGGCACAGGTGATTCCTCTAGGATATTTTTATTCTAACATAGTCAAGAGCCTTAACTAACAAAATTGATTCGACCGAACCTGTAAGTCACATGGTCAGATCTAGGAAAAGACTTGCACTTGGATCATAGAGACCAATGCTTTTTTCCTCATCGAGAGGCACAACCGTTGATTCTTTTCCATAGAACAAAGACTATCTGGGATTTAATTCATCCATCGTACCATAATAGAATTGAGTCTCATTTTAGGGATCCATCAGTCCAGCCTAACCCCATCCAGTCCCATGGGTTAGCCAACTGCCCAACCACTGTAGTGATAGGATCCATTTAGGAGTTTTACCCCGGGTACCAGGGAAAAGAGTTCCCAGGCCCCTAGCCGGCACTTCAAGCAAACTTCAAGATAGTCACACCACTTACACACTCAGTATGAAATTGCCTGTTTCACAGATTCAGCTGTCTTTAAAACAATCTTTTAATGAAACCATAGTATCATTGATCATAATCCTCCAAAATATCCAGGTTGAATTCGAATTTCCAATCATTCTTTCATTGGTGTACCCATGGCATCATTGGCAACTAGAAGGCTCACCACCTTTTCACTTAGGGGCCTTTTCAATAGTTCCTAGCTCATAGTACAAAGGAGGACTCTTGAGGTAGGCACCTAATTCACACATGTGGATGAGTTTTTAATTCAAACAAATTGTGATATTTTTATCTCTCCTCTATCCTGGATCAAACCAAATAAAAAAGGGAGCTAAACTGATCCAAATCTTGTCCAAAAATTGAGTCAAACTGAACCTGGAAAATTCTAGAACCTAGTTGGACTTGGTTAGTGGCCTCCCTCACCTATAAATAGATCCTTAGTCTTTTTTTTTTATAAAAAAATCTGTGAACTATACCATGCCAGTATTACATTAAAATAACGATATTTTCAATTATCCCTTAAAAATCCTCTACTTTTGGAGAGATTGGAGCTTCTCTCTCTCTTCAACAATCCTTGGAGCTTTCTTCTCAACATACTAAACCAATTTATTGGTTGGGGGCTTCCTTCTAAGATAAAGAAGCAAGCCAAATCTAGAGGTAAGAAGTAATTTCATGGTTTTCATTAATATTCTCAAAAGATTTCACTTCTCAACCCCTCTCAAGCTTGAGAAGTTTCAAATTATTTGTTTTCAATGCAAATCAAGCTTTCTATAAGAATTCTAATGATTAATCACAAAAAAGTTAATCTTTATGCTGCTTTTTATGTACATCTCTCTCTCCCAAAAGAATAGTCATTCCTATGACTAATTCTTAAGCAAATGAATGCTTCTCATTGATAAATTCTTAATTCAAAATCAATCTCTAAGCTTGTTATGCTAGAGGTTAAGAAGATGGATTTTTATGCTTTTATGTGAATAAAATTATGGTAAATTTATGATTTGATTCCATAAATTGGATTTAAGTTCAAAGATAGTTCTTCTATCATAATTGTATTACAAAGTCTTATTCTTTCTAGAAATATTAAAAATTATCAGTAATAGCAGGCGAAGCTATGGTAAATTTTTTAGAAATTAATGCATAGCTCATTTTTATGCATAATGTGAAAAGAGGACTTCCTACCATATTCTAGGATTAGACATCCTATGCTAAAAGAATGATTTTCATCAAATTCATGGGGAACCAAATTTTAGTATTTATGCATAAATAATTAATTAAAGAAAAGAGAAATTTTTAGTTTTTTTATTTTTATGCAAAAAGAGGAATTCCCATGATAATGGTGATCCATGTAATTAAATGGAAAAAGAAAAATTTTGGTATATTAAAATAATAAATGTTTTTATTTAATTTAAAGAGGAATTTTAAATAAATTTAATTTATGCATGAGAAAATTTAAATGATAAAAGAGGAATTCCCATGATAATTGGAATTCAATCATTTAAATGGTAAAAGTGGAATTCTTGGCATATTTGAAATAATAGATATTTTTATTAAAGAAAAGAGAAATTTTAAATAAATTTATTTTATGATAAAAGAGGAATTCCCATGACATTTGGAATTCAATCATTTAAATGTAAAAAGAGGAAGTCCCATGATATTTGAGATCCAAGAAATTAAATGGAAAAAGAGAAATTTTTAGCATAATTCAAATTATGAGTATTTATCAAAAGTGGAATTTTGAGCATTATTAATTTAATTGGAAAATATGGGTAGAATTGATTTTTTTAAATTCCATGAATCTTTTACTCAAAAGAAGAATATTGAATATATTTCACTTGAGAAATTTGAGAAAGAATATAAAAATATCCGTAGAGAAGAAGTACCTTTAACTAGGCCAAACAATTGGTAAAAATTTAGAAAAAGTACCATTATCGATATCGAAGTAGAAAAAGCTACTAAATATGATTACTGTGAATAAGATGTGAGTGGATGTGATAAGATGTGAATGGATGTGAGTGGATGTGAATGGATGTGAGTGGATGTGATAAGATGTGAATGGATGTAAGTGAATGTGATAAGATGTGAATGGATGTGAGTGGATGTGAATGGATGTGAGTGGATGTGAGTGGATGTGATAAGATGAGAATGGATGTGAGTGGATGTGATAAGATGAGAATGTGATGTAAATGGAGGTGGATGTGAGTGGATGTGAGTGGATGTGATAAGATGAGAATGGATGTGAGTGGATGTGATAAGATGAGAATGTGATGTAAATGGAGGTGGATGTGAAGAGATGTGGATGGGATGTGATGTGATGTAAATGGATGTGTATGTGAAGAGATGTGGATGGGATGCGATGTGATGTAAATGGATGTGGATGTGGATGGGATGGGATGTGATGTGATGTAAATGGATGTGGATGTGAATGTGATGAGATGAGATTGAGATGTGATGATATGTGAGGATGTGATGTGATGTAAATGGATGAGAATGAAATGTGGACGTAATGTAATGTGGATGGGATGTATGTGATGTGATGTGGATGTAATGAGTGAGGAATGGATGCGATGAAATGTGAATGGACGACATGTGATGTGATGTAAATAGATGTGAACGGCGGATGTGAATATGATGTGATGTAAATATGATGTGATGTGAATAGGATGTGATGAAAATTGATGTGAATGGATGTGAATATGATGTGATGTAAATAGATGTGAATGGATGAGATGTGATGTGAATGGATATGATGTGATGTGATGTGATATGAATCGAGATAGATGTGAATGGATGAGATGTGATGTGATGTGAATCGGGATAGATGTGAATGGATGTGATGTGATGTGATGTGAATCGGGATAGATGTGAATGGATGAGATGCAATGTGAATGGATGTGATGTGATGGGATGGGATGTGATGTGATATGGATATGGATAGATGTGAATGAATGAGATGTGATGAGGATAGATGTGATGAGATGTAATATGATGTGAATAGATGACAATGGATGAAGGACGATGGGAATACATATGACTGGATGTGGATTAAGCAATGTGAATTGATGTAGAAGAATGTGGAATAACGAGGAATGATGTGGAACAATGTGGAAAGATGAGAGTTTGTTAAAAACTGTATTTACTGTTTTATGTCAAGAATGCTGGGGAAGCATTTTGACCATCTTGTGAATGAGGTCGTGGAGACCTAAGTGATAAAGTTGCAACAGCTGATGGAGAGTCAACGGAGGACGTCTCGCGTAGTAGCAAGAGGTCGACTGATGTCTTGACCAGCCTCAGTTTGATTTAAATGGTGAGCTTCCGGTACGGTGGATGAGGGACCGAGGAAGCGGCCTATGAGTGAAGCACTAGGTGACCTGCGCGAAGGAACCTAGAGGGTGCTGACCATATGGTGCTCGGGATCTGGGTCACCGAAGATACCCACACGTGCGTTGAGGAAGAAAATGGAACAAGGAGTTAGAGTTGTTTTCTAAACTCGGGCATGGATCTAGTTGATTGTCCTTGCTAGGCCTCAACGGATGAGTCCATGGCTCTTTTATATGGATCTGTTGGTTGATCTTGCTGATCTTCAACGAAGAGTCCATCTGGATTTTTATATGTAGTGAGTGTCCTTCCAAATTCTATTTTTTTGCTTCTAGAGCTTCCTGATGGTAGCCCCAATGCAAAATTAGTGCTTTTGATGTGTAAACACGCTAAATGCAACTCTAATTACTCACTTTTATCCCCAATTTTATCTAATTTTTGCTAATTGCATATTAATTACCTTGATTAGTCTTAATCATAATGATTAAGTAGTCAAGAAAGTGGAGGCCCAAATTGAGCTTGTGGATAGAAAATTAATTAGGGATTTTTGCATCATGGAGTTGTTGTACTTGATGAGAAGAAGTGACACAAGCAAGGGTTTTAGCTCAAATGCACCCAAACTTCCCAGATTTAACCTAAAATAGCTGACTATGTTTTTGCTTGTTGTGACTCACATAGTGGATAAAATGGTACCAAACTTGAGCTGTAGGCAACTCATACCATTGCTAAACTTCACCTAAGAGGGCTTGCCCTAATTGTGAACACGGATGACAAATGGAGCAAAAGGCTAGGTGGCATGTTTACGTAATTTTTAGCTTGATGGCGGTGATTTCATGTGATTCCTCCAAGTTGTAGCTTAGTAATAACCTAAGGAACAACCTTCTAAAGTGGCTTGGGAAATGGTGAAGGAAATTGGGAGAATGAAGAGTTCAAAATCTAGCCACAAAGAGGGAAGAAGAGATAAGCTTGTGATTAGTGGCTTAAACACACTAAT
The DNA here is from genome assembly GCF_041138505.1 of Cibotium barometz. NCBI lineage: Eukaryota > Viridiplantae > Streptophyta > Polypodiopsida > Cyatheales > Cibotiaceae > Cibotium > Cibotium barometz. The sequence goes on from NC_141066.1 coordinate 39,108,932, forward strand.
GGGCTAGAATTAATTAAATGAAGTGATTAAAAGAAGCTGTAAGGAGAGAGGGAGGCTCTAATACCATGTTATGATTCATGGTACCTCCTACAAGCTAATTAGCCTAATGCACATACTAATCACACATGATGAAAGCAAAATGCTATCCAGATGAAGAATTTGAATGCTGGTTGATATGATTTTTAAAATTTTGGTTGAGAATTAATGAGCTGATTTGGATTCTGATTGAAAGATAATGATTCATGAATTCTAGTTGAGAAGATAAGTTTAACAAAGCCACAATGAGGATGAATGGGACGAATCCCAGTGATGATGATAGTAACTGGAATGATGATTGTGACTTCAGCAAATCACTATGAGATTAGTGGATTGTGCACAGATTGCTACTGTTTGACCTTGACCCAGTGACTCTAATTAAGGGATGACAAATTGAGAACTTACATAATTGAAATTCCCATGGAGGAATGTTCAGATGGAATTTTCGGTCTGATGGACCATTACTATGTTAAGAATATGAATGAATTATTCTCTGATAATGAGTTCTGAATGTACTATTAGAAGGGATCTTTATCCCATGATTCTATGGGGGACTGACCAATCTAAAGAACCAGAATCAATTGGATCTAAAGTAAGATTTGAATTATAAATAAAGGGGACTTAACAAGAATTTTTGTATTGATAGGATCATGGATCAAGGTCGTCGTGGTAGAAATGATAACCCCCAACTCGATAAGGAAGAGCTCGACTTGGATGTTCGTAAAAATTTTCATAGATCGCAGCCTAGATCTTTCAAGGGTGAAGGGGAAAACTTGGGTGAGGCTGTGGAGAAGTGGATCGAAGCAATGGAAGAATACTTTGATGTCACAGGGTACAATGAGAAGAGTAAAATGGCTCTTGCAAGACTGAAGATAGTAGAAACAGGGCATGGAGAAACCACTGTGAGACAAACCATCTGGATCGGAACACCCACACATGGAATGATCTCAAAATTTACCTAAGGAAGAGATTCTGTCCTCTCGGCTTTTTGGAAACCAAGATGAACAAATTCTTAGGGTTAACCCAGGGGAGTAGAACTATTGAAGTGTATCACCAATACTCGCCACCACTAGATGAAGAACAGTTGATGGCTAGGTTCATTCGAGGACTGAAGAGCGAACCTTTGAATATCCTAGTGAAGAATGCCAAGCCAGTTTCCATGGCCGAAGCAATGTGGATGGTGAAGGATTTCACCAATGCCTTTGATGTCCAGGTCCTGTTGAAGCCAGCACCATCATCTTTCAAAAGATTTCTAGCTCCGGAAGGTGATTCCAATTTTCCACCGCCTAAGAGCAACAGGGTCAAGCTCAGGATATAGAAAGTTCTAGAATGGAAGAAAGGTCCTTTTCTCCGAACTCAATCCCATGGAGTTTAACTTCAAAAGTTCCACCCTTGAATAAAGAAGTGAAATGCTATAACTGTCAAGGATTTGGACATCTTAGTATGGATTGCCCAACTCCTTTTGGATCAAGGTTTTCAGGGCAGGGAAATCAGGGACCAAGATTCCAGACTCTAGCTCCTTCCTTCTAGAGTAATCAGGTTCCTTTCCATCAAAATCACAGAAATCAGAGAGGTAGGACCCTCTAACCAACCCTCAGTTTCAATCCAAAGTAATGCGAGACCTCCACCTCAGAATAGGGGAATCAAAGAGCAATGTTCCCAAATCGGCCGTCCACTTCCAAGGCAGTAACGCTGGAAGCGATTGAAGAACAAAAAGATGAAAAAGATTATACTCCACCTACGAGATGAGGACATCTCGCATTTTTTAGGTGGGGTAGGATGTAAGATTTCTCCCTCTAGCTTTTGAGGTGTAAAGGTGTAAAAACCTC